>NW_004567111.1:8476608-8504993 GCF_000260355.1 Condylura cristata
AGGCGGGAATCGAACTCATGCGGAAGCAGCTTTAGATTCTCAGTGCTGTGCTTTAACCCTCTTGCACCACCAGGGAGGGCCACGCTTCACATTCTTAAAATAAAATTCACTTAGGAATAACAATTAAAGCAGTTTTTCTTTGTTTGAGGAATGAAACTCAAAGTAATTTGTTATATCGCATATCAAATGAAAACTCTATGTGCTAATATTTAGAAAACACACGTTTCCCTTCAATTAATCTTCTCGGCATATGTTCCTTTTGTATTCACAGTGTTATAATATGTAGTATGAACCTTTCTGACTTACTCTGCAACTATCATTAAAAAAAGAGAACAGTGCAACATATAACTAAAATTAAATCATTTCAAAATTCTCAGGAGTTGAAATTGTGGTTGCCTAAGTTAATGGACTAATAACCATAATTTTAGATGATATTTCTGTAATATTCTAATTACTGCAATCTGATGTTCCTTAGTAATTGTGAAGGTCAAAACTGAAAGCCTGATTCAAAAAGGAAATTAAAAGTTAAGAATAAAAGACAAGGAAGACATTTTTATCTCCAACATAATGTCATGATAGATTATTAAGTTGACCTTGTAAAATAAAAGAAAGATTTTGCTATAAATCACACTAGCTTTGGCTTCAAGGTACAGAAACAGCATTGTTCATTAATTGTCTTATTTTTCACTAAAATGATTTATTCTATATTGAATGCACAAAAGTCATCTACCTATGTTTTGATCTTTGTGATTTTGTAAAGTTTTCATATGCCTTCAAACAAAAGTAGGAGAAAATATTTTGTCAGGTTATTTTAGGCTAAAAAATTACGGTCCTGGCATACACAGGGCTGGTCAAGGACACAGGCTACTGTGGATTTCGGTGAGGCTCCAGGCTCACAGATTACATCCCTAGTCACCTGGTGTCTAAAGTGTGGAACAAAGATCTTCAATCTTGAGTGAAAAATAGTATTAAAATCCAGACATGTTTAGGAGCTGTAAGATCAGACTAGTATTTATCTGTTTTCACAATTTTATTACAAAAAATTAAAATTAATAGAAATTAAAATTAAGAAAATTAATTTCTCCACTTGTAGTCAAGCATTGCTTACACTTTGCTTTATTGATCTTACCCATACACACACACACACACACACACACACACACACACACATATATATATATATATACATCTGGGTGTTCAAGACACTTGAAAGTTGACACAACAGATTCTCCCCTGAACACCTCATCACAAATACCCTAGAAACAATAGCATTTGCCTGATTTCTAGGATACCATTTTAACACTAAAAAGAAAAGTGATTTTCTAATTTACATATTCAAATGTGTCCATCTTTCCCTGAAGGGTAGCAAACTATGTCACTCCAAAATTTGCTATTTTGCCATATTGATTATTTTGTCCTGAGGAAGATTGAGAAGCCTCTTCTCAATCCATTCTCAAGCCATTCTTCCAGCTGACCTGAGAAAGCTTCACTTTCTAAATGTTCTTTACGCCCCCATGGGATCAGATGCCAGTGTTCACATCTCATGAAGACAAGGATTGACATTTGATTTACCTCTTGCACCTGAGGGACACACCAAAACTCTGTCATTCCCAAGGGCAAGCCTCCCCTTACCCAGTCAGCCAGAAGGCCCTTGTGAAGAGGGCAGAATGAAGAGGTGGAAGGTGTGCTTCTGTCCCTGGCGTATGGGACAGCGACTGTAGGTGATGGTAGGAAAACGCATCTAGTGATGGTGCGAACCATCCACTTCTGAACCTGAGCAGCCTGCTGTGGTTGGGGCAACATCGCTTTTCCTGCCGCTACGATGAGAATGGCGTGGAGAGCACAGGTTTGGAATTTGAGAGTCAGAGTTTCCTCTCTGTCTCTTTAATGTTGAAAGCTCTGGAAATGTGCGGGAAGATCAGGGGAGAGGGAGCTTGAGGAGACTTCTGCCTCACACTTAGGGGCTCCAATCACAGAAAGTAGAGTCCTGACTATAAACCCCCACTCTTCCTTCCTCACACCCCATCCTGTCCATCCACTAAAGCCCCTCAAAAAGCACGGGCTGTGTGAGCAAGGACTGGGCCGAGTAGAAGGGTGGAGAAGCGCTGACTCTGGCCCAGGCTCCTGAGAGGTGGGTCTGTATGGGGAGGTGATCAGGGTAGAGTGTGCAGCCAGGGTTTAGGGCATCCACCACCCAAAAAAAAAGCCACACACACAATACAAGACAGGACTAGAGAAGTGGCTGGAAGCAGCAGAATGTCAAGAACGGGAGGTATTTGGGAGAGGAGGTAAGTGCTTCTGTGTCCTATCCTTCTCCTCTGAGCCTCTGTTCGCTTAACACCAGCTTCCGCATCTGCACAGGACAAAGGAACAGAGTGATTTCCGTTTTTGGTTTCTGATATTTTTGTTTTTAATTGTCAAGTGATTGGGAGAACTCCTGTGTTAAGTATATTTTGTCTTATTTTTTGGATGAGTAATTAGACCTTACCCCTAAATAGCTGGAGGAGATGGGGTAGGGTGGTAATGCCATTGAGAATTATCCCTCCATCATCAAAAAGGAGAGGCCAGCAATTAAGCTGACAGGCACTTAAACTGCTACCAAGCCTCTGAAATTCAAGGTCTAGAATCCAAGTTTTCTGGCCTGTAGGGTATTGGGCAAAATCCACATGGTGAATTAGGTGTTTGCTTGATGGATGTAGGAGGAATGGATTAGAACATATGAAAAGCTGGGTAGGTTGTTCTTGAGCATAATTGACTTAATTGTTTTTGGCCGGGTAAGTATACCCAGAGGCTTTATATTGATGTGTACGATTCAACAAAAACAAAAAACATAAGGTCCTCATTGACTTGTGGTTTAATGGCTTTAAATAAATTAACTTCTTTGGGTCGATTCAGCCCATCGATGATATTTGCAAATTATTAGCTTTTTCACACTTCTCCCTCTAAGCTACAACTTCAATGTATATCTTGGAGAAGTCGCTTTATAATCTGTCCAGCAAAGGTGTTATTTTCTACCCACAGAGAACTTTAAAATGCATAGACATGCTCATAAAGACATTTACAACAAAAAGCTGTGCCCTCATTCCAGATTCCAGGCTCAGCGTTAGTCTCGTGCCAATTTTTAATTGCAATAGGATCTTTCTCTTAAAAAATATTGAGAGTTTTTGTGGCCAACTAAAGAACTTGGGTCTGCAGCCACTTCTCCACTTATTAACCTGTAATTGCTGCAGACAGATTCCTGTCTTTCCCCCACCTCCATTCATATGTTAAAGTACTAAAGCTCCACCCTCCCCACTCCCAGCTGTGACTGCTTTAGAGCCAGGGCTCGGGGGTAATTAAGGTAAAAGGTCACACAGGTGGGGCCCAAAGCCTGTAGGATTGGCTGCTTTATAGCAAGGAAGGGAAGATCACTTCCTGCACTAGCAGCGAAGAGGGCTTCATGCACTCAGAAGAGACAGCCACTTGCAAGGGGAGAAGAGGTTTTTTCCAGAAACCTAATCAAAAGCCACATAAGCTTGCACTTCCCAACCTCCAAACTATGAGAAAGTAAAACAGGTTTTGTAAACTTTGACATCGATGCTGATGCTCTTTATCGGGGCAGCCTAAGCCAGCTAAGAGAACAGTCTTAGGCAGTTATTAGTAGTATCCAGTAACACTAACTGTACAATACTAATAGTATCAATAATAGTATGGATTAGGCTAAATAAACCCTAAATTTGCTGCCAGTTTTAGTATTACCATGAGTCTAACTGAAACTGGTTCCAGAAGAGCAGCAATCTTTTATTTCAAAATTTCAATTTTCAGAAGTTATCAAATGTTACAGGGAAGTTTCCTATATTTTTTACCCAGATTCATTGTTAACATTTTTTTTCATATATGTTTTCATATTCTCTTCCTCTAAATATACAATAATACTGTTTATTTTTTGAGATATTTGGGGATAGATTGCAGGTACACCGCTAGCCCTTAATACGTCAGTGTAAATTTCTAAAAATAAGGATATTTTCTTACTTAACCATGACTGCCACACTCAAGAAATTTAACATCAAGCCCTCCCTCATGGCTCAACGGGTTAAAGCACAGCAATGAAACTCCCACAGCCAATGCAACATGAGTTCCATCCCTGGCCAGGGAGCTGAAGCCCATGGCGCAGCAGACCTCTCCTGTCTCTCCAGCTGCTCCACTCAGCAGTGTATTTCAGTTGATCCACCTGTTCCCTTCCCCACTCTGTCTCTGGTGGATCCTCTCACCCTCCACATCTCTGGCCTGTACCCCAGTTTTTGTATGCGTAAATAAATAAAATCTTCCCCTCCCCCCAAAGAAATTTAACATCAAAAAATGACACTTTATCTGTGGCCTGTGTTCTGAGCACTGCAACTAGCCTGTTAATAACCTTTAAAGCATTTCCTCCTTCCACAGAGAAACAAGCTCAAGATCCCAGGCTGCAATGGTTATCACTATTTGCCTCCTGTCTGGAACAGTTCCTCAGCTCTTTGCTTTCATGATCTTAACAGTTATGAAGAATACAGGCAACTCATTGACTAGAAAGACCTTTATTTGGGATTTACTTAATATGACCACATGATTGAATTCAGGTTATGTGTCCCTGGTAGACCACTGTATGTGAGACAATGTATTCTTCCTAGGCAGTCTCGTGGGGTGGCACTGGGTGTCTGACTGGCTTTCACTGGTGATGTTCATCTTGGTGACCTGACAGGATATTATTGTCCAGCTTCCCCACTTTATCATTTTGATATCCTGCTCAGTACAGAACTTTCCTCCCAGAGGTAACAACCATTGACACACACACTGACCCAGTCTTTACAACAGTGCTTGGAAAATGGTGATTTCCAATGGCATCATTCCCCCCAGCCAGTCAACACCAGTCAAAAGCCAGAACCCTGAGTCTCTACCTCCAATTACTGTGTTGGCGCACTTTGAATTTATAGAAAGGGTAACAACCTATTTCCTTATTGATTTTCAACTTCAGATTGTCTCAGATTTGGTCACTGGGATCCTTTTCAAAGTGCTGTGTCCATTTGATATACTTCAGCGTTGTTAACACCTTTGAGAAATAGCCATTAATATCAGAGGTAAATAAAAATAAATGCAGGGCCTCCCTGGTGGCACAAGGGGTTAAAGCACAACACTACGAAGCTATGAACAGCCACTGAGGTACGAGTTGGATCCCTGGCCAAGGAGCTGACCCATATGATGCAGCAGACCTTTCCTGTCTCCTCCACTGCTCCCCTCAGCAGTGGATTTCAGTCAGTCTGCCTGCTTTGCTCCCCACTCTGTCTCTGGTGAATCCTCTCACCACCCACACCTCTGGCCTGCATCCCAGTTCTTGTATGCATAAGTAAAAAAAAATCTTTTAAAAATAAATAAAAACAAATGCTATGTTTGTGTATGTTGTGAGCCCACAGGAGCAAAGTTAAAAATATTATTGATTGAGGCCCCCCCCTGCTGGCGCAGCGGGTTAGGATGCAGCATTGCCAGCTAGCACAGCTGCTTCAGTGCCAGGTCGTTCCCCGCCCTGAGGTGGTCCACATGGCACGGCTCCCTCAGCAGGGTACTGAATGTATCTGCCTGTTCTGCTCCCCTCTCTGTCTCTGGTGAATCCTCTCACTATCCCTGAAACTCTGGCTTGTACCCCAGTTCTGTATGCACAAATAAATAAATCTTAAAAAAAAAAAAAACCTCCCTGAAGAACTAACTTAAAAAAATATATTATTAAGAGTTGTTCGAAATTTATTAGCTACTATGACTGTGTACAAACTGAAAGGTCACCCAAGAGGCACATGGGTTTCTGGGAACCCAGGGAGGCAGAGGAAGGGATGGTGAGACCTGACGCTGACTTAACTGTGGCTGACACTGGAGACAGGAGCACAGAACCAGACTCTAAACAACCAAGCGTCTCCCATCTTCTGCCCAGCCGCACCCAGCCTCCACCTCCCGTATACCTGACTGAATGCATCCCAGAAAGCCCTTAAGCGCCCCCCTTTCCCGCCCCCCACCACCAGACTCTGGCTGGGGCACAACTTCTCTGGCCCTGAGCACTGGGACCAGTGAACCCAGGAGCGCCCCAATAAAGGCCCCTTTGCTGGCCACTCTGAGTGCCTGGGCTTTTTCTTCCCCTCCGTTTGTCTTATCTGTAACTCCACCACCAAGGCTCCTTTTACAACTTAGTCTCTTGTTTCATCATTCTTAGATCTTCTAGTTAGTTCTCATAATTAGTTTTCATGGTTATCATAGATGAGAGTTGGGCAAAAACCTTGGGCTAATTTGGAAGACAGAACTGCCAGTTCCGCAAAACTTATTATTAATATGGCATCTTCAACTTCCTTGTCCTCATTTGGTGCCAACTTCTCTATCATCTGTCAGTTGTTACAGTGATGTATGTGCAGATTTACATTTTATTTTAGCCCTAGGCTCCTGGTCCTTGTGGGCATTCTGATGGCTCTGAAATCTTGCTGAGCACAGTCAGATTTTCTCCTAAACTTAGCAATCATTTTAATTCCTGTTATCACACTAAGGCACTCAGCTAGAGGTTCCCAACCATCCTCTGTTCAGCCCTCTTGTAACCAGGGGCTGAAGCCCAAGACTGTTACAGGTGGAGACCCCTGGGGGGTGTGCTGGTGAGTAGCCCAGGGTCTGGTGGGGATGGAGCTTGGTAAGAAATTTAAGGGACTGCAGAAGCAGCCTCGGGATTCAGCATTCATGGGGGTGATTCAGCCTTTCAGGATTTTAGAGTTTCCAGATCTTCAGCGATTTTGGGGGTTGGCCATTTCTGTCCCCACCATGCCGATCTTCCAGATGGCTATTGCAGGTCTCTGAAGAACCAGGAGAGTCTTCCAGCAGCCAATCTCAGGGAAGAAAAATTGGGAGGCTTTGCAGAGAGCTGAGCAACTGAAATTGTTCCCTGGTTTGCTGCTGTTATAGCCCAAGGAGAAGGCTAAGACCCGGGCCAGAAGAGGTCTGCCACACCACGTGGGGCAGCTCCCCGACCGGGGATCAAGCTTGTGCTGCAGTGGCTTGGTAGAGTCTCATACTAGGGTGCTTTAACCCACTGTGCCACCAGGGAGAGAGAGCCCTGTGTTTAGGACCTCAAAACACTGGCCACTGCTCCGGGTGAGGTTGAACTGCTGCTAGAGGCCTCAGTGGCTCTATGTTTTCTCGTGTTTGTTAAAAGCATTATTGTTGTTCTCTGAACCTGAGTGGCCTTGTTTCCCTCACCTGGAACAGTGTCTAGTATGTCAAAGTCCTAAACACAAAGGCCCCCAAGATGGCGTCTTCCCTCCACTGAAGTTCTGGCAGCCAGACTGTAGGCTGGGATTCAACCCATAAAGACAGTGGGACATACAACAGAAGATGCTCCCCGGAGCTGTCGAGACACCCCAGTACAGCACCAGACAACAGGCACTCAAAACAGCAGCTGCAGAGGCCGAATGACCCGACAAATGACCACACTCGCGTAGCTCAATGAGGGGCCAGGCCCCGGGTCTTCACTTGTTCCTTCCAGACTGTTGGACAGCAGCAAAGGTGAGAACAGTTTCAGTCACTCTGCTACTTGCAAAACCTCCGAATTTTTCTTCCCTAAAATTGGCTGCTGGAAGCCTCTCCATGGCTGCCTCAGAAGCCCACAAAAGCCTTCTGGAAGAGCCATGTGATGGGGGCAGAAAATGGCTGACTCTGAGTCAGCAAACACCCGAAATGCTGAAATAAGGAAAGCTGAATCCCAAACACTATCCGGAACACTGAAACTTGGCTTCTGCAGCCCCTTATATTTCTTATCAGAGCTTTTATCCCCAACCAATACACAGTTCCCATTTTTCCTTGGGTGATCTGATACAGTAAATGGGCTCTCAGATAAGCATTTGCAAATTTGCCTCCTTTGACAAATTTATGACGGTTTTCCCAGGGCTCTTAATTGACTGTGGGTTTACTTTTTTTCCTCTCTTTTCCTTGCAGTTTCTCTTCTCTTGACAGGTTTAGGGTCAAGGAAAGGAATTCCCAGCAAAAAAGCAAATAGTGAGAAAGCTCCCAGGTGTTTGGTAACAGATCTGTCCTCACATCAAAGGCACCCTTCTCCTGCAGGCTCCACCTCAAACAGTCTTTGGCTTCACTCACCAGTTACACTTGCCTCTCACCTTCTTTCCCTTTCTCTCATGGCACATGAGAGATGTAACCACCCAGAGTGATTACAGTGTAGCTTATTCATTCTCTGACACACTTATGGCCATGGGGCTTGTGTGTATAGTCACGAAGTTCTCAATTTTCGGGTCCCAAAGACCCATGAGCAGGCCCCACACAACCCGTGACAGGAAAAGCAATGGGAATTCGGCCGGTACTGGGTCTGTCATGGGCGTTGAGGGGTGTGCTTTCTATTAGGGTCATGAGATTTTCTTGTCTTCCTTTCCTCTTGGTCTAAGCTGGATTTGTCTGCAAGCAAAGACAGACAGGAGTAACACGAGGAGCAACAGGCAAAGGATGACGAACTCCAGGTTACCAGGGCAGTGACAGCTCCTGCCTTTGTCTGTATTCTGCTCCTTGTTCTTGGTTGGGGACATGGGGCAATTCCATCTTCTGGCATTGCTTTCTGTTGAATAGGACTGGAGTTTGGGGGGCACACAGAGGAGCAGACTCTTTCATTAGCTAACTTGAGAATCAATAAAGATGATTACCAAGGACCTGGTGGTACAGTGTCTCTGTCTCACAGGTTCTAAAGTGGGTGACTATTGTCTATTTTCTAGTGGTTCTAGGATAATTTTAGGAATGAAAGGGACACTCGCGTGACAGTGTTCTGAGAAAACATATATAAACAAGGACAGCCCTGGCCAAACTGGGCAGAGCAGTTAAAGGAATGCCACACATCATTTACATTTGGAAATTTACTTTTACTCAACAGAAATCACCATTATAATAAAACTTACATTATCTCATACTTTGTCAAAAGATCTTAACACGTTGTGTGTGAAACATGCTGTTCACTGATCATGCTGATCCTCCCTTTATCATTCTCAACCTGTTAAGATTCACTTAGACTCTTTCCCCTAACCTCATCCCAAATCCCACCAACACTGGCCTGCCCCTTTCCTGGTCACTCAGGCTCTTGATTCCCAGGTGACCACACACCAAGTACCCGCAAGGAAGGGGGACGAGCACTGACTGTCCCAGACACCACCGATGTGTCACCTCTCACACTGACACACTTGGGGGAGTTTGAGAGTTGAGAAATCTGAATCCTAATGTAGATTTCAATCTGGAGACAAACATTTTGTAAAGTTTAAGAAGCTGAGCAATCTCACAATTCCCTCCAGGCAGTTAAGGAACAGCTCACTGAAGAGGAGCTGAAACTAATTCCAGTGTTTGCTGCAGTTTTTGAAGAGGTTGTCGCTACATTCATAATGCAAAACAAAGTCGGTAAAAGTCCGCTTTCCCAGTTCTTTATGATTGATTCGGACAGGCAGCTGCTCCAATCTCTTCCTTCGTCCATCCAACCCCCCCCCCCAACCACCCCATTCTTCTCAGGTCTCTGTGGACCCCCAAAGCTCTCTCCCCTCCTTAGTCACTGGCTGCTTCTAAACCCCAAACTCTCCCGTTAGTCAGGATATAGCTACACAAAGGCACCCAGGAAGCGATTCTCCACTTCACACATGGAAAACACTTCCAATATTCGACTTTTTGGGTCATCGCCTTCCACATTCGCGTCTATCCCTCACCTCCATCCCCTCCGCCCCAAAACTGCCCGAGAAGCGTCCAGAGAAATGCAAGTTGGAAGCAGCGCCCCAAAAGGGTGGTAGAATCATCATTCTTGACTTCAGAAGCTATGGAGTTGGAGAGAAGCTACATGTCAGGCCACAGGCTGTTACCCGTGCAGCCTGGGCTCCCGAGCCGCGTCTGCGGGTGCAGGTGTGGGGTACAGGGGGGCCGATTGGGCCCGGCGCCCAGCCCGAAACCCGTAGCTGGTGCGGGCGCTGTCCACGACGCCCGCGCGCAGGAGAAAGTCGGAAATTGATATGGGTGGGAGAGTATGTAACAGACGCGGGGCGCCTCATCCTGGCTTCTAGGCGCCAGGCCGACGAACGCTGAGATCAGTAAGACAGAGAAGCAGCACGAAAAGAGCCGAGAAGAGGCGGAACCACCAGAGAGAGAGAGTTTAGTGATAGTTTATTACAGAACACACAGGGAGGGCGCCGAAATAGCTCAGTTGGGAGAGCGTTAGACTGAAGATCTAAAGGTCCCTGGTTCGATCCCGGGTTTCGGCAGAGCCTCTCCTTTTTAATCCGAAAAGGCTCCTAAATTGCATGAGACCCTCTATGCACATTAAAGCGGACTCCTAATGCCAGTTCAGGGAGAAAGTGAGACTTGAAGAGTAAACAGGCAGAAATAGCCGGTCGCCGCCACGTCCAGTTCGGACGCTCAGCACAGCCACTTCCGGAGCGCTGAGCTGGTGCCGGTGGGAGGCGCAGCTGCGCGTGCGCAACGCAGGCGCAGGGAGAACCGGAAGTCAGCTAGCCGCAGGCCCCGCCCACGCCCCAGGCGCGCCCCCGAGTGGTGTGAAAGGGGCGCGCGCACAGAAGTGGGGGTCCGCACCGACTGGGGGCTGGTGTGCGACGAGGCCCCCGCGGAAGTCCCCTGCCAAGAAGGACCCCTTCTTTCCAGTGCCGGTCCCCAGAGCCGCACCAATGGGCGAAAAGCAAACCCCGAATGTTACGTTAAATGTCTCCCTCTGGTCCTGTCCGGGAAGGGAGCCTGGAGACTCGGTATTTTTGATAGAGGCGCCGTCAGGGCTGCCGGAGGCATCACCGGGGCTGTGGCCGAGTGGGTAAAGGCGCGGCACCCTGACCGCTCAGTAAAGTTTCACACACAGACAACTTCACTTAGTGTCTACACCGCTGATCCCAGCCCTGCAGTGTGGGCTTCCCCTGGGAACTAGCTGGAAGCGCGTGTTGTCGCGCTGCCAGACGCGCAGACTCAGAAATTAGGGGAGAGGGCACTGGCCCAGCGTCCTAAAGCCCCCCACCCCTCGGGGGACTGTGCAAGTTGGAGATCACACCTAGACATTCTGTTTCTAAAGGAGCATACTTTTCCCTTTTGGTGTTTTTTTTTTTTTTTTTTTTGGCCCTGCCAAGTGTGGAATTAAACGTTGACTTTTTTTCCCTGAGAATTTTTGCCTTCTTGTTGGGTGTTGGGGAGAGGGCTGGTAACCTGGACATCAACTTTGCCAGCACCGCTTGGGAGCCCAGGTCAACCCTCCAGCAGGTAGTGGGGCATAAAGTAAATGGACCAAACCCGGATTCAGGGGTAGGAGTTGTAGGGATGAAGCTTTGAATTAAAGGAGGAAGGAATTTCAATCTACTGGAGCCACTAGAAAAGAGAAGGTTGTGGGTTAGCAGACAGAACAGTCACCTGTGGGATCTGTGTAGTAGGTCTGCGCAGTTTCTGGAATTGGCTTCAGTAGGAAGATAGCTCACATTATCAAGTACTGTGTGCTCTCAGGTTATTCCATCATCAATTGGACATTATTTAGGGACCTCCCACTACTAAATAGGCATTAAATAACTACCTCCTGTATCATTATCATCACCCTGTATCATTATCATCACCATTACAGGATTGCAAGGATTAAATATAACATACAGCAGGCTCTAACACCTGCCGCTGCCTGAACTTCACTTGGCACGTGGTCCTTGGCACAATTGATTAAGATGTGCTCTGATGTCAAGCACCCTGACGTCCCAGGAGAGAAGGGTGTGAAACAACAGAGTGAGCTGGGCCCTCCCGTTGTGTGATGAAGCCAAGAAGCTCAGGCACTGCACTTTATAAAGGAGCGGGCGAAGGGGGCAGTGTGGGAGTGTGGGTCAGCCCTGCTTTAGAGAAGACATGTTCTCAATGCAAGAACACTGTCAACATTTGCAAGAGTTAATGGTCAGGCCCTACCTGGTGGTGCAGGGATTAAAGCACAGCACTATGAAGCTGTCCACAACCATTGCAGCACCAATTTGATCCCGGCCAGGGAGCTGACCCACATGGCACAGTAGATCTCTCCTGTCTCTCCCGCCGCTCCTCTCAGCTTGGATTTCCACCGATCTGCATGTTCTGCTCCCCACTCTGTCTCTGGTGGATCCTTTTACCCCCTGGTCTGTACCCCAGTTCTTGTAATGCATAAACAAACCTTTAAAATAATAAAAAAAAGTTAATGCTCAGCCCAGGTCTTTCTCATCAGTAGAGAGATTGTGACTATCTCTTCCTGCTGTAGGCCATTTATCCAAGAGGGAGGGGAATGCCATTTTCTCATTTCCTATCATATATAAATAAAATAAAGATTTTATTTAATTTTGCATAGAAGAACTGGGGTGTAGGTCAGAGGTGCAGGAGTTAGAGGATTCACCAGACAAAATGGGGAGCAGAAAGGGCAAATGTACTGAAGTACACTGCTGAGGGGAGCAGCGGAGGAGACAGGAGAGGTCTGCTGCGCCATATTGGGGGGGGGCGTGAAGGGCCTTTTTCCTTGGAAAAAGGAAACATCATTGTTAGTGGTAACTTGTGGCCTGATGGGCTCTAAGAATGAAAGAAACAGGGCAAAGTCCCCAGGGAGAACAAGCAGTCAAACCCAGCCCCCTGCAGTGGTGGGGGAAGAGCAGCAGCTGGTGACAAAGATCTAGCACCTAAGACAGGGAGTCTTCAGGAAAGTGCTTGTTCCTGGCACAGAGAAACTGCCAGAGCTGGATGACCTTTATTCCTCTTCAGTCGGAGTCTTCACTTGTGTTTGTGATGGGCAGGGGCAACCTGGCAGGGGAATCTGAGTTGGGCTCACTGCCACAGTTGCTGGCGTCCAGCCTCGACTGCTCACACAGGGGCGCACCAAAACTGAGTTTCCACTGGACTGCAGTGGCAGAAGAGGAGCAGGAAACAGAGAGGCTGTGTGGGAAGCAGTCAAGGGCACAGGCCGGGGACACAGGCTGTCCCGCACAAGCTTCACTTGTTGGCTGTGAAACCTCCCCTAAGTTCTATAACCCACTTCTGTTACAGTCTGCCCATCTGTAAACCACAAAAATTTAAAAAAAAAATGGAAATACTTTTTATAGAGGTCCATGGTGAGAATGAAATGAGATCACACGTGAAGAGTGCTCAGCCGTAGCAGCCAGAACCAGACCAAGGCTCAGAAAGTACGGCAGGACCTCCTTGCTGCTCGGAAAGTTTGGCACAGCGCCCCCAGCAGCAGCAAGGCAGTACTGCATTTCATGTTTCCTGACTGGCTGCTATGATCTGGAAGATCACACACCAACTTACCATTTGTAACATCAGGGAAGGAATTGGAGGGAATAAATCAGAAGGAGAAATATATAACACCTAGTTAAATTTGAATCTTAAAATATCAGTAGGGAATTCTTTGGTATACCAATATCTCAAGTATTATGGACTGGACTTATGCTAAAAAATTATTTGCTGTCTATTTGAAATTGCAATTTTACTGAGTAGCCTAGATTTTATCAGGCAGCCTATTCAAATTTTTGGTTCAAAGTCATAAGTGGTTTTCAGACATTAAAAAAAAAAAAAAAAAGAATGCTGGGCCCTCCCTGGTGGCGCAACGGGTTAAAGCACAGCACTAAGAAGCTAAAGCCACTTCCGCATGAGTTCCATACCCGCCTGTCCCGGAGGTGACCACATGGCGTGGCAGACCTCTCCTGACCTGCCCGCTGCTCTCCTCAGCAGTGTACTTCATCAGTCGGCCTGTTCTGCTCCCCACTCTGGTGAATCCTCTCCCACCCCTGCACCTCTGGCCTGTACCCCAGTTCTGTATGTGCAAATAAATAAATCTTAAAAAAAAAAAGAATACTTATGAATATTGTCACTTTTTGTTTACCTGTACTTAATTTCCCCCTTATCCCCTGGCATAATTTAAAAAGAGGAGAGAAAAAGCCTTTTAACTTTCTTCAACACATCAGAAAAGGAGAGCTGGGCATTGGAACTCTTTGTTAGGATTCCAAAAAGAGCGTGGGTCTGTCTCAGTCCAACAGAGACAAGCTGAGGAATTTGGGGGCCCAGGATCTGCCAGGGCACTAACCCTGATTAATTTACACTAGAGACCCATCAATTCGGATCACAGTCACACATTACACGCATAACATTCAAAAATGTCTTAACAATATCATTTGCTCCATCTTTCTAGAACCTTAAGAAGTTCTGACAGCTATTTTTAAATGCACATTTTAAACAACTTCCTAGATAAACAGGTCTCAGAAAGCCTTTCAGATGTAATGGAGAGATTAAGCACTAAGTAAGGGTCTGTGTTTTGAGCTACATTATAAAACACAAACAGTCGAACACAAATAGAAACATGTCTTCATATGTAAACAGTTGTCTTAATCCACTATTTATCTGCTCATTCATTCGTGTGGGTTATGAAGCTGTGCAGGTGTTACTTGTCAGTAAGTGTGCTTGGGAGGTCCTCTTTGAAGAGAAGCTGCTGGCCATCACAGGCCTCAGCAGCTCCCAGGTAATATTCTGTCCGTTCTCAATGTTGACTTGTCAGGGCCAGAACTTTCGGTAATGGTTGTCAGTGCCACAAACCCAGATTGTGTATCTCCTGAGCCAGTACAGCTGCTGGATTTCTGCGTCCTGGGCCTTCCATAAAGAAAGGGCTCACTTTCTCTAGATGTAGAAGGGTTTTGTGTGACCTGCTAGCTGCTGAGCTGGTTCTTGAGATATTTTTGGAATCACCAGCCCACTTTTCTCTGGAGTTAAGGGTTAGTCTACAGTCGATCCTTACACAACAGGAATATGAGCTATGTAAGTCCATTAATGGATGGGTTTTCTCATCAATACGTGGTATAAAGATAAGTATCAATAAATGCAATATAGTACCATAATTGTGTTTTTCTTTCTCTAGTTAATTTTATTTCAAGAATAGAGAATAATGCATACAACATACACCATATGTGTCAATTGTTTATGTAATTGGTTAGACTTTCAATCAAGCTGGCTACTAGTTAAGACTTTTTGGGGAGTTAAAAGCTATTGGTGGATTTTCAACTGGAGTTAATACCAGATTAAGGGTCATCTGTTTCACTAACAAACACATCTTTGAGATGCCTGATAAAGAGCTGGATTTTTCAACAGTCTCTATGGGGTGGTAGGAGATGTTTTCCCTTGAAGAAGGCAACCTAAGCTTTTATTCACAATTCACCATGCCTGCCAACCACAGAGTATAGTTGAGATGACAGGATTGGTAAGAATACTGATTTTCCTGCCTTTTGCCCCAACTAACTTTCCAAGACCTCAGCAACCAAAAAGAGTCTCACCTACACCTGCTCCAGGAACATACCTTCACAAGCTAATCTAAGATGGCTGGTCACCACCTTGGATGTCTGATCTAGCTGGCTTCTCCCATCTTTTAGTTGGCCTAATGGCCACTTGGCATTGACATGGAAACCTTAGCATCCTCAGGTGCTGATTGCTGCTTTGTTCTGCATGGGAGGATTGCTTGTGGCTCTTGAAGTAAGCCTTGTCTGCCAGATCTTTAAGAAAACAGCTCCTTCAACTTCTGTCAGAGTCCCATTCCATTGGATTGGATGGAGTGGCAGACACTATTTCCATTTCATGTATTATATTATTTCTCTGGCACTCATACTAATAATGCTTCCTACTTAATGCTTCTTACTTAACTAAAGATCTAAATTTCCTCTTCAATTCATTTTATGTAAATGACATATCTTGGGTCTGATCCACCATTAAATCAAACATGCCTATCTATCCCCAAAATTAGTGATATGTATAAGTAAAATTGTCTTTATGGGCTCTCCCTGGTGGCACAACAGGTTAAAACATAGCATTGTGGAACTAGCTGCAACCACTGCACCGTGAGTTCGATTCCCTTCCAGGGAGGTGACCCACATGGCACAGCAGACCTCTTCTGGCTGCTCCCTTCAGCAGTGTATTTCAGCACCTCTGCCTGTTCTGCTCCTCACTCTGTCTCTGGTGAATTTTCTCACCCCGTGCACCTCTGGCCTGTACCCCAGTTCCTGTATGCATCAATAACTAAATATTTTTAAAAAATTGTTTTCATGACAACAGTTAAATAAAACATATTCTAAATTGTTATACTGACAAGGTGAAACCAGATTTTGTACATTCCAGGCAACTGAATAATGGTGGGGGAGGGGTTAGTCCTTCATGTTCTGAAGGAATTATTCAGCATTTATTTGGATGATAAAGGGGAAGAATGGATGAAGTGATATCAAATGGAACTGCCAACTTTGATGTCACAGAAATTATCTTTTGCCTTCAAGTTTCCCTACCTCACTCACAAAAGACCATCTAAATATATTCTACTACCACTCCTCAGAAACTGCTTCAGCAACTTTAAGATGTTGTTTGGGGATATTCTTTGAAGATCTCACTCCCTGCCTAGAGCAGCTAATTGTAGTAAAGCAGAAATCAGTCTGGAAGGTTTGGGTAGGGTGCTAATAAACACTCTTTGAAGAAAGAGAATTCCATGGTCTAATGTCTTTTGGAACAGCTGGGTTAAACAAATGAAATATTTCTTTTTGTTTGTTTACTTTTAAAAACCAAGTTCTTAGATCCTTTTGTGTTATAACTGGCAGAAGAGTGGTTGGGGAGATGGGTGAACGATTCATTGTTTTCTAATCTTAGCTTGCCATGGGCACATTTTCTCATGTATCATACTTTGCAATATTTCAGATAATAGTGTTACATAAACACAGTTTGGATAATTATTTTCCTTGGATGTTTAATGTTTTCCATATGGATTTTTTAATCCTGAGGCTAGGAGTTATATGTTATTCAACATTGCCTTTCTTACTTACAGAGCCTGACTTACATTCTTGCCTGGTAAATGTGTGTTGACTAAATGGACAGGCACAAAGAGAGTGGCCATTTTGGTTCTTGACACCATGGTAATCATAATTGGGACCCAAGAGTCATGCACCCTGTAGTTCTGTCACTTTGTGAGTAGATGATCATGATCCATCAGCCTTGAAGATGGTTCATGTAACTAAAAGTCTCAGCAGAGAATTTGGAGCAAGTAGAAACTTATGACACTGTTGGTGGGAAATGTAAACTGGTATAACCATTTTGGAAAGTGATCTGGAGCCACTTTAAAAAGCTAAAAAGGGATACACCACATCCATCCAGCACTTGTACTCCTGGGCATTTATTCAAAGAATGTGAAACCATCAATTCAAACAACTGCATGCTCAACAATATTTACTACAGCACTATTTAGAGTGGCCAGGACATGGAAGCAACCTAAATACCCATCAATAGAAAGCTGGCTCAAGAAGATAAGGCATATCCATATTATAGAATACTCTCTAGATGCAAGGAGAGGTGAAATGTTGCCATTTAGAGCACAGTCAGAAGCATTCAAAGGAGTCTATGACCATACCACTCTGAGCACTCCCAATCTTGTCTGATCTTGGAAGCTAAGGAGGCTTGGGGCTGATTAGCACTTGGATGGAGAAAGAATTCAAGGGAACTGTGTGTAGTAAAGCAACTTGGAGTAAAACAAGACAGAAAGACAAAGGCAAATTTTGGACATTTATGTCACATATGATTCAACTAAATTAAGCACTGATAAGAACTAAGGGACATAAGGCCCTCTCTGGTGGCGCAACAGGTAAGGACATAGCACTGCAAGGTAAGCAGCAGCCACTTCAGTGCAAGTTCGATCCCTGGCCGGGGAGCTGACCCACATGGCGCAGCAGACCTTTCCTGACCTGCCTGCTGCTCCCCTCAGCAGTGTACTTCATGTATCTGTTTGTTCTTCTCCCCACTCTGTCTCTGGGGAATCCTCTCACTGCCCCTGCACCTCTGGCTTGTACCCCACTTCTATATGCATAAATACATTTTTAGAATCTTTTAAAAAATGAATTAAGAAGAAAAGAACTAAGGGACATAAATAACGTGAGGTTTTTGAGAATAAGAGGGAGGGGTGGGAAGAAGGGTCAGAGGGTATAAGGCATGATGCGTGGAATAAAAAAGAAGATTATGTAGAGCTGTTTTTAGAGGAAGGTCAGGTTGACTAACTCGGGAATCCAACTGAACAATTTTGCGGTCCACTCTGGCTTTGCGGTGTAACAAGTCATGAATACAAAAGGCTGTCCCCAGGGACTCTGCAGGCCCCTCACCCCCCAACATGGCTTCCTTGTCGAGCAGCGGTGGGGGTGCTTCCCAGCACTGTGGCAGCCTTTGCCACCAGAATAGATTAATTTTGTCATTACCCTTTCTCAATTTCTGTCTTTGACCAGAAAAAAGAGGTTAATTGTGTGCCATTTCTCTGGAGAATGAGGTATCAGCATTTTAATTCCTGATATTTTATGAATTGTGGGCAGCTAATTAAAACTTAAAGATTAGAGGAGCTATTTTGGCTACGAGGCCATTTGCAGGATTGGGAACCGAAGAGAACAAAGGATTGTCTTTTCTTTTTATTCCTACAGCTTAAATGAAACTTCACGCTGAAATAGAGCCTGGAATTGTTTTACATACTGAGTATTCATTGCGATGATTCTAATGTGAAATCTTCAGTGAGTGGTGTAGTATCTGACACCTATTGAGGGGTTAACACTGAGATTACTGGGGTGCTAACGAGCTGGGTTTGTGTTTAGAGGCCCCATTGACCGTCCTGACTTCTAAGAGACATCTTAAAGTCAGATAGGAACTGCTTGCAGATGTTATTAAACGTCCTTCATTGCCATCTCAGAGCTCAGAATGTCTTTAGATCTCTTTTGTTCCCGCTCCAAGATAACTGTTGGAGTTGTTGCACAATATAGTCATATACTTGCCATAAGCATTGACATTTTTCTTGCTTTCTTTACTACCTAGTTGTCTTTTGGGATATTCCATTTCTTTAGACATCACTGAAATCTCCAGGGGTCCACATCCTTGGGATGTGATTTCAGGGAGCTCCTCGCCCTTACTGCAACTCGGTACATTAGAAGACAACACACATCTTCAGCAAATGTGCCCTATAAACACATCACTTGGAAAGTCCAGTCGGGGTGGACTTAGCAGCCACCCATCTGCTGCTGGTCCCCTGGTCAGGTTAGAACCCACAAACAGCATGACGCTTCCCATCTTGGATGTCTTATATCTCATTATGCTCTCTGAGATAAAGCAATTCTTTTGACAAAGGATTAGGTGAGATGAAACTGAATGCGTGTCCAAGTGCAAACACCTCACGTACAAAACCAGGCCCTGTTCATCTTTCCTGCACCCAAGCTTCTATTTTTCCCTTCCAGGCTAAATTAAATAGCACCCACTTGGGCTTTTGAACCCACTTTTGATGTTGATTTATTTGCCTTTCCTTATACATAGCGTGGCTGATAAATATGGATTGCTTTTTAGAGATTTATTCCTTTAAAAAGTTCACCCCCCTCCCACCATGGCAAATGTGATAAACCATGAAATTGAGAGCACAAAGCAGCTTTGCTTAGTGCTTTTAGTTTGCATCATGTGGTTTTCATCAGACATTTCTCTTCTGGGCGGGAGGTATAGAAGGACCTCATTCAGGCCCTAGTTCTGCCAGTTTCCCTCTCCATCCACCCACACTTGGCCACCATGTCTTCCCACCTTTTTCTAATCCAAGCTCACAATATTTGCTACTCACGCTCAATGAACTGACCGCGCACAGGCCCAGCCCATAGTGCACTGGATGCAATGAGGCTGGGAGCTCTGGGGCCAGCTCTCTGGTGTCGTGTCTTGCTGTGGAGATGGGATCCCTCCAGTTAGGGAGTATGTGGGGGGGGGGGCAGCATCAAGAAGTTTCTAGCTGCTTAGCGCTGGCTTAGATTTTGGCTTAATGTGGATGCTGCCATTATAGTTTCCCACTTTTCTTCCTGCAGACCTTCTGAGAAACCTCCTTTCCCAGTACCGCCACTCTCAAATCTGTCCTTCTGTCTCAGAGTTTGCTCTTGTGCACTGGCTGCTTACCCAGCTCACTTGGAGATCACAGTGCTTACCCTAACTCCATTTCCCATGGTCCAGCTTGACACAAGCTATGCGACGGCTATCGTCTGACAGATTCCGGGTAGCTCGGGAAAAGCTCTGAAAGATCAGACTTTCCATGCTAACTTATGTTATGGCCTCCCTTTTTTGTATAATCGTAATATCAAAATATTCTGAGCAACTTTCAGCCTACAATTGGATTGCCTCAGCTGCATAAGGCCTGCCTGCCCTGACAAGCAAGCACTGCACCAAGGTGAGAAATTCCTCTGAAGTCAAAAGTGACTTAACAACTGGCTGATCAATAAAAACAAAAGGGCTGTTTCTGCAAAGTCTCTCACTGCTGGAAGGAGGAAAACCCAAATCTTATTCTGCTATCTCACCTAGCCTCCTTCTACAGAATTACTTAAACTTCCTTACTGTCTGGCTTTAGATATGGAAATTCATCCAGGATGCCTGTCTTAGAGCTAGTCAAGTTTTTTACCTGCTACACTTCAAAGCAATCCACAAAAGTCTTCCTGGCTAGTCTTTCAGGATTCTACTACCTAGTCTTTAGATAAGGAAATTCACCCATGTCTCCTATTTAGAGCAAATTACACTTTCTACTGTCTGGACCTCAAGGAAACTTACTTAAAACCTTTTAGCAAGCTTCTTCAAAGTAGAAAAACTTACTTGAAACCTTTTAGCAAGTTTCTTGATTAGCAAGAAATTTCCTCTTCCTGAGACCCCAGACCATTTTCTTAGAAAAAAGGTGATTGTGATCTTAACCCCTTTCGTATGCTAATGCCATCCCCCTGCCTGCTGGAAATGTATAAAATAAACCTCTGCTAAAGGCAGAGCAGGAAGATTTGCACCCAACTCCGACTCCCGTGTCTTCCTCACTCCCACTCCTCTCCCCCTCTTGGAATCTCCGCACGCCGATGCCTTCCCATCTTAGGGTCCTGCCTGTGTTGCCTCCAGACACCTCAAAAGTTGGAGCTGGTCTCCGACACCAGCTGATCTCCAGATGAGACCCTGTTGCTGGGTGATGGACAGTCCAGGCCGCTGCTGCCTGCTTCTTGGCAATGACCCACACTGAGGCTGCAGTTCAGGTTTCCAGGAGTTCTTTGTTTTAAAAGATTTATTTACTTATGCACACAAGAACTAGGGTTCAGGCCAGAGGTGTGGGTGAGAGGATTCACCAGAGACAGAGTGGGGAGCAGAACAGGTGGATCTACTGAAATATACTGCTGAGGGGAGCAGTGGGCGAGACAGGAGTAGTCTGCCACACCATGTTCCTGGCCAGGGATCGAACTCGTGCTTTACAGGGCTGTCTTTAACCTGTTGTGCCATGGGGGAGGGCCCTCCAGTAGTTCTTGAGATGTGAAGTAGTTTTTCTTTTGGGCAGCAGTTCAAGAATTAATGAACACCCCTCCAAATCCTTCTTGAGACTTTGTACACTCCCCTCCCCGCCCCCACACTTCCTTCTCACGTCAGACTTCTCCTGGACCCAGTGAGCTGCATTAATCTCTCCCTTTTCTAAAGTTGTTATGGGTTTGGGCACTTTGTTTGATTTTTGTTGTCTTAAATGATTCATGTGTTTCTCTTTTATTTCTTGATATCTTCACATGGATGTGGAGAGCTGTGTATACCTATGTACACCTGTAGCTGAACACAGGTATCTATTTACGGAGATGTAATGTTGACTGGCATGCTGAACTACAAATGGATGTTGACTGCTGAACTAATTAATGTGATTGTTTAAGACTGGATAGAAATAACCCATGGTGATGGTCATCAAAATCATTTCATGAGAGTATGTGTTGGATTTTGGTTTCAACAAATACTTTGTGCCCTTTTATCATTTCTGATTTCTTACCTGTTCATAATACTTAGAATTTGAACTGAGGGCCTCCTTGTGGCCCAGGTGTTCAGTCTCAGTGCTATCACCACTATGGCCTGAATTCAATCCAGGCTGGGAAGCTGACCCATATGGCCCAGCAGACCTCTCTTGCCTTGTCTGCTGCTCTCCTCAGCAATGTACTTCAGTAGATCTGCCTGTTCTGGTGAACCCTCTCACCATCACCCCCACCTCTGGCCTGCACCCCAGTTCTACTTTGCAAAATAAATAAATAAATAATGATAATTTGGATTGACAGATTTTTGATTGCAGATGTGGAGAAACCACTCTTCTTATAATAAACCAATAGTTATTCTTTCTTTGGGTGGTGGTTTCATCTGAAGAATCCCACATTGTTATTATTGCCTGATTATATTTTTAATTAATTGACTAATTTTGAGATAACTCTGGTTTATTACACTGTTTAAGCTTCAGGTAGACAGTTTCTACCTCGACATCTACAGACAGGATGTGGGTAGGGTGGCAGTTAACTTGAAGTCAGCAGGAGGATTCACTTCCAAGTTCCTGTTGCTAGCAGCTAAGCTGGTTGCCTGGTGGACTGAAGGACTGTGGGCCTTAGCTCCCGCTGGCTGGTGGCTGGACAATGCTTTCAATTTCTTGCCATGGGGCTCTTCAACAGGCAGCTGGCACCCCCAAACGGAGAGAGTTTGCTAGCAAGATGGATTCAGTCTTTTACAATAAAATAAAAAAATGACCTCTCATCATTTGCCATATTTTCTTTTCCATGTTTGGGCCCAACTCATTCTCTTTCAATTCTGATTGCATAGAGCAACTCTTGAGATCCTCTTTTCTTTCTCAAGGATCAACAGGAGAAGTATTTTGCCATGGAAACCAAGCATATCACCGGCTTACACATGGATACAAATTGTGTTTGTTTTTCTGAAGTACAGTTTCTACAAAAGGATATTTCTCTAAACTGAGGCCCTGACATTGAATAAGATAGTGGTGGCTTCTAGACTAGTAAAGAATTTCAAAACTGTGAGAGGGGTAATGAAGTCTACTTTTGATATGTTATTAACCAAGAAGCAGGAGTTTGGAAGGTGAAAGATATTTTAGGGTAATTTTAGGCACACTGAACTCCACATCCCCCTTCTCCCAGCAGAAGAGACCACGACCTTGTGAGATACTGGACCAACATGCAAGGATCCTTGGCTAAGAGTTCCATAGCCTGTGATTCTTCCCCAAAACTAAATGGAGCCCGCAGGATAACAAGGGGGTATTTCATGTAACCAAAGGCACATGCATCCTTATAGACATTTTTCTAATTTTTGTTTTGTTTACTGAACTTTCAATTCATTCAATCTACTTGAGCCCCCATCCTGTTCCCTATGGAAACAAAGACGAGTGAAGTGTTGTGCAATTTGATTGAAAACAAGAGACCTGGGGAGATGAACTTGTGACTACACCGTCTCCCTAAAAAACATGAGGCATCACGCAAAAGGTCCGAGCACGTCGTGTTTGATTATTTATCACATGTCCCTAGAGAAGAGGCATCACTTTGACATGTCACAAGTGTTGGCAGTGAACATCTCTCCCAGTCGTTTTCACAACGGTGCTTCTGGGACAGTGTTGGCTCGTGCTCACTGAATTCCAGCAACACCCATCCCCTTGAATCAGGACAACACACCCCAGCACTGCCACTGTGTACACTGCGTTGGTTGAGAACCTCTGGCCGAGCAACAGACAAGCATCTACCTGTCCTAAAACTGCTGCGCCCAGCCCGAGGAACAGACACAGCCTCTTTTCATAGAAAAGAGTGCAAATTTGGAACAGATGACTTTGACCGAAGATTAATTACAGGAGCCAAACACAAGCATTTTGTCTGATGAAAATAATAAGGGTCACGTGTCTACAGTAGCATCTTATTCATGCCACACTCGCACATCTGGCTTGGGGTAGGGAGAGTCTAATGTTTATTTTGGCGGTGACTTGCATCAATGATGTCACTAAACAAAGACACAAACAAGAAGGAAAGCAAAGCAAAGCACTGTGTACACCCCTCGTGTAGCAGGACGATGCAGTAGGCAGCTGGTCAGTGGCTCTTATGGCCACAAAAACAGGGCCTCCACTTCATAATTAGGTGAGAAGTTAGAAAAATAAAAGACTGACCATGTATGCAGGGCCGCCATGACGAGTGGCCACGCATTGTGGCGTCTACCAACAGACACCAGTTCCCTTTCAGTGGTGGAGGCCAGGCTCCAGAGTCACCTGCCTCTTTCTTGAACTTATCACAGGACCCACGTTCCATGACTGAGCTGAGGGCATTTGCAAGGCCACTTACTGTGCGTGGAGGCCCGCTCCGCCTCTTCTGCCCAGGTTTGGTCTACCTGCCCTGTCTCCACAGACGGGTGCTTTCTTTTCAAACTTTTATTTTTATTGACATGACTGCATTACATTAGGTAAGTTTCAGGTGTTCATCTCTGAGACTCAGCATGTGCGCACACTACATAAAGCTCACTGCCACCGCCCATCACACTATCATTGCTTCTCTTCCCAGTTAACCCACAGAGTGCCCCTTCCCTGCTGAGCCCCACTACTGTTACAGGGCACCTCAGTGTGAACTGGGCCACCCGTCTATGGGTCTCACCCGCGTGTTTAAAATTCAGCTGTACTGCAGACACACAAACGGGCCAATAGCGGGTTTATTTACGAAAGGGGAAAAGAAAAGGAAACAACCCAGGGAAAGAGAGAGAGAGATACAAGGTAACTGGAATATCTTACCTGCTTTTCTGACTTGGAGCTCTGGTAACAAACTAACCAAAAGCCCGGGGTCACTCGGTCCTTAGAGCCGTTTCCCCAGCGAGAGAGCTGTTGGCAAAATGGCGCCCTATTTAACCTCCAAAGTCCCAGAATGCCTGCTTAGCTCCGCCCTTGGGTTCTCACAGTTCTCTCCCTGGTACTACTGGGAGTTGTAGTTTCCAATCACTGGAGTAGGGGAGTAGAGTCCAGAAAGCTGGAGTTAGCGGGTGGAGTCCACAAAACTTTGGAGAGTTCCTTTAGGACATCCTTCCCCTTAACACTACCTGGTCTGTTTTCTCTACCTCAGTGTGCGCATGTGTGGTGAGTGCAGGAAGCCTGGGTCTCCCCTGGCTCCTGACTGTGTGAGCCTGGTGCCTAGTGCAGTGCCTGGCATCCAGCAGGTGCTTAATAAACACCTTTTACCAGTGAGTCAATCAATAAAGAAGAGAAGGAAAGGAAGTAGAATGATGAAAAGGAGGGAGGGAAGGAGGAAGGAAGAGAAAGTAGGACAGAAGAAAGGAAAGGTGGAATGAAGGAAGGAAGGACAAACGGATGGACAAGTGGAAGGTAGAAAGGTCAAGTTACAGTCTATGTATGCTGGCATGTTTCATTGTCCTCATAGCCTGTCAGGGCGGTATTATGAACATCAACTTCATTTTTAAAATGGGTGAAAATACAAGCTTAGAGAGACAACTGTGCTCAAAATGTGTTCAAACTTCCCTGAGGGCCCTCCCTGGTGGTGCATCAGGTTAGGGTGCTGCACTGCGACCTGACTGCAGCCGCTTCAGTGCGAGTTCCATGTCCACCCCGGAGCAGACCTCTCCTGACCTGCCCGCTGCTCCTCTCAGCAGTGTACTTCGTCAATCTGCCTGTTCTGCTCCCCACTCTGTCTCTGGTGAGTCCTCTCACGCCCCCTGCACCTCTGGCCTGTACCTCCATTCTGTATGCACAAATAAATAAATCTTAAAAAAAAAAATCCTCCTTGAAACATTTAGAATAAACTAAAAATGACTCGTGCGAGGTTGCCTGGGGTGGCGATGGCTGGAGGGGGCGGTCACCACATGGGCGGGGGCTCCCCGAGCGCTGGACTGTGTGCTGTCCAGCATTTGTTCTTCTTGCTTATCTGAATGATTTTCTAAATAAAAATATATTAAGAAAAGTGAAGACCACTGGGCTCTGGGCTGGAACACCGTGGGCGCAGCAATCACATCGCTGGAAAGTGGGGGTACAGGAATGTGGGTGGAGAAGGGGTGTTCCTGTAATGTCTTCCATGTCTCGAGGATAGATCCTGGAATAGACGAATTTTAACTTATTGCTTTGTTTCTGGTATAAAACTGAATGCTGCTTAGCCACTGAGGGTGTGCTTTGTTTATTTTTTTCAATAAGAATCAGAGCTGTTTTTTGTGTTTCAAGTTAGCTTAACTCATGCAGCCAGTTTGGCTTCTGAACATCCTGAAGAGAATGTTCCTCTCTCTGTTCTCCTGCCAGCCCAGCCAATGTTTAGTGCTTCAGAGGGGGACAAACTCCCTCGTGCTCTTACTGCTTCTGGAATGGGAATAAATATCTCAATGCTTGTCATTCTTTTGATGCTAAATTTTATTCATGAGGATAAGCATTCTGCTCCCAAAGGCTTACTGTTCGGCTCTGGTTTATCTATTTATGTTTCTTTGACAGTTTTAACTGTGGGGTTGATCAGAAAATCAGGAAAGTCCCTCCCCCTGGTCTGGGTCTTCCTTGCTCTCTGTGATGGGGGTGATAAAGCAGGGTGCTGGTGTCTGGTAGGGTTCCCCCTTTATTTATCTATACCCAACCTTTGATATACCCACCATGGGGGTCTGATTCGTTCAACATGATTTCCCTTCAGGGGAAAAACGACACTTAAGTTTCTGCTGTGTTATTGTCATCAGTCCTGTGTTTGCTGCCGGTGGGTCCTGTTGGGCCTTTAAAAGGTAGCCTAGTTCTTCCCATTTTGGAATCACTGTACTAAAAGTATAAAGTTGGTGTATTAGTCAGGACTCCACAGAGAAAAAGAAATAGTGTGTTAATGTGTGTGTGTGTGTGTGTGTGTGTGTGTGCGTGTGTAGAGATAGAGAGAGAAAGAGAGGTTTTAAGGACTTGGCTCACATGAATTTGGACAATGACAAGTCCAAAATCTGCAGGTAAACAAGCAGGCTAAAGACCCAGGGACGCATTAATGTTGCAGTTCAAGTTTAAAGGTAATTGCAAGCAGAATTGCTTCCTGCTCAGGGAAGATCAGTCTTGTTCATTAAAACCTTCGACTGATTAGACAAGATCCACTCACATTGGAGTGGGCTTTACTCAAAGCCCACCCATTTAAATGTTCATGCCATCTAAAAGATAACCTCACAGAAACATCCAGACTCATGGTTGGTCAAACATTCAGGCATTCAGTCAAGTTGGCACATAAGACCAGCCATGGAAACGGGTCTTCCAGGGACCAGCCTGGAGAGCATCTAGGGGGGTCCAGTCTGCAACTACATTGTTGCTTGTGGGTCTTGTAAGTGGCCCAGGACTGGGGTGAGGGCAGGGAGGAGCATTGAGACATGTGTTCTCCTCTAAAACCTTCCCCAACCCTTGCAGAAGACATTGCTCCATTTCATGCTGTAGACCTGGTATTCAGAAGTATACCATTTCTTGAGGTGAATGTGGGGTTAGGCCCTCACAGTGACCTTTCCTACCCACGCAGCACACAGACCTGCTTCAGAGGCTCACTTGTGTTTACATGAAATGCCAGGTTTCCCAGGGAAGGAGTGGGAGGGGGAAAGACCTGGATATTGTCTGAAGGAAGCTGCTCTTCCCTCGAGTTGCTGCTGGGAAGCCAATTGCATCATTTTACTGAATGGAAGGAAGACATGGAGAGTAACTCCGTCCCAGAGGTTAAATTTTTTACTGGGATATCCAAAACTTTGCTCAGTTCACTCTAGAAAGAGAGATGCTCAATCTTCAGATCAAAAAATGTAAGATTAAGAAGGCCACCCAACCTAGTCTAAAAAAAACACTTTGTCTTTAGAAACAGAATGCTTAAACTATGGGTGGGTGGAAGAGGTGGAAATGCATTGTTCATCAAAGACTTGGAGAACTGGATGCTTCTCAAGCCTGGGTGTTATCACCCCACTACTGGCATATTACCTAATAGGCTTAGGGATATCCCACAGGTGTGCATCTAAAGCTAAGGCGTTTTCGCTCTTCTGCAGAATGCCCTATGCTTCCTATAGATACAACTCAGGGGATTCGATGTAGTGGGCACGGAAAAGCAAAATAATGAACTTTGTACATGATGCCTTAACTCTATCTGAATTTACCTTAAGATGTCTGCTGCATTGAGGGAAAGGGATTTCTACTTAATTGACCTCATTTAATATTCACTTTGGCGACTTCAAGCCAAATGAATATGTCTCTGAAAGGAGTTAAAGACACAATGGTTGGGGGGGGGGGCAATACAAGGAGGCTGTTGCCCCCTTCTGGGCTCCCAGAGCATGTCTCAAGTGCCTCGACTTTAGGAACTTGCTAGCACACTCTGGTATGGTCTACATGTTTTTCTTCGATCAGACCTAGTACATACTGTGTTTGTTGAATAAATAAATGACTGGAGAGCCAGGAAGAAAAGCCAAAGTACAATCAAGATGAGGACACAGTTCTGCTGAGCTCTGAAATGGGATAGAGACAATCCTCCCCGTTCTGTGCCTTCCCAATCGAGCTTGTTGTGACATCTTGCAGCAGGCTGTTGTGACATCCAGTTTTCGTTATATTAGGGTCT
>NW_004567111.1:8505583-8509421 GCF_000260355.1 Condylura cristata
AGAAGGTCCATCTGTGTTCTCACAAAGAGCAGCAAGTCAGCTTTTGTCAACTAGCCTAGCTTGTTGCCTTAGGGCCTCAGGCTCAAGGGGAACTGGGATTACTGGGAAAACTGCCTGGGTCTATAAGCAGATATATAACTCAGTTATCACATTGAATTAGTGACCTCTAGATGTCTCTGTGGAGTAGTAGTAGGTGGGAGGACTGATTTTATACTGATAACCGAATGCCAACCACATTTCAAACAATGTTGCAATCTTAGTGCTTTAGTTCAGCATATCAAGGCCAAAACATACTATACATAAATAGCTTCCCTCGTCAAGTCTCCTGTTTAAATGCCTTAGCACATTCAAATTATGTACCCTGCCACCAGCCCATACTTGAAGAAGATCAACAAGATTTGTAATTGCCATTGTAAGATTTTTGAGATGTTGGAAATGCTGATAACACACAGGATTCCACTCCAAAACCAACAAAGGGAGAATACACTTCTTAAACTCTAAGTTGCTTCATCTGGATTGCGCTATATAGGGATCAGAATAAGTTCAGCAGGCAGGGCTGGGTAACAGCCACATGTCACTGGAGACAAGTGAATGTTGGTGATGGAAAGAATGGGTTTGAGAAAGCTGGAGAGAGCAACTAATCATGCTCAGAGCCTTCTGGGAAGAAGGTACTTCTGGATATCTTTTAAACAAGAGTACTAACAAGCAGCATCACAGGCCTTACCAAGGTATCTTTGTATGAATTCTGAGCACATACCATATTAAAATATTTATAGCCACGTTTAAAAGAAATCCTTCATAATTGAAATAGGAAATGATCAACTTAAAACTCTTCTTACTCCAAAAAGGCTTATCCAGTATCTCTCCCTTTGAGTGACTGTCATGTCCACCACAATTGGGAAGTAGCTAGTATAGATAGAGAGTAACAATGAACATTTAATAGACCAAGATAACATTAATGTTGTGATAGATTCCATGAAGGCCTCATGCTATATTCTTATTTCTCTTCAAATGTTTGCATCTTTCATTTTGATGACTACTTCAAACCCACTAAAACGTAAGCACTGATGATAAGTGAAATAAATTTTCCTTTAAACTTTGGCCCTAAAGAGGAAACTATTTCCTGGGTATTTGCATACTTGCGTATGGAGGTGGAAATAGTGTAAGCTTTCTGGAAGACAATTTTGGAGCATGTAACAAATGCATAAAAAATGAAAAAAATATATTTTAAAACAGTCTGACCTCTAGGAATTTAACCCTTGGAAATGATCAAAATGACTACAAAGATTAATCAAGACTGATTCTTATAGAATTACTATACAGCTAAAAAATTAAGCAGCTCTAGATGTCCCAAAACAGGAAAATGGATTAAACTAATTAAAACAACATAAGTATTATTATACATTTTATATAGCCCTTAGAAATCGTATGAGAAAAATGTGTATATACCATGTCAAGATTGACATTGTAAGGCCTCCCTAGCGGCACAGGGGTTGAAGTCCCAATGCTACCAAGCTATTGCCAGCCACTGCAGAGTGAGTTCGATTCCCCACCAGGGAGTTGACCCACATGGCACAGCAGACCTCTCCTGTCTCTCCCATTGCTCCCCTCAGCAGTGGATTTCAGTAGATCTGCCTGCTCTGCTCTCCACTCTGTCTCTGGTGAACCCCTTCATCCTCTGCACCTTTGTCCTTTTGTCCTACACCCCCATTCTTGTATGCATTAAAAAAAAAAAAAAGGACATTATGTTTTCACCTTCAAGGAGCTCCCAGAAACTGAGAGAGACAGATTCTACCCTGGTCCTCAGAGGGAGCATGGCCAACACCCTGATCTCAAGACTTCCAGCCTCTGGAACTGACACACATTTCTACTGTTGAAGCACTTACAGCATTTTGTGTTAAAGTTATCAAACCAGGAGGCCATTAAGCTGACATGGTGCTAACGTCTGGGTAGTCTCCATATATAAACAGAACCCTAAGCCAGAGTCAGTTCCTGTAAATGACTCCAGGCAAGTCACAAGCCGCCTACGAAGCTTCCCCAGGTAAAGCCACTGCTTCAGCCACAGCCAATCACAACACCATGTCCTTACTCCCTTTCGAGCCTTCCCACTGTGCACTTTGCTCCGAGGTGTTATCTGATTTGAATAGATGTTTACCTCAATAAAATCTTAAGGCTTTAAAATATGCCGCAGTTTATCTTTTAGCAGTTCCTTACAGCAGCCAAAGCAAACAATATACCATCTGTGCCATCTTGGGCAACCGGAGATATATTCTAGGAACGCAAAAGTCCTCCTCAGTGAAACCTGAAGTTGTGTAGGAAGATTGACTATTATTATTTTTTAATGTAAGCATTTTTTAAAAAACTATGCTTTATGCTTTAATTCTGAGTTTCCCACTTGGGTGTTCTCAAAGGACTAAGGTGTTTCTACCATGTACATTACTCACCCACCCCACGCTGGTACCTTCGGCTGAGTTCTGACGTGCTGGAGAGGAAATTCATTCCTGTTACCTACAACGGCAGTCGATGTTTAAAAACTAATAAATCTGCTACTATAAAAGTCTGTGTTATTCTGAGCACCTTCTTATAATGAAGCTAAACTGAAACCTCAAAGAAATTGTCTTATTTTGTAGCCAGTGTTTCTTCTTATACTAGAACATTTTTTAGAAATGAAAAATTCATAACAGCAAAATTTGCATTTTGTTGGCAGCTGTCTCCTATCATTTGCAAGAATATACATCTTTTCTATAGCTTATAAAGCTGAATTGGAAGTTTAGAATGGTTCTTTTGGGGTATATGTGTGTGTGTGTGACCCCACTTGGTCAATTAAAAATAACTGAATTAATTCAAATGAGATTAAATGAGAAGGAATCTGTTTCAAAGAGCATGTAAAACATCATGGTTAGATGCTTGTTGACAGCAGTTATAAAATAAGGAATTTGGTATAAAGTATCTGATTCTAGTCACATATTTCTGAAGATCTGTTTTATCTTAAATCTCTCACTTTAAATGATTGGATTCATTTTTGTCAGACCTTGAAATGAATGTGTCATATCAAACCCTATTTATCTGGTCTCTGTGGCTTTACTTAAGCTTTGTCCACACGCATTAATGATGGAGATTCTTAAGATGCAAGACCAAGAGAGTTGCTTATCTGTAAATGTAGCACATCCTCATTTAATTTATTTGGATGACTCTACGGAAGAACAGTTCCCCTCATTTCTGGGTAGTAATATTGCAAAGTGGGTAAGTATATTTCCATATGCTGAAGTACCAAGTACTGATTTAGTTCTCAGAAGGAAAACTACTATAGAAAGTAGATATAAGGCCCTCCCTGGTGGTGCAGTGGGTTAAAGCCCAGCACTAAGAAGCTAAAGCCACTTCCACATGAGTTCCATGCCTGCCTGCCCCGGAGGTGACCCACATGGCGCGGCAGACCTCTCCTGACCCACCGGCTGCTCCCCTCAGCAGTGTACTTTGTCGATCTGCCTGTTCTGCTCCCCACTCTATCTCTGGTGAATCCTCTCACTGCCCCTGCACCTCTGGCCTGTACCCCAGTTCTGTAAGCATAAGTAAATAAATCTTTTTTTAAAAAGTAGATATAATTAGATTGCTGAGTTAGATGTGTGTGCATGTTTGCAGGGGGCAGGTGCATGCGTGTGTTTGTGTGTGTGTGTGTGTGTGTGTGTGTTACTGATCAGTCTTGGAATAAGACTCAGTGGGGAAAATTTGCCACCACTCTGGTTGTCTATCAAAACAGGAAGGATGGGCTATTAATGAAGAGAGTAAAGGCTCTCCTAAATAATGAAAATTATTGCAATTTTTGCTAATACAGACATCC
>NW_004567111.1:8509521-8528422 GCF_000260355.1 Condylura cristata
CATATATAATCCTTACAATTAAACTTAGTTGATACTATGATCTGCAGTGCATCCAGGAATTGAGAGTAAGAGAGGAGAAAGACATCATCCAAGACCATTGAACTTGGACATCAAAGTAGAAGCAGCACATCAATAAAACAAGTAGTGCTAAAGCCACATGCTTTTCACTTGTTACAGGATCTTGCATGATGTTATCCTCATAAGCATTCATCCTTTTAATTTTTCTTTTTAATTTATTTTACCTTAAGAAGGTTTATGATTAAAAGAATACATGTGTGCATAGTTCAAAATTCAAAATATATGAAAGTGTAGAATGAACATCAACCTTCTTTCCTCTCTAGCTCTCTGCTGCCTCAGGATCTCCCCCGAGACAGGTGCTCAGCCAGTTTCTTGTGTATATTCTGTACATTTACACATAGACAAATAGTTTCTTCCTCTCTCCTCCTGCCCCTCTTTCCTACTCTCTCCCTCTTCCCCTCCCTCCCTTTCTTCACCCACACTCTTTTACATGTGGATGTTAATAGGGTGGATTCACAGTTATAAACGGTATAATTGCCACAATAGCATTGGGTGGCCTTTCTAGACCCTGAAAAGTCCTAATTGTTCACTTACAAACTCTGGTTTCTCTGTTAGTACGTCACTTTCACGGACATATACATTGAATCCATTCAACTTCTTAAAATTGTGTTGGAGTTATTTGCTGGGTTTGCTTCAAAGTGGACAGAAAGCAAATGATTTCTACCATCTCTCACAGATTTGCATTTTGGAGGAGTGTAATTATTTTATCCAATTCAGTCACTAAGTTATAGGGGTACACATTTAAAAAATTCAAATTGCATACCAGTGTACCTGAATGAAGAAAAACCCCCGAAAAAATAAGAATTAGAGGACACGGTAGCATCACATGAAGCGAGATAAATAATGCAAAAATCTGAAACTAGAAAAGGTGTTTGACGTTTAAACAGTCTTAAGGATAGAGCATCCACAAATGCCAGTCTTTGTGGGGAAAATGCATCCAGTATTCATTCGAGACACCACACAGCCCATTCCTAACTCTTGATTCCTGTGAAGAACAATTCACACGGCCAGGAAAGTAAGGCTCTTAGATGTACAAAGCCAAAGATTTATCAGGACAGATGCCTGGCATTTAGGAAACAATTTGGACACAGAGACAAAAACATAATCTCTTTTCCCCATAATGTGGCAGCAGAGAATAGATCAAAAAGCATTAGGCAGAGAAGTCCAGCAGAGACTAAAATCGGGAAGGATTTTCACATGCAGAGGTATGAAGAGAAAGAGCAGGCCAGGCGCTGACAAGCAGAAGGAAGATGCAGATGATCGCTCTGCATTAATCGTAAGAATTGCTGTAAAACCTTTACCACCTCGCCCCTCGGCTTACCCCAGTTTATGCCTCTGTCTGTAGCGAGGGTTGCTGCTTCCTTTCATGGCTTTCTCATTGCTTGCTGTCCACTCACAAATTCTTTACAGTATCATTTCCAGTCACTCCCATGAACACACATTGAGTCTCTCTCATGAGTAAGATGGCACTAGGTGTCGAAATGCAAACTGAAAATAAGCAGAGGCTCTTCATTCTGAGCCTAGCCTCACCTGTGAAGGGATGGGGTTCAGTGGCTGGCTTTCTACTAAGGCGATTTGCTACTCTGGGATTGTTCAGCAGCACAATACTCAGCTGTGTCTCTACTTGATTTCAGAACACTCCTTAGGTAACACCTTGGTTTTAGGTCCTTAAGTGGCCATCCATGTTGGAGGTATCTCCTACATTCTGCTGTTCAGTGGCTGGGAAGGAGATTCCTTTTTTGTAAGTAAGGTAATGTTTAATTACAACCATGCTCATGATGAACTCTCCTAGACATAGAGATCCTTAGATCTGTGATAACTTACAGCAACTTCTCAGGATTCTTCTGGAATGCTTGTTTACAAGCCTTGACACAGAAATACACCTGTGCGTGTCAGTTTCTCTCTGCCTCCTTTCTCAAGAGAGCTGAGATAGGCTAGAGAAATACATACAATTGCAAATGGATAAAACACAAATCCCAGAATTAGGGGGACAAAAGGAAGGAAAACAGGAACCAGAACCATGGGCATCTATTTCTTGATACGCAGGCTGTAAGTTCAGATGTGAGAGAGTCCTCGATGGAGGCAAAAAAAGAAACCCTAGGTGAAGATCACAACATCCAAGTGTCCAGGATAAACTTGTTGTTACAAGGAAGCACAGTTTTTATGTCTACTGAGAGAAATCCTTCCCCTGGATCCTTTTAAGAATGGCACAGCCGGGCCCTCCCTGGTGGCGCAGCGGGTTAAAGCGCAGCACTGCAATCTGGCTGCAGCCTCTTTAGCATGAGTTCGAAAAGTGGCCTGGAGGTGATCCATATGACGCAGCAGACCTCTCCTGACCTGCCCGCTGCTCCCCTCAGCAGTGTACTTCGTCCATCTGCCTGTTCTGCTCTCCGCTCTGTCTCTGGTGAATCCTCTCACCACTCCTGCACCTCTGGCTTGTACCCTATTTCTGTATGCATAAATAAATAAATCTTTTTAAAAAATGATACAGCTGTCTATTGGCTGTGATACAGAGTGACTTACAAATCTCATGTATTTTCTATAACCTTAATATGTGTTAAGGTAGTCTTGATGCTGCTCTTCAGTAAGATGACTCCACTGATTATGCGCTTGGTCACTGTGACATCAATGGTTATGCCAGTTCCTAAATGCTGACCTTCAATTTCTCTCCCTTTGGAGGCCTACTTTGACACAGGTGATGAACACATGCTCCAGCATCTGTGGGTCACACTTGGAGAAGGACAGGGAAGGTCCAAGGATTTTAGGAAGCATTTGTGGGGCAGGTGCAGGAGAACAAAGAATCAGGGATGAGTTCCAGAATTGTAGTGATGGGTTTTACTAAACAGCAAAGAAAATGGAGGAACGATGAGAGGAGGAGAGAGCAAAAGTTCTGCCCTGAGAATATGAAGAGGCATTTAGACGTTCAAGTAGAGAGGTCCAGTAGAAAGCTGGGTGAGTGCTGAAGTCAGGCCAGACTGTCACGTGGGAGCGCGTAAGGACAGTTTGCATCCACAGTACCCCCTGGGCTCTCTATCCGGGCTCACGAAGGCAGAGACCCAGCACCTTCACCTGGTGACATTCTGACACGAGAGTCATTGACTCCATCAAGAACTTTAGATCTAATGTTTATGTGCCCCCAGGACATTATAGAATGTGCAACCCCAGAGTGTCACGATGCTGACAGGGTCCATAAGTGACCCTGATAACTGAGTGAGCTCCAAGCACACTTTCAGCTCTGAAACATCCCAAGCCGCGTGTTTTTCAAGTGTCCTAACCATGACGTAATAGCTCAAATGTGGCCTCCAAGGGGCTATGTCCATGCCCAGCACTTGTGGGTAGGACTTTATATGGTGGATGGCTCTTGGTAGACGTAATTACATTATGAATGTCAAGAGGAGAGTTTCCTGGATTGTCCAGGCAGGTCCTAGGTCCAATGGCAAGTGTCCTTACCAGAGACATTCAGAGGGCAGCTACCAGCAGACAAGGAGACTGTGGCAGGGATTGGAGAGAGGTGGCATGTCACCAGAGAAGCTGAGGGCCATTTGTGGCCAGAGGCTCACCCTGCCCCCCACACAGCCAACACCTTCAGGCAGAGCAAAGCCCCAGCGACTCAAGTACGTTGGAATTTGCCCTGCAGAACTGAGAGTGAATACTTTTCTCTTATTGCAAGGCACCCGATCATGGGAATTTGAAGGCAGACAAGGGAAAGGAAAAAGTGGAATCTTAGCTGACTTGTTTCTAACATTTCCCTAGGATTGTGCTTTATTCTGATGGTGACTTTTAACCCTGTCTGTAGGAATAGCAAAGAACTTTAAAAAATGCCATTTTGGGTCACACCATCAGAGATTCTGCTTCAGCCAACGCTGAGGTCCAATCACGATGCTATTAATCAGGCACCAACCTAACACTGGGGGTGATGCCTAGTGGGTGGCAAGATACATAAAACTGTTTTAACCTTAGGAATTGTTTGGAAACATGCCATTTTGCATCTTTCGGCCCAGATACAAAGTGCTTTTAGAAATTATCTGAAACAACCTCCGGGCAGCTGCTTCTGCAGGCTCCAATGCACCAAGACCTTTCTGTTTCCACCATGAAGGAATTCACGGATGTGAGTTGCCACAATGGTGGCAGATCTGATACGTCCCTCATGGTCCCTAGACAGGCTGGGGAGGGCATCGCCTTCTAGATAGAGGCTTGACGACACTTAACCTTAGCGTGAATTAAAAACTGTCACTCGAAAGTCCTTACCCCAAATTGTCCTTCCAGAGAACAATTTCTAGTGGCACAGCTCTTCACCTCATGTGCGGCCTCGATGCCTGATGTACTGACTAGAATAGTAAGTCATTATGCTGAGGGAAGAGGCTTCCTCATTGTGGCACAAAGCAATTCCTTGTATATCAGCCCTAAATAAATGTTTCTTTATTTCTGAAGTTGCGTGACTCCCGCGGGGGCCTTCCGACAGCGTCAGAAGCAGTCAGGAGTGAGACGTGGCTAGCAAGCCCGCTTGTCTGCAAAGGGCCTTTCATGCCATCCATTGAGTCCCCAGGAAGTCTGAGGTCACGAGCTTGGCGGAAGCACATGAGCTCGATAATGAAGATGGTTTTGCCCCCTTGAAACAAAGCCAGAAACTTTATCTACTTCATTGTGCACTCCGGGTCATGTGCTAACGAGGAGAATTTCTCTCATGCTAATTCCCCTAATGACGGCTTCTCCCAGCCCTTCCACACACCCCGCAACGCCCCATTGCTTGGCGAACCCGACAGAATAAAGCCAGCGCGGTGTTTGGCTTTTGAACTGAGTTCAAGGCAATTAAAGTCAAGCGCTAAGGCGGGAAGGAGAGGGCTTAGAAATAGCAGCATAATAAGGAGTCTGATGGGGCGCTCTGTGAACTAACTCAATTAGACAAAGCCCGATTTAACGGGGGAGACGGAGAAGCGCTACCCTCATTAAACTAAGCTGTTAGAGGCGCTTCTAGCAGCATTAGGTTTGTCGCAGTTTGAACCCCATCAATGGCCTGTGCGTGTGCACGGCCACATGTGTACACGCAGAGGCGCTGTGATCGCTGTGGGTATTTTCTAAAAAGGAGAGGACTAGAGGGCAAGGCAGGCAGCTCCCCAACCCCCACAATCAAAAAATTGAGTGACTGCTCCGAAACTCAGAGCAGGAGGCCAGGAGAGAGCAGCGGAGAAGCAAGGAGCGGAACCATGAGCCTCCTCGGCTGTGGGCTTCTGCTCAGCTGGAGCCTGGGCTGGGCCAGCCTGCCCGGGGCCGCGGCGCAGTTCCCACGGGTCTGCATGACCGTCGGCCGCCTGGTGTCCAAGGAGTGCTGCCCACCGCTGGGCGCCGAGCCCGCCAACACCTGCGGCTCCCAGCAGGGCCGGGGCCGCTGCACGGAGGTGCAGGTGGACACCAGGCCCTGGAGTGGCCCTTATGTCCTGCGCAACCAGGATGACCGGGAGAGGTGGCCTAGGAAGTTCTTCGACCGGACCTGCAAGTGTGCAGGTGAGGAAGGGCTCGCCTCGCGGGGTGCGCTCTGAGGACCGGGATGCGACCCCATTCTACGGAGATGCGCTCTGGCCCCGTCAGAGCAGGCTCGAGAAAGCAACGCGAGTTTGCTTCTGGGGAAGGCTGATGTCTCGCTGCATCAGTCACCCATCTAGTACTTGTAGTTAATGCGGCGCCATGAGTATGCTAGGGACCCTGCCCACGATAGGAACTGCGCCAACATGCCATCAGCTTGTTTGTTGGATGGAGACGCTCAGGAGCTTCAGGTTTGGCTTTGATACGCAGAGCGAGTCCCTTCGGGAAGAATTCGGTGGCCTCTGCTTCTGAGATGGGTTTGCACTTGTTGGGGACGGGGGTGGGAGAGGCTTGGCAGGAGAAGACAGGCGTCCCGGGCAGGGTTCCCCAGTCCTGCTTACAGCCTTTCTTTTTCCTTTTTCTAAAATTATATATATATGTGTATTTGCATCATTCTTCATTTTTAGACAATGTTTGCATTCTCCTGTCAGGTGTAGTCCCCGTGAAATTCCCACCACCAGTTCACTGGTGCACCATCACCTCAGTGCCAAGTGCTAGTCCCACCTGTTTTGAGCCTGCGCCCTCCTCCCCCTGCAGAATGTCCCTGATTTATCATCGCCTGTTGATTTTAATTTTTGATTTGTTATAATTACTTTTTTCCCTTCTTGATCCCTTGCTTGGTTCCTCTACACTCCTCCTATAAGTGAAATCATCTGATATTTTTCTTTTTCTTTCTGGCTTATCTCACTGAGTATGCGCCCTTCCTGCTCCATCCCTTTTGCTGCGAATGGCATGAGTTTATCTTTTTGATTGCTGAGTAATATTCCATGCTGTATATGTACATCTTCTTGATCCAGTCACCAACTTTGAGCATTTGGGTTGTTTCCATGGCTTACCTACTGTAAGTAGTGCCCACGTGCAACCTTTCTAATGACCTGGGCAGATCTCAAGATCTCAAGCAAGCGCCCCTTGCTTGTCATATCTCTGGCCAGGTTGCTGCTTTGCCAGAGCTGGAGGGATGTGGCAGGAGAAGGGACACTCAAGAATGACAGCAGTGACTTGCTCCTTTGTCTGCATTTGATGTGGACACTTCAAAATTTTCCCTCTTCTATTTCTTGGTCTGTCTTATTACCCATCTTTGGAATCTCTCTGCATTTCTCTCATTTCTCTAGAACTTCTCAGCCTCATAATGTGCCCCTCACATTCAGCTGCCTCACTCAGTGGTGATGAACCCCCAAAGCCTTGCAGGGCATCTGCAAACAAAAAGACCTCAGGGCATCTGTGAATGGAAAGACCATGGTCAAGCTGTTGTATAGTGTAGAGTTGCCTACAGCTTTTCCTTTTAAAAATGTTTCTGTTTCTGTTCTCATTGGGGTCGGAACAGGAAAATACAGATTATGGAACTAGATAAGGGTATAAAAAGGTAAAGGACAAAGGACTTTAAGACTGAAGCAGGAGTGCCAGCAGCTTTTTTTATACCTTGCTTTATACTCATGTCGTAGTTACATTATTAAGTCTGTGAGTCTCAGAAACAGTTAGCTTACCCTGGATATTCATGGTGACCAACATTGTTAATATTTAATAGCACATTGAATAGATGCTCTCCATTTTTCCTAAGCTAATAGACCTTGCTTTAATAGGCCTTATCTGAGTTCTCCTGGCTTTTCAGTCTAGTCAGAGTCAGCAGGTCTGATACTATCCGTGTGACTAGAAAGCAGAGAATACAATACTTCTTTGTCCATGAATCTAAAAACTTTTCTAGAACAGGTATTTCAAGGCCAGTCAATGATGGAATGCCACACCTTACAATCCATTTTATGGACTCTTGGGGCAGAATATACTAGGAAATCAGTTATGACTGTTAGCTCTCTTTTATTCATAAAGATTGACTCCTTTCTCCCTTCCTTCCTTCTTTTCTCCCTTCCTTCCCCCTTCCCCTCCCCCCCCCCCCCAGGTTTGGTTTACAACACTACATATGATTTAGAGGCACTGGATCACTCCTTCTGGTCTATGTGAAGAGGTCACACCCACCACCAAGGCACTGAGAGTCCTCTGCCCAAGTCCATCGGGCCCCTTCCCCACATAACTGTTAATTCTTCTGACCACACCCCTATTATGTTTTTGGCCAGGCTAGCATATATTTATTTTAGTGTGGGGATGGAGAGAATAGAAAATGGCAGAATAGGAGGGACCATTGCAATCGATCTTCCTTGAAGAAATGCTTGTAAATATTCCTGTATAAGTAACAATGCTTACTGTTAGAATGGCCTGCTTTTAAAACATAAAAAGCCCCCCCCCCCCGCCCTGCAGAGGGAAACAGACTTGAGAAGTGCGTGGGCCAGACACAGGGCCTGCCCTATACGTGCTGGCTGGAAGGATAGCTCAAGTCTCCTGTCCCATGCAAGGCAGCGAGGCTTCCTCAGAGAGGGAGGTCGGTGGTCTCCATCTCCAGCCACAGCCAAGGTCACAGCTGTCCTGAGCCTCACGAGCAGACTGTGGCTGGCTTCCCCTTTTCCATGGTTGGATTTGTCTAGACTCACATAGGCCCATAGCTCTTTCCAGCCAATGTAGGATGGCGCCACTCTGATGGTTTTTTGCTTGAAGACTCAGGGCATCCTACCAAATCCTTAGTGCCAGTATCAGAAAATTATCTAGCAGACACGGTAATCACCATTCTGTGATATGACAGGTATCCCAAGGCAAGTTGACACATTTTCTTCAGTTTTTTTCTCCCCAAGGGTGAGTCTCTCTCCTTCCTAGGGTAAATTTTTCATGGTTTGGGAGACAAGTCTTCAAAATTTAACCAAAGCTGGAGTCCCCCACAGCCCCTCTTTCTGCCGTGTCATAATTCTTTTGCAGACAGGACTCCTGGCATTCTCCTGAGCCACCCACAGCTTACCAACAGAGAGTTGTAGATTGGTTTCTGGTAACCAGACTGTTGATGATCCTGAAATCTGTTAACACAAAGGAAAAATAAACACATTATTTATCTGCTAATGGACATTTAAGGGTTTCTACATGTTGGCTTTTGTGAATAATGCTGCAGTAAATACAGGAATGTTAATATCTCTATGAAAGCCTGATTTCAATTCTTTGTGGCTATATGCTCAGAAATGGGATTACTGGATCATACGATAATCCTTTTTAATTTTTTTTAAAGATTCATTTATTTATGCATACAGAACTGGGTACAGGCCAGAGGCACAAGGGCAGTGGAGGATTCACCAGAGACAGAGTGGGGAGCAGAATAGGCAGATTGACGAAGTACACTGCTGAGGGGAGCAGTGGGTGGGAGAGGTCTGCCATGCCATGTGGATCACCTCCGGGGTGGGGATTGAACTCATGCTGAAGTGGCTTTAGCTTTTTAGTGCTGTGCTTTAACCCTCTTTGCCACCAGAGAGGGCCCCCTTTTTAATTTGTAAAGGCACCACCATACTGTTTTCCATAGCAGCAAACCCATTTTGAATTCTGACAAAGCAGAAGGTTTCACTTTTTCCACTTCCTTGCTAAGTGGTTTATACAAATGAATAGTATTCAGCCTTTCAGAAGTAAGAAACTCAGAACTCCCTGGTGGTGCAGTGGGTTAAAGCACAGCACTATGATGCTGTCCGCAGCCACTGCGGCACGTGTTCTGTTCCTGGCCAAGGAGCTGACCCACACAGCACAGCAGACCTCTCCTGACCTGCCCACTCCTCCCCATCAGCAGTGTATCTCAGTCAATCTGTTCCCCACTCTGTCTCTGATGAATTCTCTTATCCCCACCCCCCACCTCTGACCTGCACCCCAGTTCTTCTATGCACAAGTAAATATATCTTTACCCAAACAATGTAGGAAATTCTGTAATATGAGACATGAATCTGGAGGACATTATACTAAGTGAAGTAAGACAGCTACAGTAGGACAGATGCACTTGGTACCTAAGGTAGTCATTTGTAGAATCGGAGAGTAGAACCGGGGGAGCGGCAGAGCACATGAGAGTTATTATTCCCTGGGCGTAAAGTCTCAGTTTAGCAAGATGAATAAGATCCAGCATTCTTATTCCATATTCACCTACAGCTCCCCACCGTGTTTTGGTAGAGTAGCAACAACTAATGTTGGCGAGGATGTGGAGAAAAGGAACTCTCCTGCACTGCTGGTGGGAATGCAAACTAGTACAACCACTATGGAAAACTGTTTGGAGGTTCCTCAAACTGCTTAACATGGAGCTTCCCTATGACCCAGCAATCCCACTCCTAGGTATCTATCCCAAAGACACAAAAACACTGACTCAAAAAGACACCTGCACCCACATGTTTATTGCTGCTTTACTTATAATTGGGAAGACATGGAAACAACCTAAATGCCCAAAAATAGATGACTGGATTAAGAAGATGTGGTACATATACACAATGGAATATTACTCAATGATCAAATAAGATAAACGCATACCTTTTGCAGCAACAAAATGGATGGAGCTGGAAGGGATCATGCTTAGTGAAATAAGTCAGAAAGAACAAGAAAAATACCGGATAGTTTCACTCACAGCAGGAGCATAAAGAACCAGGGAGAAAATAATAATGAACAACTATATACCAGAGACATTTTATGGGGGTGGAGTGGGGAATGGGATCAAAAAGGGGGGTGGCGGGTAGAAGTGCACGGGACTGTGGTGATGGCAAATGGGTGAATTAGTGATGGGAAGTCCACGGAGATTACAACTGAGATGGAAAAATAAACTATTATTTTAAAAAAATGTGTTAGGAGGTCTGATCTCATGTAAGTGTCATTCCCATAATAAAAATAAAAAATGAAAATAAATAAAAATAAACAGGCACGGAAGTTGGTCAGATATTTCAGCTTATTGTAGAAATAAAGGCGACTTCTGAAGGAAGAAAACCCTAAATTATGCATTCGAATTCTCTAGAGGGCACTCCCCTCCTCTCTGCAGGAGAAGCTGAAACAAGACTATTGAACTTAATTGTCAGGAAGAGCTGATTTTCAAGAGATGCTGGCAGGAACTGTTCACCTTACAAGTCTTTCTTGCCAGTTGGCATTTCTGAGAATCTACCTGTTGCCACCTTCAAACTTCTGAAAAATGTGCACATCAAATTGTTTTTGAACAGTTGTCTGAGAACTTCTTGTTCATACAAGTGACTAAGTTCCTCCATGTTTCAATCTCTGAAATGGGGATAATGATGAAACCACACTTGTAAAATCCTTTTGAGCTCTGTAGATGAAAGGCCCCATGTGAGTATAAAGTATTGTTATTAAAATAATAGAATGTCTAATTAAAAGGAATAGGCTACTTAGAGTTCCTTGTAAATTCACTAATCGGTGGTCTTTAAGCTTATTTAGTCTAATAGCCCCCTGAGGTTGAGCTGATACTGTTCGTGTAGAAACCTGTATTGTGTGATTGTTCTCGCCTTTTCCATTATTACCGCAGTGCTAAGGAGACAGAAGACTTTGGCTTTTGAAATTTCATTTTTGCTCAAGGACATACTCATTGGTCCACAGATCATTATCTCAGGACCCTTGATTTTTTTTCTTCTCCATTTTCCAGCAAGAGAATTTGGTCTTTTCTAAAATGATTATATTTTAGGATTATAAATAAGCTGATATTTACTAACCCTTTTAAAATATTAATTTTTACTATTACATTTTCTCAGAGAGAATATTTACATTTCATACTATATTTTTTGCTGCTATTGTTGGTGTAAAGGGAAAAATTAATTTTTCAGACTGATGTAAAGGACTACGAGAACAAAGTGATGAACAAATAATTAAGTTGTGTGCATTTTCTTTATATATGCAACGAAGCTGTGTACTTTCTGTGGTCCTTTTTCATTGTCTTTGGCATTTTGCACATTCATTTGACTAAATTTGGAAGCTCAAAAATGAAGGGGCCTGACTTCTGAGCTTTGTGTATTTTCTATGAGCCACACTGGAAAAGGAATTTTTCCACCTACTAATGTCAGTATAGACCACATGTTAGTGTAGACCCTGACTTCATGAGCTCGTATCGGGTGAGCACTTTCTTATTAGGAGGTTTGTATGTAGCTTTTCAGAGGTAACTCGGGTTTGGTGAAAAGAGACATCTTTGTTCCGCCTGATTATGAAGCATCTCTGGTCTTCTGAGTCAGAAATAATGTCGTTTTTTTGTCCTTCCCGGAGCTTAGTTTATTCCTCTGTTTTCACTTTCTCCACTGTTAGACATGCTGTAATGTTTCATCAGCTTATGTCCATCATCTGCACCTCCTACTATTTAAATGCCTTTTATTCAGTCATTCATGGGTTCTTTTATCACCCACCCAACCAGTATTTATTTAGCACCAATTATGTCAGCCTCCTCAAGTACACAGAGGGAGTAGATCTTGACATGAAGGTGTCCACAATGTAGTGGATGAGTAAGACAGATATGAAAACAAACATTTATAATGCGGCCTGCTAAGTGGCCTCTAGTAATAATAGAGATAATAACAGCTAATACAGAACCTACTCTGTGCCAGGGACAGTTCAGACTGATCGAATTTATTAACATGTTTGTTTTCTGTAAGAACACTGTGAAGAGCTTACTCTAGTAATACAGGGCTGAGCGGTTAAGTTCAAAGGTCCAAAGTGTGGCAGCTTGTCTGAACATACATAAAGCAGCAGAGGCTTGCTTAATTTTGATGCTCCTTTAAGGAGTCGGTGTTAATGCATTATTTGTTGAATAAATGAAGGAGGGAGATGATGAGTTATTAGTAATTTTGTTGGTAGCAACCAGAAAGTATTGTAGTAAAAAAAAAAGTGCAGGAATCATAAAATGTATGGCATAAATTAGCTATGAATTACTTGATTTCCATGAGACCCCAAAATTCAAAGTTCCATGCCTTAGTGTGGAGATGTACTGAATTTATTATAATATAGTGTGCTATTTCTTTTTTTGTTTTAATGTATTTATTCATATAGAAATGGAGTAAAGGCCAGAGGTGTGGGGCGGTGAGAGGATTCACCAGAGACAGAGTGGGGAGCAGAACAGGCAGATCGACAAAGTACACTGCTGAGGGGGGCAGCGGGCAAGACAGGAGAGGTCTGCTGTGCCATGTGGGTCATCCCCTGGCCAGGCGATCTATCTCACACTGAAGCAGCTGCGGCCAGCTTGCAGTGTTGTATTTTAACCCATTGCCCGTCGTGAGGGCCCTCTTTCTTAACATTTCAAAGGAAAGAATTACTCTTTAATTTTAAGGCCGTGACTTTGTTCCCCTCCACTATCTGGCAGTAGGTAGCAGCTCAAAGTTTGGGTCTGCAGTATTCTTCAGTTGCCCTTTTACAATCATTCCTGAAAAAATAGTCTATTCTTGTTAAAACTGCAAGTCAAGATGTGCTTTAACCAAAGGTGTTTTCCAATTAGATATTTATTACACAATTTTAGTAAGGACATCATGGGAAAAGAAAGGCACCCAATTCCATGAAGCCTGCCACAATCTGTAGAGCATTTGATGTTGTAGTAGATGCTCAGTAAACGTTTCATTAATTTGTAACTTAACAGCTTCACTTTAGAAACCAATTTAAATGTTAAGTTCTTAAAAAACACAATGTTCTGTCTTAGGACAAATAACATTTCACCTTTTAAGTAATTTTTAAAAAATTATGTTCTCTTATGGTGTTGAAACATGGGAAGTCACAGCAATTGAACTATTTAAAGGTAAGTGGTGTTTTACGTGTGTTACAAAGAACATGGGACCCAAGTAGCCAGTTGTTTAACAAAATTATTTTTTTAAGATATTTTAAAGAAAATTGTCTGTAACCATGAAAATGTTTGTTGAATAAATAAAAACGGAGACCTGTGCATTTTCTTTACATAGTACAAATGTCAGTTATTATCATTTTTATGCTATTTTGCCTGTAGAGATCCAAATGATCATTCTCTCTCTTCATGTTATTTCTTCACTTCTACTTTGATACTTGAAGTTTATATTTTCAGGGCTTACTTTCCCTTCTAAGTCACAAGGACTGGGAGAGAAAGGAAGAAAATGGGTTTACTGAATTATCTACAACATGATTTATATTTATTTCTTATTTAGAAATGATAGCATTTCAGCTTCATGGAGACATAGTTAACAGAACTGAAAGCAATTTACAGCACACCTCGTGATGATTTAGTTGTACTTATCTTTCACTCATTTGGCAGATTTTTGTTTTGACGAGAGCCAAATCCAGGCCTGGGCTACAGAGTAACAGCCTTTGTTTGCCTGTAGCTGAGACAAGTAGATTTTACAGCGGGGTAAATTCAATGGCATCAGATTACCAGGGAGTAGGGACCAGGGGCGCCTGAACCCTTCTGTGGAATCAAGGATGACCTGTAGAGGCCTTATCGTGGTGCTCATGAGGAGTTAGCTCTGGTGAAAAAGAATTTAGGATGATGATGGTAAGAAAAAACTGTAGACAGAAGGAAGAGCAAGTAAATATTGGGGAGCATGAGGGAAAGGATGAGGGGAGCATGGGAGCTGGTCAGTTAGATGATTTCTAGAGCCCCCTCACCCCTGGGAGGTAAGTGTCATTATTCCCCTTCGTTGTGACATTTCACATGAATCATGTTTAAGCATGTACGTGTACATGCATGCATGTATGATCCTGAAATACTACTGTGAGTTGTTTGCATAACTATCTCACTTTGGGGGGACATTTCCAAACCACCCCATGTGCATCTGCTTCACTCACCTTCCACCAAAACACCCATGCAAATGTCCTACTTGAATGATTTTATTTTAAGACTTATTTTGTATTTATGCATACAAGAACTGGGTACAGTCCAGAGGTGTGGGGGTGAAAGCATTCACCAGAGGGGAGCAGAACAGGCAGATCTACTGAAGTACACTGCTGAGGAGAGCAGCAGGTGAGACAGGCAAGGTCTGCTGTGCCTTGCAGGTCACCTGCCTGGCCAGGGATGGAACTCATGCTGAAGCGGCTGCAGCTAACTAACTGTGGTCTTCAGTCACTTGGAGGTGCAAGCTCTTTTAAGAGGGGAGGAAATTGACTTTCATTGCCTTCTAAGATTTTTCATCCCTTGACCATTCAACTCAGTGTTCATGTTTAGACATTTCTTCCAGAATGTACAAACTTCTTCCATCTCTCCCTTTATTATCATCATTATTATCATTATCATTATTATTAAACACACCAGGAAACTTCGCCGGCTACGACTGTGGGGACTGCAAGTTCGGCTGGGCGGGTCCCAACTGCGATCGGAAGAAACCACCAGTCATCCGGAAGAATATCCATTCATTGACACCCCAGGAGAGGGAGCAGTTCCTGGAAGCCTTGGACCTGGCCAAGAACACCCCACATCCCGACTATGTGATCACCACGCAGCACTGGCTGGGCCTGCTTGGGCCCAACAGGACCGAGCCACAGATCGCCAACTGCAGCATTTACGATTTCTTTGTGTGGCTCCATTACTATTCTGTTAGAGATACGCTGCTAGGTGAGATTTTTCCTTACCTGAAGGTCTGTTGTTACAGGTTTGGGATGGAGGAGTGCATGGTGAGGAAATAATTTCATACAAGTTAGTTAGCAAGAAGAGGATCTCAAGGAAGGATTAGTTTTCTGAAAAGCATGGAGTTACGAAATGCTGCCTGCAGTTAGGATGGAGCGGTTCCTTCCTGTATGTTAACTGCAGACATGTGAAAACTTTCTCTCCCATGGCTTGTGTTTTGGGTCCAAAGTCTAAAGCTGTCTCTATGATGTTGTTAATCTTCAAAGGTAAAACCTGTGAAGTGGAGGCAAATTCCTCTTAATTCCAGAAGGAAACATTCTTAACTCTGACTATGGAAACCTTCTCTGACCTTTCCTTTAAATTAGAGGCATTAACTGAACATAAGCTGAAGCATATGAGCCTTCTTTCTGCAAAACTAGGCATTTGCATGGGAAACGCACATCTCAGCTTAACTCCATTGAACTCACGTGTCTTAGTCTTAGACGTTAAGGTCATGTTATGCTGTGTGATGCTGTGACCCCTGGGTATTGTGGGCTTGTGTTGTCAAGGATCAGCAGAATTTGGATCACCATTATGCTGCTCAAGTAGAATCTCTCTGACTTAACTCCTTGGGCCACAGTTACATTGGTTGCTTGAGAAAATGGTGTGCCCTTCTGTAGCCTAAAGATTGGAACTGAGTGGATTGTGGAGTGCTTTGTGGGGAATTTCCTTCATCTGGTAGGTACAGCTCTCTCCTCACTAATTTTTCAGTCAGGGGGAAGCTGTAGACAAAGTTTGTTCCAGAAGGACTTGAGCCTATTCTCTGTTGTGCTTGGTGCCTTGAGCCTTTGACACCACCTGCAACACCCTCCACGTTGGGGACCCCTCTGCTGTTGGGGTGGTTGGAAGCATCACTTGGAGTTGTGAGATTTTCGTTTAGAATTGCCCATCCTTGCATTTTTTTCACTGGTTCACTGTCACTAGATTGTACAGTTTTGAGGACTTTAAACTTTGTTTTGGATCAAAACATTAAAAAAAGACTAGTGGTCAACAGCAGCTATAGCAGGTCTTTCCTCAGCAGGAGGCCTTTTAAAAAACTTGCCTGTAAGGGAAGCATCTGTCTTTCTTTATCTCTAGATAAGAAGGCTCTCCTGGCTATAAACCTTTATGGGCTTCCTGTCATCACTCTGAGGGATTTTTGCTTTATGAGAGGGTTGTCTCTCAAGAGGAGAAGAAAACTATAGTTTCTGGCCATATCTAGAAATTAAATTTATATTCATGTCTGTTCAGCTCCCTGAAGTTATTATAGGTACTTTAAAAAAGAACTGAAGTTAGCTCAAGTTTCTACATAACCATCAAAAGCTGTTAAGAAAGGGGAAGAGGGATGGAACAGGCAGTAAGGAGGTCATTAAATTGCCCAAAGCTGTTCACTAAAATTGGCAGTTCCAGTGACCGGGCCAAATAGCTTTGAATGCATTTTTCCCTTTTCTGGTCTCGGCGACCAAGCTTGTCAGCTACTTGTTGGGATTGATTGATGGCTGAGGTACAATCACGGTAAGTTCTTTTCGGTTCTATACATGCTGAATTAGGACGAAGCACAGAGGAGGTTGTTTTATTATAAATGAATACCTCGCTTTTAAATGTGCACATTTGTGAGACTACGTTAGAGATTGTCTTTAAAGATTCTGTTTCCTTAGGTTTTAATGACTTATTCCTTTGGTTACTCTTATTTCACCTTGATGAAAGTTTTTATGTTATATTAAAATGACCTGCTTTTTAATATTTTGGATCTCTGTTGGCAATCAAACTTGGGGTGAGAAAGGAGAGAGACTATATTGTGAAAGTGCTTGTTGCTTCTGAAATTGTTGTTGCAAAACAAATGTGATTTTGCCTGAAACATTTTGCCTTCGCTGGCTCTGCAGATACACCCAGGGAAGATTTAATATTGAAAGACTGATCTGTGCTCCCCAATGGCTTCTGCTTGTTTTAGGACCGGGGCGCCCATATAAGGCCATAGATTTCTCGCATCAAGGACCTGCTTTTGTCACCTGGCACCGGTACCATTTGTTGTGGCTAGAAAGAGATCTCCAGGTTGGTCCCAACTGTACATTTGGTTCTTTTCATTGTGCTCCACATTTTGGTGATGGTGCACATCAGACTTTGTTCTCCATACTTTCTCGTATCCATGACACGAATTCTGTGACCGGACATGCTCTTTGTTTCCAGCGGCTCACTGGCAATGAATCCTTTGCTTTGCCCTACTGGAACTTTGCCACTGGGAGGAACGAGTGTGACGTGTGTACAGACCAGCTCCTGGGGGCAGCGAGACAAGATGACCCAACGCTGATTAGTGTGAACTCCAGATTTTCCAACTGGGAGATTGTCTGTGACAGGTAATTCAGAGGCACCTGCATGAAAATCCAGAGACTTACTTGACTTACTTGTCTGGGAGGTGGAGAATTGCTTTATATTTCTATTCCTGGTGCATGATGGGCTCTATTGAATTTCCAAGCAATAGTGTTCCAATGGTGGGATTTTTAAGTCCTTAATACAAACATATAGAGGCACTTGGATGTTCAATATGCTCTGTATCAGCATTTTTTTCTTTAGATTTATTTATTTATGCATGCAGAACTGTGATACAGGCCAGAGGTGCAGGGATGGTGAGAGGCTTCACCAGAGACAGAACAGACTGACTGATGAAGTACACTGCTGAGGGGAACAGTGAGGAGACAAGAGAGGTCTGCTGTGCCCTATGGGTCACCTCCCCTCTGGGATGGAACTTGCCATGAACCAGCTGCAGCTAGTGGCTCTCTTTGAGGTGCTGTGCTTGAGCCCCTTGTGCCTTTTGGGAGAGCCCTTCAGGCATTTCTTAAGCACTGATCATACTAAGCAGTATAATAGTGCTGGGAAAACCAAGACAAGTAAAATAGAGCTTTCCTTTTAAATAAAGGTTTAGTTACAAAGGTAGACTCCTTGCAAACAGGTTACAATACAATGCAAGTAACATTCTAATAGGTGTACATAGAAAGCCCAGAAGAGAAGTAAGGAAATTCTTAGGATGTGGTGGACAATACCCTTAAGACTTTAAGAACTTCAGCAGGTGGAGGGGAGCGTGTGTCTCATGTGGAGGTAACATCACACGTGAAGCTAGGAAAGTCTCTGGGAGCAGTCTGGCTGGCTGTAGACTGCTGGTGTGTTGAGAGGGCCAGGGGAGAAGAGTCCCGAAGCGCTAAAGACACATCAGCAGGTAGACTGCAGCTGGCAGCCCTGAGCAGTTCTGTCTCTGGGGATTCACTGAACAAGTCTCGCTTTCCTGGAATTCTTTTCAGAAAAAGATTCCCAGGGGACGCCTCCTTATTCATTTTCTGCCCTTCAAGGTTTTCTGTTGGTAAACACATCACTCTCCCTCCCCTGTCCTGTGTCTTGGTCTGCTGCTTGACACAGCTGCAGAACCAGCTCCTTTGAGTCTGGATAGACCCACACATTCAGGGGCCCAGGCCTAGGTAGCGGGGAGACCGCCTTTTACCCCTGAAGCCCCTAACCCCTCCGGTAGCTCTCCGGACAGTGTCCACAGCATGTGCGTACATGATAAGTGCTTTTTACATGACTTAGCTTGATGCCAACAGTACTATTTCTTATCCTGCCTTAGGGGATTTGTAGGTAGTACGTGAAATAGATTTCATGATCAAATAAATTGAAGGAATATGCTGAGTGAAAGGTTATTTTTATCTTAGACCTCTTGGTGTCTTTTTTTTTTAAGATTTATTTATTTATGCATACAGAACTGGGGTACAGGCTGGAGGTGCAAGGATGGTGAGAGGATTCACCACACACATAGAGTAGGGAGCAGAACAGGCAGATCAATAC
>NW_004567111.1:8529382-8531522 GCF_000260355.1 Condylura cristata
TGACAAGAGTCCTTTGTGATGCTTCGAAAGCCCCACCAAAAGGGATTTTACCCCCATCGCCTTCTCCATTCGTTTAGTAGGCAAAGTTTTATATATATATATAATTTATATAATATTACTATGTAGTCTGAGTCTATTGCCCTGACTGGTTTGCTTGGCCTAAAGTTAAGAAATTATCTACTACAAATCAAGACTTTCTTTTTTTTTGGTGAAAATCGAAATTTTGCAGTTTTTAAATAACTTTCTTTTTAAGTAGATTCTTTTTTTAATGATTTAAAAAATTAATTGGTGCATACAAAACTGGGGTGCAGGGGGTTGGTGAGAGGATTCACCAGAGTCAAAGTGGGGAGCAGAGCAGACAGACTGATGAAGTACACTGTTGAGGGGAGCAGCGGGGGAGACAGGAGAGGTCTGCTGCGCCCTGTGGGTCACCTCCGGGGCCAGGTATTGAATTCGCACCAAAATAGCTGCAGCAGCTTCGCAAGGCTGCACTGTAACAAGGTGCAGGGAGGACCCGCCTTTATTTTTACTAAAGTCATGCCTGGTAGTATGGAAGCACAGGCGCCTTTCTTCAGGTGCTGTCAGGGGGAGGGGGTTCCTGCCCCCTTGTTACCCTGTGGTGCACCACCACAGCTTACCCTCTGCCTTTCCTCTGTCCTCACTTCTCCCCCTCCCTCCCTGGATGCTTCAGTTCCAGCATCTGCGTTCAAGGGTTAGTTCTGAAGCTTGTCTTAGTGGATCCTTTGTTTGGTTTCTCTATTTTTACTTTTCTTACAAATCTTAGCTTAGATGACTACAACCAGCACGTCACGCTATGCAATGGCACCTATGAAGGTTTGCTGAGAAGAAATCAAGTGGGCAGAAACAACGAGAAATTGCCAACCTTAAAAGACATTCAAGATTGCCTGTCTCTCAACAAGTTTGACAATCCTCCTTTCTTCCAGAACTCTACCTTCAGCTTCAGGTTGGTGCTCTGTGCTCTGCTAGACTGGCATCTTAGACTTTGGACACTTTCAGTCTGTGGTGAGAATGAACTAGAAGGAAATTCAAGTATGGGGAGAGATAGGCTATGAAACCAAGTAAGGGAGAGGGACTTGATCAGAGCAGTTCATAAGGCAGCAGTGTCTGGAAGCTATTATGATTGTAATTAATAGTATCAGCTTTCATACCTTCTAATGTAGTTATTCAACACCATCTTCTGTATTTCTGTTTCCTGTACCCGTATAGGTAAGGTCTTCAGAACCAGGGTACCTCATTACACACAGTATTTCCCACAGTCCATCGGGCGCCTGCCCTCACTGCCCACCAAACCTCCTGTAGTCGCTAATCTACGGTCAGGTTTCTAGGGTTTCTCTGGTTTGTTTTTGTCTGCTCCTTCATTTTGCTCCTCAGTATTCCACACTAGTGACGCCATCTGGTATTTTTCCTTTTGACTTTCCCATTTAGCACCATTGCCTCCATTTCTACCGATCTCACTGCAAATGGCAACCTTTTTTTTTTTTTTAAATAGATGAATAGTAATAGTCTTTATGTTAAATTAACAAATACATGTGTAGCATGTAAGATATTTGCTTATGCTCCTTTTTCTTAAAAAAAAAACTCACTTATACATATTAATTTGGAATCTGAGCTCTCTAATATAACAGACTAAATTCAGTGCAAACCATAGCACAGCTGAGTTGGTGCTAGGGATGGGATTGGGGAACTTAAGTCAAAGGTTACGCCACATGAAGAAGGCTCAGAGGCTATGCCAGGTTGGTCACAGTCCTCTGGGTAGTGTCAAAGTAAGGTGAGGGCAACATTTAAGATTGTTTTGAAACAGACAAAAGCACTTGCTTTTCATTGTGACAGAAGTGCTATGAGAACAGAGCAATTCCATGTAGATCTTAGGAGTCATTCTCCAAACACAGGGTCTAGAGCGCCCCAATCTGTAGCCCCTGGGAGTTGGTGAGAAATACAAATTGCTAAAACCCAACCTGTACCTTCTGCAGCAGAAACTCTGGAAGTGGGGCATGAAATATGAGTTTTTCTTCAGTGATTCCAATATTTGCTTAAATTTGAGGATCACTGAGTTAGGGAATGGACAATTAAAATCTGCTGAAAATGGGGAAGAGGAAAAGAGAGAAAGCGAAGGGAACTT
>NW_004567111.1:8532437-8567451 GCF_000260355.1 Condylura cristata
ATCGAACTCATGCGGAAGCGGCTTTAGCTTCTCAGTGCAGCGCTTTAACCTGCTGCGCCACCAGGGAGGGCCCATGTTTTATTCTTGATGTGAATAATGGAATGTTTGCCTGTGTCAATTAACGTTAATCACACCACTGGAGTGATTAGACCACATTTCAGTTCCCTGCGTTAGAAAGCCGTGAGGTAGAGATGCTTAGCTTCAGAATGGCCCAGGACAGTTTACCATACAGAGGTGACTTCATAAGTTAGTACAATGATATTAGATTTAAAGTCTATCAACTTAGCATACTTTCAGCATCCTAAGCTAGCATCATCATAACTTAAAGTGAATGGTGTTGAGGCAGCTGTGTCCTTTGCAGGAAGACTCCAAAGTTTAAGAGCCCAGAAAGCCCAGCACCCTGGTACCTTTGGAGTAGCGCTCAGTCAAAGACACATAGTCCATAGACCACAGTCCTGTGGCTCATGGCTTGAGGCCCCTCCCTTTGCGAAGCACGCTCACCAATGCTGCTCCTGTCCGCTGCCACAGTCGTCCACCTTGGAGTGAATCTTCCTAAAGGTTCACTTGGGAGACTGGGCAGGAGAGGGTGGTCTTCCCTGGATATGCAAGACCGGGTTCTTTCACCCCTTCTGGGATGACTTGCTAATAAATGTGGGAAGGCTGATGCACCTGTCTTCACTTGCTCTCACGGTCACAGCACCCAGTAACAAGTTCACCTGAGATGGGGAGATACAGCCAGGACACATCCCCGGTGGTAATGGACAGATTGGGTTGGATCATTTTGCAAACCCGAAGGCAGCTTCCATCATTTGGCTTTGGTTGGTAACTAGAGATTCCACTCAAACTAACTTAGGAGGAAAAATTAAGTACTGTCTTATCTCTGAGAGATTCAGTCACAGTTAAATCTGTGGGACCTATGTGAGCGCTTGGTCTCATAGCTCTTTGCATACAGCTTTTTGCCCTGTGTGCTGAGACGACTGAAGGCATCACAGATGTGCAGCTATCAACTTAGTACCTGGCAGAAAGCTGCTGCATCAGCCCAAGACTGGCCAGACTGGAATTACCTTCCCCCCGCATCCCCCAACCCAATCAGTGTGGCCAGGGGAGCCGTCACAGGTGCATCGCATTTTGGGTTATCCAAATGGGAGGAGGTTAATGTAGGGAGGACGTTAATGTAGTAATGTGGACTTCCCATCTTTGCAAGTTCCCTGCAGGAAAGAAAGATTCTATTAGCTGCAAGAGAACAGGCGAGTGCAAGAGGGTGGGACAGGCAAAAATAACAAATGCCTTCGATTGAGACAAAACCCACATGGCTTGATTTTATCCACCAGCTTCCTACCAGCGAGAAGTAATGCACTTAGTGGATACATTACTATTGAGTATGAAGAAGCCTCACGAAAATTCCAAATGTAATTAACTTCCTTGATATAGTTGTGTTTGACTTCCCTCACACTTTAAAACAATAGGAAAGCCAGAAGGAAACATGACAGTGGGGTTTTAACTTAGAAGTCCAAGGCTTTAGTCTAAAAAAATGTTCCCTAAGATTGTCTGAGACAAGCAAGATGGAGGCGGTGAGGTGGGGCCCTGTGACCCCTTCCTCAGCGTCTCCACAGGCCAGCACCACAGAGAACCCAGGTGCCCAAGGTCTGTTGCTCATGCGGCGTGGATGGCAAAGCTGTGGGGCATCTCAGCAGTCAGGAAGAAGATTGCAATGGCAGCCGGAGAGATTAGGAAGCTGGGCTTTGCTCTGGACTGCAGGCTGTCAGGAAGAGGGGTGGCGATTCTCTGATGGATGCCAATTATACGAGGGCAGGCGAACCTGGCAGAGCAGCCGACCTTACGGGTGCTACCTGGGAAGGGTTAATATTAGTGATCCGTAGGTCGTGGCCTGGAGGATATTCCTGCCTTTGTCGGCACTCTGCCATGATTAAATGTTTGTGTCCTGGGGTATTAATGTCACAGAGGGACTTTGTCTGATGTTGGCTTCCCCTGAAGTTATTCCTGTCCAAGCAGGGAACATCAAAACCTTGCTGCTTTTCCTCTCAAGTCCAGTTCACCACAACGGTTGATTCAGAAGCTTCAGACAACACTGACAGTCCTTGCTCAGCAGCTAAACTCCAACAAGGAGTCTGCTTTACCGACACTTAACTCATCAGACAAGACTGAACAGTGTCCTTAGGGTTGGGTGTTGGAGGTTGATGTTTTCAGCTCAATTAGAAGAATTTATAATGATCCTTTTAAAATTTTGCCTATACTTTGAATTTATTTTCTTATCCAACTTAGATGACTATAAGAAACTACTGCACACTTTCCCAGAATTTTCCTCACCTTATTGTCCATCTTAGCAATGTGTCTTGGTTTCCTTAGATTATTATAACAATGTGTGTATAACTTATACAATAGAATTTATAACTCATAGTTCTGGAGGCTGGGGGGCAGTCCAAGGTCAAGGTGCTGGTCCATTTGGTGCTGAAGGCTCTTTTTCTTGTTTGCAGAGGGACACCTCATATGGCAGACACAGAAGTCTTTCTGGTGTCTCTTGTAAAGACACTAATTCTATCTTTGCAGGGGTCCACCATTTAGCTTACTTACCTTCTCCAAATACAGTCACAGTGGGGATTAGGCCTTCAACATACAAATTTGAGGAGGGGGAGGGCGCACAACCCATTCCATAGGACAACAAAGTCTGCAGTCATCATCTGATAGCAGTTTGTTTCTCTGGAATCCTGGGAGGCCACATGGCATAGTCAAAAGAGCATGGATCGCAAGTCAGTTATATTTAGCCTGACTTGTGTGCTCTTGGGAATCTCAATTAAGCTCTGTGTAGTCTCTGTTTCCCACTCTGCACAGCACAGTTCACAGGGTCTGGTGTGGGAGATACAAACCGTTGTGCTCACTGACAAAACTTTTAAACAACAAGGATAATATGAAGTTGCTCCAGCAACTGTCAGGTACAATGCAAATATCATTATAAAATTAACAATGTGTTTCATGGCCATCGGTGGGGAAGAATTAGAGAGCTATGCTGTGTGTTGGTTTTGAATTTCCAAGCCCTAATTGTGGCTCCTTGCCCTTTTCTCCATGGCAGAGTGTAGTGTCCTACGGCTGTTTACTGACAAGCATGAAGTCAGAGATATTTCCAAGGTGATTAATTATTTTCACTCCAGGCAGGTTACAGGAACAGGGGCTGTGGAGAGGGAGGGGAAGGTTCAGTTCCCGATGCATTCAGTGTCCCTGGTGTGTGGAGGTAGAGGATGTCTCTGGACTCCTGGGTTAGGGAGGGGGTGAAGGGTGAACGCTAAAGATTCCTGAGAGCCCAGAAGGTGGTGGATTGAAAGATTCTCTTTCTAAAACATGGTTTTCCAGTTATCTATTTTATGTTTTCCATAAATATAGTTAACCCCATTCTCTAACAAGGGGGGGACAAGTCTGTGAGTCCACCATGGCCACCTTTGCTGCTCTGCAGGATGCCTCCCTGGCTCCATGGCTCTAACTTGATGCTTTGCTTTATGTTTTTGGCTATTGCTTCAGCTCTTAGCTTTTGCTAACTATTTCTGGTGTCTACCTTCTTTGTGGTAGAGCTATACATCTACTTAATATAATATACATTCACTTGGGGCTTCCCTGGTGGCACAAGGGGTTAAGTCTTAGTACTAATGAAGCTATCAGCAGCAACTGAAGCACGAGTTTGATCCTCGGCCAGGGAGGTGACCCACATGCACAGCAGACCTCTCCTGTCTTGCCCACTGCTCCCCTCAGCAATACATGTCAGTAGATCTGCCTATTCTGCTCCCCACTCTGTCCCTGGTGAATCCTCTCACCCTCTGCACCTCTGGCCTACACCCCAGCTCTTATATGCATAAATAAATAAAATAAATCTTTAAAAATATATACATCCTCTTATTGGTAGTGGGAAGTCCACGGGGTTTACCACTGAGATGAAAAAAAAATGTACAAAATGAAGCATAATGTAAAATACATATATGTAAAATGAAAAAAAAATAAGAATAATAAAAATATATACATCCACTTATTGTATATACTGTATATATCTAAAGAAGTTTTGTTAAAGCTTACATTTTCAACTATGTAGTTTGTATGCACAATCTAAACTCATGAGGAAAATGTCACAGTACTCCTTATCAAGGAGTAGACAGCAGAATCCTCTGGCAAATGGAGGATACCACCTCAAAGCTTTCTCTCCTACTAAAGGAGAAAATGGTGATGTTAATAATTTGGTTTTCAACATCCTATGTTTTAAGGATTGTTATTATCGCCTGCCTATCTTTCCTTTGATGAAGTCAGAACTTGGCAACACTTTTCTATGCATGGTCACAAAGCTCTAGATTTTGAAGGCCAGAGAGATGATATCTGGAAACTACTCAGTCCAGACAGTGGAGCAAGAAAGCAGCCACAAACAGTCTCTGAAAAATAAGTGTGGCGTTCCAATAAAACTTTATTTATAAAAACGGACAGGGGCCTTATTTGTCAACCCCTGCCCTAAGCTGCCTTCTCTGCAGAAGGGATATCTCTTTAGTCATATTTTTCTTCAACTTTATGGGTGAAGAATCCTGTGACTTACATGTAGTTCAAAGATATTATGTGTTTAATCATCCTTGTCTTCATTAGTTTTAATACATTTAATATTGAAAATTTTGTTCTCTGTGGTATGTTACCATGTACATATAAATAGAGAAAAAGCCACAGCCTTTCTTTGATGGCACAGAAAGAATAATATTTGGCTCTTGTTCCAGAACATTACTCACAGTTCCTTTAGGGTATTTACAGAGTTTCATGTTGAAGTCTTAAATGATTTTTCACATATTGAGATCCCAGTTAAAGCTTTTAAGTGAACAGAGTTATAGCTTCAGGAATTTCTAACTCACAGTGCAATTCATGCAAATGCATTACATACAACATTTATTAAAATTATTTTTGTGAAATCTTTTCAAGTCTGAGAGGTACAAATTTGGATGTGATCACAATTCTAATAATGCTAATAATTCCTAAGGTAATTGAAGGAAATGTACCCATTTATCATAGAAAATAAGGTTAGGTCACAGGAATGCTAAATAGGGCTGTCTTCAATATTAAATTCAGATGTCATTTGGAAAGAAAGAAAAGGAGAGAAACCAATAGACTAGATAGTTGAATTATCTGACATACAAGAGACTAATACAAGATTAGTGCTTTTCCTCCCAGCGCCTACAGCAACCTTTCTTTAGAGAATGTTTGAACGGTCCCCTATTAGATAGGTAAATGTAGGGGCTTCAATTCCTCAGTGATTTGGGAGTTTGTTGGTTGTATGTTTCATACTGAACTGTTCACGCTTACCTTGAAAACTAAAATTCTGAATGGTGTAAAACATACAAGGGGCTTCCTTATATTTGTATTCATTAACAATGGCAATCAATTGGATAAGATAGGTGATTCAGGTAGGAACATATAGCCAGAAGAGAGAAAATGTGTACCTAAAAATAAAGATCCTAAGACCTTTTCTCTACTCTTCTAGGCTATGGTAAAATTTGTAAAATTAATAGGTCACAAAACCATGAATAACACTGAGTAGGAATGAGTCTAGTTAGCATTTTTAAAAGTATACAGGACACTGCTTTTTTCCCCTCCCAAATAGTAGAGCACATTAAAATGAATCTATTTTACTTATTCTTCTTAAGAAATTAAAAAAAAATCATAATTAGGCTAATCATAATTAGGGTAATGCTTAGTTAAAATAACATTGTTTTGCATCATTTTTTTTATTTTTAAAGGTTTAATGATATTTAATGTTATAATTATAGAAACACTGGCTAAAAATTTTTAAAAGTTCATAAACTGATCTTAATTTTTCTGCTTATTTCCTTTCTTATTCCTCTATGTTTATACAGTTGCAACTATGATGTATGTAATTTTTGATTATTGTATGGTTTCCTAAATGTTTTAATTTTAAAACTGATAATCCTTGTCAGAAATTTGAAGCTAAAAGACATAAAATACACAAAATACTATTTCTCCAGTATTACTTCCCCTATCCTTCCAGAAATATTTTATAAATATATGCTTACATATTTTTCCTCTCTTTTCACCCAAGTACTTTATACACAATAATACTTCTTTTTTATTGTTGTTGTTTTCCACTTATTATAAATCACAACATATCAGTTCATAAAAGACCTTCTTGTTCTTTTTCTAAAGGTTACACAGTGTTCTATACTATGAAGTCATCTGAAAAATTTGAACCAGTCTCCTTTTGTGAACATTTAGGTGGTTTCTGATCTTTTGCTTTACAAACAATCCCATAAATATGCAGGGTAAACCAAGAGAATAGAATTACTGGGTCAAAGGTCAAATAGAAGCATCTGACATTGTGATAGCTATTTCCATGTTGTGCTCCAGAAGGTTGAGTGATTCTCCCTACCAGCTGTGGAGCAGCTAATCTCATTAGTATGCGTTATACATTTCAAAACTCATTTGCCTTTCCTATCTGTTCACGTAGGACAATGACTTAGAAAAATCTGAAAGTTCATAAGAGAATTTGGAAAAGTTGTCTGTTCTCTATGTATGTCAGTGACAAAAACATCTTTTGATATTATACTTTTATTACAAACCGGATATGCTGTTTATAGAAAGTTGTGTTTTCTGTATTTTATCTGGGGATGAGATACTTAGATTGTCACCAACATCTTAGGCAGCCTGGCCAGGCGCCCAGTGAGTTTTTGTTAGAAGAATGTTACATTCATTAATGGACCATACTTTACAGCTTTATTTTAGTATCAAAAATGGAATGCTCCAAAAATTAGGTTGCAAATTTTGGTGTACAAACCTATTGTACATGCAGCTTCACTTTTTAACTTGTCACACAAACTTAACCTTTTAACTTCACACACTGTGGATGGTAAACTGCCCTCCTCATCTTAAACAGGAGAAAATGAAATTCACTGAGGCCAAGAAATACGCACATGGTCATATGAATCAGTTAGTGGTCGAGCTGGAATTAGAAGAAAAATTTCCTACTCAAAAATTTCCCCATGTCTTCTTCTAGCTATAGTTTTGCTTTGCATCAGCTTAGAAAAATTCTTGATTTGCTCCCTTGACAGTTCTTTTATTATAGCTGAGAAAATGGAGACCTGTTGGATCATGTTATAGGAACTTACACTGATTGATGAAGGGCCAGTCTACATAATTTTGGTTGACTTTTGAAATGCTAAAGCATTGGTTTTATCATGTGTAGTAGCACTCATGTCTCTCAAACACATTTGCTTGTTTTATAGCTGTGTAATACTATATACACACAAACATATAGTAACAGAGAGACATTCACTGACTCCCAAGTGGGAGTTTCCCATTTAAATTTAGTGCATTTACCCCCTTCCTTATCCTATACCTCCTTACTTGTTGAAGTAGACTAGAGCAGGTTTATACGCCAAAATTTGTAACCTAATTTCTGGAACATTCCATTTTTGACACCAAAATATAGCTGTGTGTATCTGTAGTAGGCATTAGGCAATAGTTTGCCCTGGCTTTACTTTTGCTTTTATTTATCACCCTCAAATTACATTTGCCTTTACAGAGATATTAAGTGAGTTCTTTTTAACTGTGTCTAATGAGGACGCCATTAGTTCCCCAACATCAGTTCAAAGCATTACAGAACAATGCCCATGACTTGAACAAAAATGCCTCTGTAGCCTGTGGTTACACTATTTCTCACAGCATTTTGTTTATTGCCTTCTTTGCATCTTCTTGGCATATCCTAGCCCTTTTTTGTTTTTGTTTTTACTACATTCTATTAACTGCGTACTCTGTGTATATTCCTATTAGAGCATTTATTGTATAGTGCTTTACAGTCCTCCGAGACCTATAATCTGTCCTCATTATTTTTCCTCATTCTTTTATCTTTCCAAATTATAAATTGCTTTAGAGGCTTGTGCCCTACTTAATTATTTACACTTTGCCCTGGTACTTTCCAAAAGTCGTTTGACTCTTACAGCTCTAAATATGGATATTTCTAGATCCAGATTTTTTTAAAAAGATTTATTATTTATTCATACAGAACTGGGGTATAGGCCAGATATGCGGAGGGTGAGAGGCTTCACCAGAGACAGAGTGGGGAACAGAACAGGCGGATGGACAAAGTACACTGCTGAGGGGAGCAGTGGGCGCGTCAGTAGAGGTCTGCCACGCCATGTAGTCACCTCCGGGGCAGGCGGGAATAGAACTCATGCAGAAGTGGCTTAGGCTTCTTAGTGCTGTGCTTTAACCTGCTGTGCCACCAGGGAAGGCTGATCCAGATTGTATTGCCTCTTTTTCTAATCAGGATCTCTGACAAACTCAAATTTGTGAGATACTCTATGGACTTCTTTGGCAAATACTTCCCTACTATCCCCCTACATACTTTTTCTGGATATTATTTAAGATTGTCTCAGTTGTTTAGAGCAGAAAACCCAAATTACAGAAGCCTAAACAAAAAAAGGAGCTTTGTTTTCCTCCTTATGTAAAGTTCAGAACTGGTATAGCGTCTGCATAATCATTACAGACACCTTCTGTCTGCTCACTGTACCTGGTGGAGTGGTTTAACTTTCTTATTGATTGATAAAATAGCTGCTGCAACACCAGCCATCACATTCATGTTCCAGGAAGCATCAAGGAGAAATAGAAAGGAAAGAAGGGACACTTTTCAGCTGACATCACCCCCTTTAAAGCACTTCTTCCCTAGAAGTGCCATCCTATGACTTCCTGTTAAGTCTCATAATAGCTAGGCTCAATGCTTCCCTAAAGAACAAAGGATAACACTGAAGAAGAGGAGAAGGGATACTGGGTAAGCAGCTGACAGGGCTTTCTGCCCTTTTACCTACCACCTCTATTACTTGGACTGCAAGCCTGAGGCAAAACTTCCATTTGCAGCTGGAAAGCTCCCCAGCTTACACTTGGAGGAATGAAGCACATACTTCTCTAGAACTTTCTAACCTATATGGCATTCCCATGGTTCACAGCATGAAGTGTCTTCTTCAGGGACCTGCCCCAATAACTCATGCTATTATTAGCGCCTTTTCCAGGACTGCTCTCCTTTCCCAGAGAAGAGTTATTTTGAACTCCCTTTGTAGAAAAAATCAGCTATTTACATTATTACATGTTCTTCCAAAGTTGTTACTTATGCAATAAACTCCTTGCCTTTATTCCTCCACATCTTGAATTTTGTGGCTCAAATTTGAGATTTTAGAATTCAAACATCTCTCTCTCTGAAATCCAGGTCTCATAGTTCTGGTTTTTACTTGACTATCTCTGCAGTAAACTTTAAAAATCTTTCTGGGGAGCAGTACTTCAGTAAAACTCTTCATTTTAACTATTCCCAATAAGGTCTTGTGAGACAGGACAAGCAGTTGTCCTATAGCAACTAACTATAGGAACCTCAGGTAAGATTTGAAATACCATCTACTGAGTAAGTAACCAAGTATAAGCCAGGAAGGTAATGAAATTAAAGGGGTTAGCTCTTCAGAGTGCAAAGAAGTTAGATTAGGGCCCACCAGGGAAAATGTCTCCAGACAGGGACCACTGAGTTCATCCTTGAGCAACTCTGATGCCAGAAAACAGCTGGAATAACATCGCACACTGAGGAAACCACAAAGGGGCCTGTTTGGTTAAACTGAACAAAAACTAAAACCACGTTGCCTGACACTGCTGTCAGCCAATAAATATTTATTGGGTATGGACGACTTTGTCCTATATGCGAGCGACGCCTGTGGCCTCAAAGCTGAAAAGACCTTTGGCTTTTAGGAGTTAGGGTTTTGTTTTTTTTTAGGGGAAACAGATAAACAAGTCAATAACAATTTATAGCATAATTTGATCAGGGCTATCATTGTGGTATGCAGTATCATAGCGAACGGTCACTGAATTCATTGAACTGGTACTTATAGAAATCAGTACCTCCTCACCCCCCTACGATAGTTCCTGTCACTGGGGACGCAGAAGGAACTGGAAAGCAGATGTTGGCCTTGAGCTCCCTGAACTTGTGGTGCAACAATGGATGAGGCCCTTGGACAGCCTGGTGCGTGGCCTGCTCTATACTCCGGTGTCTATCTTGTTGAGAGATGGGTGCTGGACACAAGGACCCTTTACTCTTGCTATATTTAAACATGTAATAGTCGCTCTATTTCAAAAGGATTTTAACAGGTTCCTTGAGAAAATAAAAATGAACATGACCCATGACCCTGTTTTCAGATGGACTCTTTTTGCCACAACACCAAGAACTCAAATGCGAAGGTGAGGAAAAGACAGCCAGAGGCTGTCCTGGTGAGGACAATTTGAAAGCCCATTTTGGGGATCTTCTATTGTATTAATATTTGAAATGTGTCTTTCTTCTCTATTAAAACCAAAGCATCTGAATATTGTCCAGAATTGTATCTCATACTTGCCATTTTTTCATAGTACTTAGTCGTAAGACACACCTTTGTTGAAGACATTAGTATTTCCCAAACCAAGCGTAAAACCTACAACATGAACTACCACTGGTTCACTTGATGAAGGGATTTATAATCCTGTTTGGAGAGACATGTCAGATAGCCTTGAACACTTAATGAAAAATACCAGGGAGGGTAACACTGAGGGTAGGCTGGGTAAACAGGTTTCTTTGTCAAGAGGACCTCCATTCCATGTTCTAGAAAGCTCTGTATTGGTCTGATTGGAGCGGCCCCATCAATGTTAACTGGCACATTCAACTGTCTTGCAGGTACTTCATTCCTTCACTGATGCCATTTTTGATGAGTGGATGAAAAGATTTAACCCATCTGTGGAGGCCTGGCCACAGGAACTGGCGCCCATCGGTCACAATCGGCTGTATAACATGGTTCCCTTCTTCCCTCCGGTGACCAATGAGGAATTCTTTTTAACCGCAGACCAACTTGGCTACAGCTATGCCATTGATTTGCCAGGTAACTAATGCAACTTCTAAGTGGATGATTCATTCATCTTCTAAAGCAGCTTTTATTCTTTTCTGTTTTTTACAAGGTAAACCAAGGCCTTAAATCGAAGTTTCCAGGTCTCAGGAATCTTATTTTCAATTTTATACAACATATAGATATAGCAAGATGAGCCTGTGTGCTGCCAACTAGACATCAGGGAAGACACTGGTGGATGACTGACTGTTTTAGAAACTGAATGTTCCACAAAGCAGCTTTTTGTGCTACACTTGCTTTAACCATTCTATGGGAATTAATCAACACTGGCTGTGGCTTGAAACATCTGTGCCAACAATGTCAAAATGTACTGGCCAGGGGCCTCCCTGGTGGTGCAAGGGGTTAAGTCTCAGCACTCTTAACGGCTGCTCTTGAGCCAGTGTGGCACGAGTTCAATCCCTGCCCAGGGAGGTGACCCACATGGTGAAACAGACCTCTCCTGTCCTGACCACCACTCCCCTCAGCAGTGTATTTCATTAGATCTTCTTGTTCTGCTCCCCACTCTGTCTCTAGTGAATCTTTACACCTCCCACACCTCTGGCCTGTACCCAGCTCTTTTATGCATAAATAAAACAAACCTTTAAAAAAGAGATGCACTGGCCACCGGGGGGGCAGACCGGGCAGGACCCAGTGATCAGTGCTGGATGTCAAGGCTGACTTTAGGGTGAGGCAAGCATGATACTTGCTTTGAGCACCAAGTTCAAGGGGAGGTCAAAAGTTTCAGGAATCGAGATAAGTAATAAAATAATGCAATGCAAAAAAAGGTTAATGCAAAAAAATCTATGAGGATTATCAAACTTAAATCACGGCAAGCTGTTCTTGTTTGTTTGTTCTACACACTGCATTATCTTGTAACTACACCCATTTTTTCCCAATTAGCCAGCTCACCTCTGCCAGGTGGGTTTATGAGGTTAACACTGGCCTGCCAACATGTTGGGCTAAACCAGGGCTTCCTGTGCATGTTTTGTTAATTAATGTTTTTTCAGTCATGCAGATTGCATTTTTTTAAATGAGCATGTCCACTTGTTTTAAAATATGGGAGACTATTTTAAAAGTGTATATAAAGGCATACATTTTTAATTTGCCCATATCTTAAACATAGTTTATAAAGAATTTTAGGACAGCTTGAGAAGAGGATATTTTTTAAAAGCTGAAAAATACACATCTGTAATACTTGTGGGTGGCTTCCTTCATTTGTTTTTCATAATTACCAGCTCAATACAGAATCAAAATGATTTCTGAGCTTGCATCTCTGTCTGACTTCAGAGTCTTTCAGGCCTGGAATTTGTACCCAGTTTACCTTCTTGTTCCATAACTACTATAGCTATTTCCTCTCTCTGGCAGCTGATGCTCTTTGACACTCTTCTCCTACCTCTGGGGCCGAACATAACAGTTATCAGAAATCCTGGTATGTGCATCCATCTTTTCTGGCATTAGTCTGTTAACAGGTAGGCTGAGGAACTACATATGCCCAAAATGTATTAACTCACCAGGACATGCTAATTCACATTCATTTATTGGGTTGAGAATATTTTTTTGTACAATAATGGCCATGGAGACATAACTACAATGGAAGATTGGAGAAAGAAATGAGGGATTTGGGAAAGGCTTCTTGAAAGAGGTGAGTCTTGACCTAGGTTCAAAGAGGTAGGTAAAACTTAAGGAGGTAAGAGGGAAAGTCAGGAGAATATTAGATTGAAAATCACAGGAACCAGAATTGTGGAAACTATATGGGACTTTAAAAAAAAAATTATTTATTTATGCATACATAAATGGGGTACAGGTCAGAGGTTCAGGGATGAGAGTATTCACCAGAGACAGAGTGGGGAGCAGAACAGGCCAACTGTTGAAGTACACTGCTGAGGGGAGCAGTGGGTGGGTCTGGAGAGGTCTGCCATGCCATATGGGTCACCTCCGGGGCAGGTAGGGGTTGAACTCATGCTGAAGTGGCTTTAGCTTCTTAGTGCTGCACTTTAACCCACTGCACCACCAGGGAGGGCCCTGTATGATTCCACTTTTATGAGGTACCCAAAGTAGTCAAATTTATAGAGACTGAGGAGTGGGGACTGGAGAGTTACTGTTTCAGTTTTGCAATGAAAAAGTTCTGTGGATGTTTTGTGGGAAGGACAGCACAATGATGAGTATACAGGTGATACCATAGAATTGCAGGCTTGGAAATGGCTAAGGTGATAACATATGTGTTATGTGTGTCTGAACACAATTTAAAAAACAATGTTGTTTTGCTGTTGAACACAAATGGCAGAATGAAAATATTTGTTTCAAGAAGACAAGACAGTCAACAATTGTACTGTGTTGTAGCAGGCAGTGAAAAAATGTTGCCTTCACAAAAGTAGTTATAAACTACTGTCCTTGGAGGGTTTAGTCTCTAGAAGCATTTGTGTAATTTTTTTATTGCAGTAAATTGTTTAAACCATAGAATGACATTATTTAATGGATGCCTCAAGAAAGTAATTGTGGATATGATGAATAGTGGGTGGGGAAGAAGATAAATTTTATTCCAGCATGTGTAGTTTTGCTTGATCCAAAAAAATAGACGTAAAAGGCAAATTGGTTATCTTTCTTTTCCTAAGAGCATTCAGTGAATGAAAACCCCAACATAAACTCTTCTGCTTTCATTTCAGTTGAAGAAACTTCCAGTTGGACAACAACTCTCTCTGTGGTTCTGGGAGTGTTGGTGGCTTTGGTTGGTCTTTCTGTATTGCTGGTTTTCCTGCAGTATAGAAGACTCCGAAAAGGATATGCACCGCTCGTGGAAACACGGCTTCACAAGAGATACACAGAAGAAGCGTAGAAGGCTTATGTCGTAGCCTTGAGGAGAGGCCGGCTAAATTCTGGTGCTAACCCCGACAATGGACAAATGAATTCCCCGTGTTCTTCCCTTAATGGAAGGACTTTGGCATAGCTCCTCTTACTGTGGTGATAATTCTAGATGCAGAAGATGCTTGCCTGTAGTTCCAATTAACTGCAGCTGAAATGCTTAGGGCTATCTCTACCATCAGACAAAGGGAGAACTTATCATATGTGGTATCTGTTAATAATTTCCATATTCATCAAGTCCTCTCATGTTCTGAATGCACCACACACACAAAACAAAGAGTATATTCAGTTTAATTTTCAGGTCAACGTAGTTGACACCTTATCAAGATGTTGGCTCCTTCCGAGGCCCTCTGGTCTTAGTTTGTAATGGGTGAGCTGGGGCTGGGAGGCTTTGCATGAGTCCCCAGGGTCCCTTTTACAACATCTATACTCTTAGATACTTTCTTGATCATCTTTTCCATTTTCTTTAGCATTTCCTCCCAAGCCTTTAAAATCATTGAGTATGAAAATAAAACTTATTTCCCGTATAAGATGGAGAATGAATGATCGACTCAGTTCTTTTTGGTAAATTAGATTTTACAGAATCCATCAAGAGTCTACCTAAGAGTAGATCTACCACAAGATCCAATGGCTGGATTAACGAAGATCCTATAGTTATAAATAAATATATAAAAGCTTAAATCAGAGCTTTACAGGTAATTAATGTACTGCTTTGAACCTATGGCAAGTAGAGAATTCCTCTTTCTAGGAAAAACTGACTGGAGTCCTTGCTTCTAGGTCTCCTTTCAATAATGTTGAATCAATTCCTTTAGAAGATGGCCTCAGGTGAAGCTTCTAGAAGTCAAGTTGTACACTTCTTACAACTCCAATGTCATTGTTTCAAATGACTTTGAAGTCCTCAGAAAATGGCCATGGTTAACTGATACAACTAATTGGCGTAAGTGCATTTGGCTTATTTTTAAGAGTTGGCTTTAGATGTAGTAAAGATGTACTGACAGTTATTTATGAATGCTCATCAATTGTCTCATCACTAAAAAGGAAACTCTACATACAAAACATAGCAATTCAGAATTAAGTGCTTAGGTTCTACTAAGTAATCATCAGATAATGAAAATGAGAATGAAGTCCCTTCCCTAAGATGTCTAGGCTTAGCAAGATGACATCTATTTCTGAGTAGTTGGTGATTATTGAGATCTCAACAGAGTTCATGTTCTCATATCCGGAAACTGTGTATTACAAATGAGGCCACAGTTCTAGAAGGTGATTCATTTGTTCATTTCAGTTCTTGTCCACTGGGATGGGACGGATGTGTATAATGAGTTGGTATTAAGAGGACCCTAGACTTATCATCTACATTTGGGGGTCCCAGAGAATGCAAGACTCACTAAGACCTAGCAGTATCTCCTCAATAAGATCACAAAAGCTAGATAGAGGGACAGAAATCCATTTGAAGGGCATTTGAGTCTGAGTTGCATAAAGCTACAGGTGTATGGAAGGGATGAATCAAGAAAGCCCCAAGTTTGTCATGGGGTCAAGCCCTACTGGCACATTTCAGCCACTGTCACTTGTGTAGATTTCAATTCCTGTCTTTAACAGGATTCATGGGAAGTTCAGCACTTCTTTAATTCACATGCTCCACTTTGGAAGATTTATGACTAGAACTCAGGGTTGGTAGAGAACATATTTTTACATCTTGTTTTTAAGCCCAAAGAGAAATATATTAAAATGAAGACATAATTATGCATGGTAGATATGTTCTTGAGAAGTTGTATATAAATCAATTATGTGATAAAAGCACCTGGGGAAATCACTTTCTATAGATGAACTATTATGAATAATTCTGTAAAGCAAATAACCACCTCTAGCTCACCCATCTCAGAATTTTTATACTTCATATCTTCATAAGAATTGGTGAAAGCAAGAGCTATCTGAGGTAGAATAAAGAATAATCACTTATAGTTAGCTACTTTTACCTAGGGTGTGTGCACCTTTTTATAAATATTATGCTTTATAATGTCTTCCTAAAAGAAATAATTTTCTAATTTTGTAGTTCATATAAAAGAAATAAAATGTTCTAACATTACAATAAATCAATTAGGAATGCCTTGTAGCAAATCTAGAAGTAGAACTAATCTGTAGAATAAAAACATTGGTATTTACCTGTACTATTATGTAAATTAACACAGAAAACATCACTGAGCATTGGAAGGCTATACCTCTCAATAATGGCAGCAAAGAAATGAATCTTGAAGAAAGTGAATAGATCAATTTTTATGCTTTTATCCACAATATTAAAAAATTGAGTGTACATGAATCACGGTTTCAAAAGAAGTACTTTTATAGAGCTAACGTTCAGAAGAGAAAAGAAATCCTGCAACAGCTTTTCTTTGCAAATTAAATGCTCTTTTAATGTTTAGACTCACTTGTATCTTGCTTAGAATTTAACATTCCTAATTATTATAATGACAATGGGTAATTTTAACATCATTAACAAACGGAAAATTTATGAAAGAGGAAAAAGAAATGTTTTGTAGATGAATGTTCATCTTTGGGGACTGTGGTGAATATCAATTCCCATCTTGTTGATATTCACTATACAAATATTGAAATATGTGTGGTGTGTGTGTATATATATATGTGTATATATATATATATATATATCCACATATATATCAACATAACTACTTGATTTTTGCAAAGAAGTTCTTAAGTACACTGATGTGTCTACTTCCTTTTGAGTGGGGCTACTATCATACAGGTAAGAAAGTGAAACATCAGCCTTCTTCCAGAGGGTGTCTTTCACTCTCCCCAGGGTCTAAAAACTGATCTTAGGGGTGAGGGTTGTTAAGATGGCTACTTCAAGTCACTAAGTAGGGATGAGGGGTCTTGCAGCAGCCAACGTGGTGATCTCAGGAGAGCCTTCCAAGTTGGTGAACCTATTGGAAACCCCCAGAAGAAGGAAGTCAGGGCCAGGTCCACACCTGGACCAGAAGCTTTTAGAGTTCAAGTGTTCTACTTCTTGGTACAACTACCAAAGCACTTTTGAGTCCTCAGAAAATGACTGTGATTAATCAACACAGGCTAATTAGCTTAAAGAGTCAGTTCAACCTTGCTGTGGGACATAATTCTGCCTCCGTACACAAACCTAATGATTCTATTCTCACGGTGCCTAGTAAATCCTGACTACAAATATTTTGTGAATGAATCAATTGATCTCAAAGTAGAACTTTTAAAACTCATGACTTCTAACATCTACTTTACTACCAAGGACTGGATAAAACCTAAGATAATGGGGTCTTCTGTCTCTACCATGAAATGAATAATAACCTAGCCTATATCTTAGGTCATACTCCAGGTACTATCTCTCGATGCAGCCTAAAACTAGGGGACCCTTCTCAGCCAGTCTTTTCGAATGTACCTTCTTTTTAGGCCTTAATTCTAACACTCATAGGAGCTAGGGTTGAAAGCTAAGACCTTGATGTCCTGAAGGTCTAATCTCAGAGGAAGGAGTTAGTGGGAAAATTCAGCCAGAAAAGCCAGTACCTTTTCTACGCCAATAGATCAAGCAGCATTGTTTTCAAAGCCCCTACAACTGACAAGAAACTGACTTTGGCTATTGTGGCAGTTCAAACTGAAAATAACCCCTGTGGATTTAATTATGTTTTGACAGGTAGCTTAGTACATTTTTAAAAAAGAACACACCAGAAAACTGTGAGCAATAGGGTAAGCTTAAAGTTTTCTAAGACCAAAAAACAAAACAAAACTTCAAGGTTCCCATTTAAGGTCTGTGTCCTCTAGATATTTTCAGCAAGACTCCATCTACTTGGGGGAAACCATTTAACCCACTTGTGTTATTAGCCCCATAAACACAAGTCAGATTTCTTGGATGTCCCATGGTTGAATGTGGTCTGTTTTCTGGCCACTCCCTACTCTTTCAGCAGTTTACAAACACTAGCTAAAATGATCACAGTGTCTCCCAAGTACAATTGTTCTCTGTGTTGTAAATAATCCCATTGAAGAAGGCTGGGCTTACCCCTCTTTATTAAAATATTAGCACGACCGCTGCAGAGAACACAGTCTGATAACTCATTCACATTGTGTGTTATTGAGTGTTTCTGAATTTGTAATGAGTACAATCACCATCCTGATTAACAAGTGGGAGCGGAATTAGACTTACAATAAAGCAAAACCTGCCCTCTTGTGTTTAATTTGAATATTACACAATGCAGTAAAACTCTTACCAGCCATTTTCCTCTATCTTGGTTAATTGCCTACATCAGAGGAAAAAACAAGAACAAATGTTGGATGATTTGCCATAAATTCAGAACAGATAAAGCACAAATTTAGAAGGAAATGATTTCCTCTGCAGGCAAGGTAATCATATAATTAACACTCTTCAAATTTCCTTTTAAATATATTTTGAAATGTTAGATTCACCAGAGAGTCATAAAAATTTGGGGAACACTTTGAGCCGTTGGGCAAAACTCTTTTATGCCTGTACATACACACAAGGTATAATTTAGTTAAATATTATTTATATGACCCTACGGCAGCTAGAGATTAGGGAAATTTCTCAATTAAAAACTGTTACTGAGAACCTGGTAAATTTTGGAGATGTATTTAGGAAAAAACACTGCAATAGTAAATTGGAACCAGATATAAGTGTCTGAATTTGGCTATAGGTGTGAGCTGTGTCAGAAATGTCCTTCGCGGTGGAAAATTCATTTTTCAAGACTGGACTCAGCACACTGGTGCTCAAAGCAAATATTTATGTGGATATCCACTGTGGATTATCTATCTAGGAGACTTAAAGGATTCCAATGATAAAAAGAGATGTGATTTCTATACAGATTTACAGTTTTCTCTTCTAGTATGTATATTTAGGTAGAGATTAAAGGGGGGAAGGAGGGGCTGGATATTTATTCTGAGAGGTGTCGGTTAAGTGAGAAACAGGGTCTCTCCCCGTTAGTCTTCTCTGGGGGCTCTCTCTAGATAGAGCTGTGGTCATGGTACAGGGCAACCCCAATCTGAAATGGGGTGGCTTGACTGTGTGTTCTCACATGTGTGCTTAAAAGAAACTGATAAATGAGACTATACTGCAGGCACACACAGAAAGGTTAACAAAGGGTTGTTAGAGAAAGGGGAAATGAAGCAGAGAAAATCAGGGAGAAAGGGGGAAATTGGTGAATGTGCTCTAGCACTTCCACTGAGCTGGGACCCCAATAGCCTGCTGAAGGCTGGCTAAAATCCAACACCCCCAGGCCCAAATGGCCCTGGTTACATCCCAAGCCTGCCTGCTTAACTCCACCCTCAGTTCCCAGCATCCTCCCTTCTTTGGTGATGATCTTAGGGGATTTGCAGGCTCTGGTGCCTGGGCTCTCTGGCCTAGGGGGAGTTGGGGGTGTGGTGGAGTCCATAGAACCTAAGTTTGTGGAGTTCCCTCAGGACATGCTCAACAGCAACAGAAGCTTTTTATGGAGATTAGGGAAGAGGGAAATAAAAAAGAAATCAGGGCATCAGTTGGGAAATATGAATACTTCTCGAAGATGTAGTCTTCCCTGTAGGGGGATCAGCCCTTCACTCCCTGTGGATCAACGTTATGACCTGGCACACCTTGCTGAGAACTTAATTTCCAGCACAGCAATTTATTATTTATGTTTCTGCTTTGTCTCCTTTCCAATATGTCCAATATATGTTTTTTTTTTTACTTACTAGACCACTAATCTATTTTAATATACTTAAAAGTTAAGTATATTAAAAGATATGAATCTACAGTTTGATGTAGATGACGAGAAACATAGATTGACATCCTGTCCTCCTGGGTTCTAGGGTCCAACAGGAAGCACCTGGAAGAATTCTGGTTCCCTCAACCTGGAATCTTCTCCAGTTTGCTCATTTGCTTCTTGCAAAAGCAAGTTTTATCCTGACTATTGCCACTAATCCGCTTTGTTTTCTTCTTCAAAGACTGTTTCTATTTCAGAAGATCTTGCATTTCTTGGCAAGGAAGCAGGGCCAGCTTGAAATGCTTTAAATCCCAGGCCTGCTCAGGGCTGCAAATGCTCAGTCCTGAGAACAATATGATCTCAATCTTACAAATGCAGCAGCCGACAACTTCCTTTCAGTTCGGAAACTCTTACCCAGCTGCCGGTTCCCTTTTCATTGCAGGCATTTTACAAGTCTGACACTTGTAACATTTCATAGACTTCAGGTCGTTTTCTCTCCGTCTGTACATTCCTCTTCTCAGCTGTATCCTTTTATCAAGATGCAGGCGTTTTTGTGTTTTTAGCGGTGGTGCTTGAGATAGTCCACACTCTTTGATGGAGTACTCACACTAAGTGGTTCGCTGTCAGCTCCCAGAGCTGAGATCCAGCGCATCGAGCCCCCTGCAGCGCGCTGGCTCCTGACAGCAAACGGGGCCTCAACAAACATCAAAGGGGCTTCACCACCCAGGAACCCGAAAACGTGTTCCTTTTCTGCTTCAGTCTGTCACAGCCCACCTTTTCCAGCTTAGCTGCACAAAGCAGGCAGGATGAAATCATCATGAAGTTGACGCGGGGCGTCATGGATGTACAGTCACTGTTTTTAAACAACAGCGACTCAGAACATCCAGTGCCAGTGAACTCACCCACCTGGCAGCTAGGTGGCTGCCTTAGACCTGCTTTTCCTCTTTGCTGGAGAAATGGTGCAGTGGAGCAGCGTTCATCTGTGCTCACCTGGGTTGTAGCTGTCAGGAGGGAAGAACTCCGGAGAAAACTGACCCGGGGCAGATCATTTTCTGAGGATACCTGCCAGCAACTCCAGAGAGAACTTGTTCCCTCCCTCATGCGCCAGAAGTGTTGCAGAGAATACCACGTGAAAAGCCCACTGGCTTACTGTCTCCCCGTTGGAACCCCCAGGAGTAGCTTGCCCTTTGTTACCTCCCTGAGTCAAATCTCTGCGGGTCACTGCCCTAAGTTTCAGATCCTGTAAAGAGCATCATATACTCTATCCCAGCACAAGACGGCATTCAATACAATCTCAGTGCAATTCTTTCTGCTGACAATGGGTAGGTTTTGCTTTTGGGGGTTTCAGAGGTGGAGGGGAGTTTCCAAGGGCTGTTTTCAATGGCAAAAAGGCACTTGGGGCCTGAAATACCATCTCAGTTGGGATGGAAGTGAACCTGTTAGAACGTTTTTTCTTTTTTGTGTGTGTTTTGGATTACATTAATGTATTTTTGGTAAAGTGTAGATAACATAAAATTTGCAATGTTGACTATTTTTTTAAATTTTATAATAGCTTATTTTTACCTATTTTGGTGCATTTTCCCCTCTAAATTGTAATCCCCTTGGGTTTCCCATCACCAAGTCATCCAAGTGCCATTACCATAGCCATTTCCCACTCCACCCCCACAAAATATCTTTGGTATACAGCTGTTCATCATTATTATGATTTTCTCACCTGTTCTGTTATATTCCTGCTATGAGAGAAACCATCTGGCATTTTTCCTTTTCTTTCTGGCTTATTTCACTAAGCATGATCTTTTCCAGCTCCATCCATGTTGCTGCAAAAGGCATGTTTTTTTTTTTTTTTTTGGTTGCTGAGTAATACTCCATTGTGTATATGTACCACATCTTCTTAATCCAGTCATCTATTTTTGGGCATGATGTTGACTATTTTTGACTGTACAAATTAGTCGGTGTAAGTATGCAGATTTTGTGCAATCATCACTACCCTCTATTTACAGAAAAATTTAAAATTTTTAAATTAGGGCAATACCAGATTGTAACATTTGGTAAGTTTTAAATGTGGCTCATTTAACACCAATGCCTATACTACATTAAGTTCCTGATAAAGTCCAAGTCTATGGTCAGACACGACTGTCCCTTTCTTCCAGATTTATCCATCCCATTCCCATCAACAAATGAGTGAGTAAAGGAGGGCTGGGATACATGCACTATGGAATACTGCTCAACTGTAAAAAAGATGAATGGAATACTACTCAACTGTAAAAATGAATGTTTGCCATTCAGAGAAATAAGTCACACAGAAGGCAGGCATTCTCTGATTTTGCTCATCTGTGATACTGAGAAAAAACAAACATGAATAAATAACTAAACAAAATAATGTTTTAGACTCCAGAGGTCTACGATCATCCCAAACAAGCTCTATCCTCATTACATAATTCTTTATTACTTCCAACCCTAACCACATCTCCATCATACACTCTCAGTTCTATGACTTGGGTGGGAACCTAATTGTCTTAAACCAGAATTACTCTATGCCTTTTCCCTTGCTACAGAGTTTCATCCATGAATTTACAACTGAAAGTCAAAACACTGGACAGAGATCTTTGCTGAGGATTCCAGGAATATACTCAAAAGACACAGGTCTTGCCACCGAGTGATATGGGGTGAAGATGTGAAGTCTGGAATCTAGGCAGCTATATGGCCTCCTTGAGTGAGAGTTTGAAGCAGCTAGGGGGTACTCTACCTTGTTTTATTTCTTTTAACTTCGGTCAATTTGAGTTGGGAATTATCTTAAAATATAAAGACTCCTAACTGATAGGTTCATCTTCAAGTACTTTAAAAATAAAGAGAGGAAATAGAGGAGCTGGTTTATTTACTTCTCCAAACCATAACCCTTGCCTTCACTTGAGAAAGAATTGTTGTTTGTTCCTTTAAGTTGGCAAAAGAAACATACTGGTGTCCTCTGGGTGTGGAGGACTAATGGGTGTGTGAAGATATTTAAAATCCAGTTCCCTCACATATCCGGCATCCCATCTACTTTAAGATTTCGTTTTTAAGCTAACATTAACATTTCTCCTGCTGCATGCATGTAGGTTGTAAGCATAAATCAAGTTCATGCATATAATTTCTTCAGAACACTGCCTGCACATTAGACCAGTTAGCTTAAAGAATATTATTTTAAATAATTTATTTCTCACAGTTCTGGAGGCTGGAGATCCCAGATCACGGCTGATAAGGCTGGCTACTTCTGAGGCTCTCTCCATCTTGCTACATCTTCTCCTCAGGTGCTACTGCTTCTCCACACACACCCCAGGTGTCTCTCGGCATGCTTAGATTTCCTCTTCTTATAAAGACACCAATCAGCTTGAATTAAGTCCTCCCTTGTAGTTTCACTTTAACTTGATCATTTTCTTTTAAAGCTTTCTCTCCAAAAAGGGTTATATTTGGAGGTAAATACAGATTGGGATTTCTAGCAATTGGAGGTGGGCCATAATTCAGCCCAGGACAACAGAGAATTCACTCCTTACTGTTGAGATTATATGTCAAATCTCTCTCAACTGCCTGTTGTATGAAACCAGTCCTGGGAGTTAAATCTCATTGATTCAGACAGGAAATGCTGGCTGTAAAACTCAAAAGTAGATTCTGCAGAGTATGTAAAGATACCTGGAAAAGGCAGCAGGGTTCTGCTGTGGGATTCTTGTGCCTTTGTTTGTGATACAAAGACCTGTGTGATTCCTGGAGCTCAGATGGGGGTGGGATATCACTGAACCACAGATGGTTTCAGTTGACAAGAAGACTTCTCAGGACTGAGTGAGGAGAAGGGGAAGGGGGGAAGTGAGTGTGAGAGACAGAGACACTTCAAGGAGAGTCAACCATCCTGCTCAGCCCCAAAGGGGCTGTCTTTTTCACTGGGTGGAGAGAGAACTGGAATGTAAATGGTGTGTGAAATGTTAAATGTGAGTGAACTTTAAGCAATTGACATGGTGCTTCTGCTTCATTACCAATTTCATCTTTTCTGCTTGTGAAGCCAGAGGAAATGTTCCCAGATTCCAGCTTTCTAAGAAAGGAGGAATTTTATGGTAGGCTCAGGTTGGATTTACCACAGATATATGGATACCTTGGATTCTGTCTTTTCCTTGGTTTGCATCCCTTGGTTTGGCTTGCGTTTAGGAGAGAAGCAGAAAGGGGCTGGGCAATCCTGAGGGAAAGAGTTGACCTGCTCAGCTCCTCTCTCTGGAGCCCGAGCTATTTACTTCATTCCAGAACAGGTGAGAAAACAGAGAACATTCACCCCTTGTTCAGCCATATGTCTCCCTGCAGGTACTTGAGGGTTTCGATTTATCATTTTAACCTTCCCAAGATCTTCATTGGTCTTTATATACTTTCTGTCTTTCACATATTTGATGGTTAGGGAACACATTCTTCCAGAAATTATGCTTTGATATCTTTAGACGGCCTTACACATTGCATACTGGATTTGCATTTATCATTGAACCAGCAAATATCGTGACTACACACACAGGTTCCACCTGCCAGGTGACAGCTCAGCTTCAGAGGTGTGAGGTGTTTGTCCTTGCGGGATTTGTAAACTTCCTTGAGTATATATCTTCACGTTTACATCTTCATAGACAAGTGAGTGAAACAAAATGACAAAAGATTAATACAAGCGCAAACTTTTCAAATGGAATACATTTGAACAACAATGGAAGTCAAGTAGGGGTAGATTTAGCTTTCATGGAACATGAATTCTATAGGCTTAATTGTGAAGGAAAATAACCGGAAGAACAAGAAAAATGTCATCAGAAATTATGTAGAAATGGTGATTAAAAATCTTAGAGTAATTTTGAAATCTCCAGGAATTTAGCATTGCGGTTGAGTTTTCAACCTCCAAGTCTTTGGATGTTTACTATCCTCAGAATTCACACTAGTGATAAATGGTATTTGAATGAGGCTAATTTTAATCTCCAACCCCAATCTAAACTATTCCTTTACATGAGGCCATTAATGAGATGAATATAATGTCTTTTAAACAGTTAAACCTAAGTGAAATGCATCCTCCCCCACCTGAGATTATTTAACTATTGGAAAATTTTCAAAGAAACAAAGGTAAATAAAATTTCACAATCATTCTTCAGTGTTACCGATACAATTAACCAATTTAGAAATCTTATTTCCAACCCTCATTACAAGGTCATTTTGTAAATGTTACAGGTGGGATTGAGATAGTAATCTCAGAATCAGATATGGCCTAGGCTCTTCCTTCCAGCTAAATGAGGAAAAAAGTAGTTTGAAAAAAGATAAAATTGGGAGGCATATTGTGTGGCCTGTAAAACTCAAAATAAGCTTCTCAATATTCTGTATACTCTAGTAGTTATCTAATAGAGTATATTAGATAATGAATATGTACTATTCATGCTGGGTAATGAATGGACACCAATTTGGGGAATTAATGCAACGCACACTTATGATCACATTTTGAAGTCTCCAGGAATTTAGCATTGCGATTGAGTTTTCAACCTCCAAGTCTTTGGATGCTTACACAGCTAATAGCTGTGGCTCCGTGCTCAGGGCAGGGCTGAGGTCTCATCTGACGCTCAGCTGTGGAAGGGTTAGCCTCTGGGTGGGGTTGACCTTGCTTCCTCAGTTCCTGGGTTCTATCAGTGTGGCAGGGAAGGGAGAGAAGCTTTCAACAGCACAAGCATTCTGACTTATGTTATCGGCAGGAGTCCCCCTTTATCCACACTTTTACTTTCTGGGGGTTGGTACCCATAATCAACTGTGTCATAAAGCATTCCATATAAGGTATTTTGAGAGGATGAGAGGTGACACCTGTCTAACTTTATTACAGTATATTGTTACAATTGGTATATTTTATTTTTAATTGCTATAGTTAATCTCTTCCTGTGCTTAATGTGTCAGTAAAACTATATGCATAGGTATATACATATCAAAAAAGCATTTACCTAGATATACGCACATAGGTCTTGCATGGATTGGTAAAAAAGGTGTTTATGTGGGGTCCAGGACTAGGAGCAGCTGCAGGCACCCTCTGTGGGTTTAGCGGGGCTAGGCACAGTCATGAACTTCCTGCCACCTTTGTTATTTCCTGCTGGTTGGAAGCAAGTAACAGGCCCACTAGAGCAGCATGAAGACACAGCAGCACAAAACCCAGAGGCAGGACTCGTGGGAACCAGCTTAGCATCTGTCCACTGCCATCCACAACTGTTCACTGCAATCAATTTCAGATAAGAGATGCATGATGGCTGGACTTACAGACCCTCCAGTGGCTTCTGTGGCCTCTGCCTCTTTCTTCCTTTCATCCAATATTGCCCCTCCCCCACTATTTGCATTCACAGTTTCTAGAAATTGCTTCCTTGCAATTCTGAAGTTTAAATTCAGATTCTTACATTCAGAGTTGAAATAGCATCTCTCGTGAAGTTGCCTGTCTTCCTCCCTTCTCAAAAGTGCTCAAATGACTGCTCTTAAGAAAGGGCTCTTTGATCTTTGCTTCTTTGTTTGGCCTGTTGACCATCCCGCTCTCACCTCAATCTTGTGAACCATTTTCCACTTTCTCCACTGGATACCCCTCTTTTCTTCAAACCCTTCCCTAGAGGCCCCATTGCTTTCGAACGACTTGTTGATGCTCATTCTTTCTAAACATGAATGCATTTTCCAGGACTTAGCTCATCTGGGTAGCAGCTTGTCAGACCCAGAGCTCAGATTGTTCTTGGTACATGATAGCATCGCGGTGCTTTTTACTGCAACGTCTTGCAATTTGCTCAGCTAGCTTTACATTCAGACCCAGAACTTCCTTTTTGATAACAGATACCTGTCCAGGCTGAATGAGCACATTCACTCATTCAAGGGTCCATTATTCTCCAAGAAGCAGGTCCTAATTCTCAAGACTGCCTGTTGCAGTTAGTGAATGTTTTCCACAAGTAATTCTAGAAGCCACACGAGGGCTCCATGTGTATGGTCCAGCCCACAAGGGCTGCCAGGGCCAACTTTATGAGTGTGTGACCTGCACAATTGCACACACTCACAGTCATAGACAGCCCCTTCCTGGCTTCACTGCTCTGTTGCCACCATGTTAAAATTCTTAATAATTTTACCTTCAAACTCATGCTTTGTAAATTCTGATGGGACAGTGCAGCCTGTGTGTGAGCAGATGAGGTAGGCCTGAGAGACATGTCTGCTGCTCTTTGTCATCTTTCATCTAAGCACTGTAATGCTGAGAAACGTGATATTCCTGTGGTCCTGCCCTGGTTGAGATTTCAGCAAGATACAAAGAGCATCGCAGTAGGCAAGCTGCACCTCGACTGGTAAATAGGGGTGCTGACAGCCCCAAGGGCCATGCTTTAATTTGAATGAGAACTTGCTTCAAATGCAGAACGAAGTTGATGGTGTTCAAATGAATACTAATGACTAAGGAACTACTCCAGCTCCTCTCAATGAGCCAACCAGTCATCCTGAAAAAAAATGACGACCTTGAAGGAAAGGGCAGAGTGGAACAGCAACCATGTCTTTCCATGGAAAGACATGAAATGGAAAGAGTTGAGTTACTTCTGTGCCCATTTTCCCTGTTTCTGGCAACAACAAAATACACGTGTGTGAAATAAAGGGTGTTTCAATGATTTCCACATGCATTAAATAAGCCTGTAGTTTTGTTCTAGACTACATAATATAAAAATGACAAAAAATTATGCTTTTTTTTTTTTTTTTTTGCACTTAAAATAGTATTGAGGGCCTCCCCTGGTGGCACAGCAGGTTAAAGCACAGCACTAAGAAGCTGAAGCCACTTCAGCATGAGTTCCATCCCTGCCCCGGAGGTGACCCACATGGCGTGGCAGACCTCTCCTGACCTGCCTGCTGCTCCCCTCAGCAGTATTCTTCATTAGTCGGCCTGTTCTGCTCCGCACTTTGTCACTGGTGAATACTCCGACTGCCCCTTAATACTCCGACTGAACCTCTAGCCTGTACCCCAGTTCTGTGCATAAATAAATAAATCCTTTTTTTAAAATAGTATTGAATAGCTCATTAAAAACACCATGATAAATTGGGAGTAATTTCACAGAAGAGGTTTGTGTTCTACCTATAATGATGTTTTTTTTTTTCTTTTGCCAAAACACCCCTTTTTCATTTTGCAGTGAACCTGGGAAATTATTCAGCTGTACTTGTTGAGGAATCAGCTGAAGTAAGAGAGGAGTTCTCCATTCTACTGTTGAAATGAATTTCTAGGTTCCAGGTAGATCCGCTTCTGTCAGGGGTGCCAGACAAATAACTTTCTTGCACCTGTAAATTCTATACTTGACCAGAAAGGCTGTTGATCCAGTTAACAGTATCCCACGTGCCAAGCCAACTCTAGGCTCCCTGTTCCAATAACATAGGCTACGGGACCCTGTCAATACATGCCTCCTACTTGTCTCTGCCTTGTTTTTTATTCTTTGTCCTAGAAAAGCTTCTTGACTCTCCCCCATTTTGCAGCTCACTGAAAGGAGACTATCCACATCATAAAGTGCTCAGTACAGTTTGTGTGTATCACATAAATCGTCTATAGCCATTTTTCTAATATCTTAAAGGCATATAGGACAGCAGCAGAGACCTCAGACCAGCAGAAATCTAGAGAGCTTCCAAATACTCCTCATCATAACTCAGTTCAGCTTCCTTCATTCCTTGAAGTGAGAGTTCTAGGTCAGACATTATCAGCAAGTTTTGAGAAAGGCATTTTCTTAGCTCCTAGGGTTGTGGGTAGGGCCAAAGTTGATCAAGAAACAGCTGGTGCCCTCCTTGGTGATGCAAAGGGTTAGACTTCAGCACAATGAAAGTCTCCCCAGCCACTGTAGCATGAGTTCGATCCCCGGCCAGGGACCAGACCCACATGCTGCAACAGACCTCACCTGACCCACCACTGCTCCCCTCAGCAGTGTATTTCAGTAGATCTGCCTGTTCTACTCCCTACTCTGCCTCTGGTGAATCCTCTGGCTTATACCCCATCTCTGGCTTGTACCCCAGTTCTTGTGTGCATAAATAATTAAATCTTAAAGAAAAAAAAAAGAGGCCCCATAGACAGAGCTCCTCTCTCCTCAACATTCACCTCAGAATACAGAGATGTGGAAAGGGAGGTTGGGAATTCTGGCCTCAGAGAGGTTTGTCAGGGGCTGAGATCAAAAGACTTAAAAAACCCCCCAAAAACCTAGCTATCTACATGCTGAAGAAGAGACACTAGAGAAAACACCTTTACATGTTTGTAATTTAATCTCAAGATCATTGCAACTATTATCAGTTTCATAGAGCAGGTGAAGCAGGGGAGGCGGTGAAGTGCACACTTACGATGACACAGTTGATTCTTGTTTCATGGTGGTTTTGTTTATATAGTTGCAGCAAACACTGAATTAGTGAAAACTGAATCACTGTCCGAGGGGAAATACAAGGTGAGGTTTCTGTAAGCCTCCGGCCACAACAGTTTCATCAACTGGTCAATATATGACTGTTATATATGTGCTTCTGTTTAAAGACATCTTATTTAATAGATGCAGTTGATTCATTGACGCTGAGCTCACAGCCAGGAATGCTACAACGTGCCCGAACAAAGCTTACCAAACAGGTCTCTCTCATCTCTAAGATGCATCGTAGGCACCTTGAGTCTAGGAACAGATACCACGTGTGTCGCAGTGCTTGGAGAACATTCTAAACAACTGCATTGGAACGGAGGCCAACGGGCTGACGTGCTCCCAGACCCCAGAGCACAAAAGGAAAAAAGCTACTCGAACTTTCACTGAGAGGCTTACATCTGCAGGTTATCTACAATGACCCAGGCTGAAGAAGCCCTGGGACAACTTTGAGTTGAGCTCCAGGGCGCTGAGGAGGGGACTATCCAGAGGGAAGTTCCCACAAACAGAGCTACAAGATTCCATTTAGCTGAAGACAAACCAGGCTTCTCGATGTCCGAGCTGGCCTGCAAGCTCCAGCCAACTCCAAATTTCTTTGCTTTTAGCCCATTAGCCAATAAAATTTAACTCCTTTTTTCTCCAGCCAGGTGCCCCAAACCTAGGAAATCTCACATTCTTTTTTACCTGGGGAGGCAAATTTGCATTTACCTCCTGTCTTCTAGCTAATCAACTTGCAGTAGAGCTTCTTTCTTTTCTCCAAGCCTGGTGTTGCAGTATCAGCCACTAGCAGCCCTGGGAGTAAGTCCACACTTGGTAACAAAATTACCTGTCATAAAAAGCACAAGAATGTCAAAAACATAGCAACTAGAGTTTGCAAGGCACACTCATGCACAATAGGGAAGCTGAAAAACAAGGCAGGCCCAGCTCGTGGACCTCAGCTGAGCATGTGTGATGTGACTCCAATTCTGTTATACACTGTGCGTGACCATGCAAAGGCCTGGGCATATATTTTGAGATGGCGAATGCACTTCAGAGAGTAGGCGAGGGTGCAAAATGTGGCATCAGGAGTCATGATGATCCTAGCAGAACTCTGTTTGATTCCAGTGATCGTTGCAGGGTTTCAAACCCATATTTTGGTTTGTTTGTGAAATAATTTTGGGTCTGGTGTTTCCTGAGTTAGGGGTCCCTGGACCCCTGACTATGCTGTGAAGAATTCACAGCCATGTTATTAACAGATGCAAACCCAAAATTGATTTAGAGACAATGAAAATTATGCCCTGGAAAACATTTAGCCTGGCAGAGTCAGTATAAGAACAATTGAGAAGGAATTGTGGGGTTCTGGCCTCAAAAGGGGTGCAGGAACTGCTCACTCTGCCCCTTCCTGGGGTGTACAGTACAGGTGCTCCCATAGTGATGGTTTATGGGTCCAGGCAGCAGTTTTTTGTTTTTTTTTTAAAGATTTACTTACTTATGCAAACAAAACTGGGTACAGGCCAGAGATGCAGGGGGCAGGGAGAGAATTCACCAGAGACAGAGTGGGATGCAGAACAGGCCGACTGACGAAGTGCACTGCTGAGGGGAGCAGCGGGGAGACTGGAGAATCTGCTGCACTGTATGGGTCATGTCTGGCAGGGATCTGCATCACCGCGGGGCAGGGTCAAAATCGTACCCAAGTGACTGCAGCTGGCTACCAGGGCTGAGCTTTAATCCGCTGTGTCACCAGGAGGACTGGTAGATATATATATTTTTAATAATATAATGGTTTATTTTTCCATCATTTTGTGCATTTTCCATCTCAGTTGCAATCCCCGTGGGCTTCCCATACCAAATCATCCTGTGCCATCACCACAGTCCCTCCCCCCACTGTTTCTGATCCCATTCCCCACCTCACACCCATAAAATGTCTCTGGGGGCCGGCAGTTTTTCCGTCACATCTTTTGACTGTGCTCCCTCGGCAGAGTGGGGCAGAAGAGAGCTTTAGGCATAAGTTGTCCTGGTGTCAACCACCTATGTGAAGGGGGTGTTTGGGGGGTGCTTCTCCTGCTTAGGAGAATTGCTTTGTAGATGGAAACCTGCTCTTTTCAAGGAAATGCCCACCTCTCTGGGAGGAGGGGCCTCTTTCCTCAAGCTTTACCACCTGCCTGCAGGGTGGGCTGGGTCTGCCTTTCTCCCCTCTGGGCGTTTCTTGTCTTCCTGGGCTGTTTTAGCTTCACAAGGGTTTCCTGGGGTCCATGTCAGAGCTGGGAATTTAATTTTCTTTAGGCTTTGCCCTTCTCGCCTTAAACGTTTAGCAGAATAAAACATCAAATCAACATGAGTAGATAAACAGAACTAAATGCCTGCTTGGGCCGCAATGGGTGTATAGGATGAAGTCACCGTCTAATGGTAGCACGGTCTAATGATAAGATTCGCTGCTGTTGCTGTTGCTAAGATGGTTACTGTTAACAAGCCCATTCATAAAATTAGTTCAAATGAGAAGGTAAACTTTTCCCTAAAGTGAGTAAGTAGGTTCACCAGGGTCCAAGGCTTTTCCAGAGTTAGTTCCCGCTGTGGATCTCAGTTTTGAATAAAAAAGTGGGGAAAACTGCTGCACAGGCCATAAGAGATGGTGCAATTGGGCTTCTCCTGTAAGCTCCAAATTTGCTAGGGAGGACTTAATGCGGGTGCTGAGATCTCACTTGAAAATAGGGATTAGAAAGAAGATGAAAGGGTTTAGGTGCTCAGCTTTTTGGTTTTCAGATGGGGGCATAAACAGGCTTTGGGGAAGGAGTCTCTGCTCTCAGATTTGCTTTGGTCTCCAGCTGTGTGCTGATGACTATCTCAGACAGGCACACGAAATTCCTGGAGGTGAAACCGGCTCAAGTCTTTAGCAATAATCTCGTCCTTCCCACTCCCCAACATGTTCCAGTTCTTAGAGCTTCACTTTCTTCTATAACCCACACCTAGAAACTTGGGCCAAAGAACAAGGGTCTAAACAAGAGACCCCTTCCCTTCCTGGTGGCTCAAAGAGTTAAGTGCAGAGCCCTGTGAAGCTGTCGAACAGGAGTTCAGTCCTTGGTCCTCTCCCAGGGAGCTGACCTACAGGGCAAAGACCTCTCCTGTCTCGCCCGCTGCTCCCCTCAGCAGTGGACTTCAGTCCTTCTGCCTGTTCTGCTCCCTACTGTGTCTCTGGTGAATCCTCTCACCCCCTGCACCTCTGGGCTGGACCCCTGTTCTTGTATGCATAAAAAAATCAATCTTAAAAAAACATAAACTAGACACCTCATGTCCCACAAGATCCCCCGCACCCCTTCTCAGCCCTTCTCTTCAGGCCAGATACTTGCTGTTGCTGTTCTGCCATCTCTCCTCACCTTAACCTCCCCTTAAGGATGGGCTTTTCCACAAGTGCGTCTTCCTCTTCGAAAAAAAAAGACTACTTAATAATCGCAAGAAAGTACTTTCAGAGGCAAATTAGATGCTTAAAGATTTCGGGGTACTTAAATCTTTTCTGTTTTTCATGCTCCACAACTGTGATTAACTCAGCACAGATCCCCCTCTACCATTTCTTATTGCTTAATTATGAAACATCTCAGAATTTTCTCCCTATTGGTTTCAGGCAGATTAGAAGGAAAAAATATTTTAACAGATGCTAAAGAGTCTTTCCAACGATGTGAAGATTAGGAGGATGCCTTTTATAGCATTCCCAAAGTGTTCCCTGGCTGCTTCTGCCAAAGTTGAAAAGAATTTAGTGGCTGGGTTGTTAATGAAAAGCTAAGATGCTCTGACAAAGGACTCCTGGGTCACCATTACTCTGGTTCCAGAGTTATTGCAAATTAAATTTTACCTTGCCCTTTATGATCTATATGAGGCAGTAGGCGTAGCAACATGACAGAAATATTCCTGTCTTGCACTGTTAATAAAAGCACACATTCATTAATATCTGTGGACCGGCAGGAAGTAGGAACTGGTACACTCCAGCTGAAAGTTGGATAGAATGTTGGCAGGTTCAGAGGCAAGAGGCAGGGTAAATGCAATTTGGGTTTGGGGACAGGGTAATTACTGTCGCCATCTGGTAACACACTCTTTATCTGAATCCCAAACTCTTATGTGTTTTAAGCACTTGCAGGGCATCTTACTAGGCGATGCAATAAAGGATTACTTTTTAAATGTTACCCTGAAAACTTTCCAAGATTGCCTTTGTCTGAGAACACAATATCACTTCTGGCAAGACTGCCTTCGCTGTAAAGCAACATCTTCTGATACTATTTATTAAGTACTTTTTGAAGATGCATAATCATCAACATGAATTGGTGGTAATCGGGAGTCATTGGTCAGCTCGGTCTTCAACATTGGTGGACAAGGCAGGCCCAGCAAGAGACATAATGAATGTAAGGCAGACACAAGACAGCATCCCTGCAAACTACTCCTCCCCTTGACACATGGGAACACCTCATTTCACAGTCTAGCTGCTTGGTGATTTCTGAGCACTGTCTCTCAAATATTTGGCATCAAATTGCATGAGCTAAACAAGCACAAGGAGCCGAGCAGCTAAAGGGAGCCTTATGGGGAGAAATGATATTTACTTTAATGACGGTAGCTTAGGAAATTGCCGTCTTCCACACCAGGTTAACAAAGGCTTAGGGCGAAGCGGAGAGTGAATGGGGAGTGTCTACCTGGAGTGCTGGGCGGAAATGTCAGGCACCTTCTGGTTCCACGATGTTACTGAGGTCTCAGGGTCCCTCTTCCCCTTCTGCTTCTTTCCTCAACCCCACTGCCCCGAGCAAGGCTGAGTAAGTACAGAATCGCCATTAGGGTAATCCAGAAGCCTGGCAGGTATTTTCTGGCAGCACCCTAGATAAAGGTGTGTGGGTACATAATTCATGCCCCATGATTGCTATTTCTTTTGTGATGAGACAATTTAAGATCTGTTCTTTTAGCCACTTTGAGGTACACGATGCAGGTTTTTAATTTTAGCCTCCGTGCTATACTTTATGCACCAGTACTCATTTAACTTATAATTGAACATTTATGTTTTTTGATCACCATCTCCCCATTTCTTCTGGTAACTACACCGTTCTATTGGTCGTATATATTTCTATAAGGTTGGCTTTTTTAGATTCCACATACTACGCTATCATACAGCATTCGACTTTCTCTCTTTGATTTACTTCACTCAGTGTAAAGCCATCCAGCTCCATCTGCTGTGGGAGGACAACACATATTTTCACGACTGAATAATATTCCAGTGACTATAAATGCACGTGTGTGTTTGTATTCCCATACCGGTACATCACCTCATCTTCTTTGTCCATTCATCCATTGAAAGACATCAGGTGATTTCCATATTGTGATTGGTATGAATGATGATTTCAGCATTTTTTTGTGTCTTCTAATTTCTAACAATAGCAGACATTAGGTGAGTCATTTATCTGTGCCTAGGAAAATAATAGTACCTACCAATTTTTAGAATATTTTATTTTTAAAATAACATAAATTAACATATGAAAAGAGCTTAGACTACTCCTAGTAATTATTATTGTAGCTTCTTTTGTTATTATTTTCTAGTAGGTATTATTATTTTCTCCCTGAGGAGAGGGAATGTGTCTTGGTCAATTACCTATCTTTCCAAACATATAATAATATAAATAAATTTACAAATTGAATTTAGATGACTGGATAGAATTTTGTATATTTTCAGTTTTGTATAATTTTCAGTTTATATTTATATTTCAGTTCTGTATATTTTTAATTCTAATAGAAACTTTCGTGTCTGTACTGTAGACAACGCAAATCTACAAACCTACATCCAATTGATCCTTAAAGAATAGATTTACAAATAGGTGCTCTGGCAAAAGGAGCCTTAAGCAAAGAATACGTGCTTTTCTGACAGTGCCTTCAATTCGAGAAGTATAGTTTTATATACTGGGTTCAGCAGGTGGCACTTTTTTTTATTATTATTTTTAAAGATTTATTTGTGCATACAGAACTGGGGTACAGGCTAGAGACTCAGGGGTGGCAAAAGACTTCACCAGAGACAGAGCGGGGAGCAGAACAGGCAGATCGACGAAGTACACAGCTGAGGGGAGCAGTGGGCGGGTCAGGAGAGGTCTGCCACACGATGTGGGTCTCCTCCGGG
>NW_004567111.1:8567696-8650319 GCF_000260355.1 Condylura cristata
GACACATCCTTTTAGATGTTAAATGGAACAGCACCATTTTATGAATCCAAGGTACAAGTACTTTTTTAGAAAAAAGTCTGAATGGCTGTGTCCAAATCAGAGTGAACTCAAGTATCTGAGAGCTTCAAAGCCCTTGCTTCCTGGCATGCTGCTATGGTATTTGCGAGGGAGCAGGAGGGCGTGGGTTACACTGAATGCAGAGGCAGTAGCTGTACCACCTGGTGGCACATGTGTGTCTTGCATGTTAGGGCAGGAGAAAGGTTGAGAATTCTGATGCACATAGTCAACTTAGCAATGGTGGTCAACAAATTGATGGTCAGTGTGCCTCCAGAAAACAAAAGAAAATACTTGTGTTGCTTGAGGGTTGCTAAGACTGGAAATGAAGAAAACATGCCTTAAATCACATCTTTCCAGCTGCAACAAATGGAGCCCAAATGCAACTTCTAGGGGAGCGATGGTTGTCAGTTGTTTTTGTCCATGAATGTATCCAGCAAAATTGCCAAAAAACAGGAGGGACGAGTCTGCTGGGATCAAGTTGTTAAGTGTGGTCCATTTTGAGAAGAACAAAAGGCCAGTGTGTGGAGCTGGCCCTTGGTGAGTTGGGAGAGTATATATTGACAACATCAGAGTTATTTTTAAGTCTTGATTCCGGCTCCAGCCAGTTTACAATATTTGTAGATGGTTTTCAATACAGGGTAGATTTAAACAGGAAGGCTAGTTGTGAGTAACATTATCCAGTCCTTTAGCTGGGTGGGCATCTTAAAAAATGACAAGGTCTTGGGCTCTCCCTGGTGGTGCAACGGGTTAAAGCACCTCATTATGAAGCTCTCAGAAGCCACTGCAGCATGAATTCTATTCCCAGCTAGGGAGCTGACCCACATGGCGAAGCAGACCTCTCCTGACCCGCCCGCTGCTCCCCTCAGCAGTGTATTTCAGTCGATCTGCCTGTTCTGCTCCCCACTCTGTCTCTAGTGAATCCTCTCACTGCCCCTACACCTCTCAGTTCTGTAAGCATAAATAAATAAACCTTTTTTTTTTAAAAAAAATGACAAGGTCTCATATACATTTGAGTGCAAACTGATTTTGTGAACAGCCGCTGTTCACTCCTAAAGTGATCCTGTAATTTATCATTCAAACCAGGGATACTGTGAACAAAAGGGACAACAGACACCTTTAGAACCATCTCCAGCAATTAGGGACATAAAAGCTTCTTATTAATACCTGTGAGTCAGTAGAGTATTTTTTCACTCGATACATCGTAGCTCCACTGGGATTTCTTTTTTTTTTTTTTCCCACTAGTTTTTCTTCCATACCATCATTTGTCTTTTTCTTTCCTCCCGTGGTGCTTTGTAGACGTCTTTTCCACAATGCTCCTTAGCAAGTCTGTTGGGTCCTGTGGGCACTGAGGGACACTGAAGTCCAGAACGAAACTCTGTTGTAGGTTAGAGTACACACTCAAGTGAATGCAGGCAGATTCAAATGGAAGCCCAGCTTTGGGTCTTCCAGCTACTGATAGGGGCTCACAGATGCGATTCTGAATGGGTTTGACAACTTTTGATTAGCAAAGGGAGCAGGAATTTACATATGAGAGAAGGGATTTTGGCCAGTTTGTTTAACAGAAGAGGCAGGAATTTACAGGTTGGAATAATGAGATTTGGCCAATTTTGTTTATCAAATGCATGTGAGCCCTAGCCCCATACAGATAAGAAAAAAGTTTTACAACTAAAGGTACCTGGGATGAGATAAACTAATAGAGTTTGAGTCAAACTAGTAGTGCTTGTCCTTAATACTTTGTCCTGAAATGTGCAAGCTGTTTTTCAGAAATACTGAGTGGGGGAAGTAGGGCCTGTAGCCATCTTTCCAATCACTCTCTACCTCTAGTAAATGGTTTTGAATTGGTTCTGTGGACTTGAACATCCATTAGACTCTGGATTTCTTGGGAATAGTACACACGTTATTCTGAAGTTGCTTATTTGGTGGTAAGAAACCACAGAACAGAACTTACCACCTGAATCCTCATACCTCTGTGTGCTGATAGCCTATGAGGAAATCCACCTTCTCTTAAAGATATAGGAGCCCATAGACAACGTGATGTGATTTTCATTTGCTCTCTTGCTGAGCTTCTGGGGGGGGGGGGAGGGAGGGAGAGTTGTATAAGTGCCTCAGTGAACGCCAGAGAGCTGATACCTCTTTGAGAACCTGTTTGCAATTCTTTGAGATATACACTTGAACGTGGTAATGCTGGATCTTATGATATTTCTTTAATTGAGGCAACTCCAAATCATTTTCCATAGTGGTTGCACCAACTTACATTCTCACCAACAGTGCATGTGCTTTGTGATTGTCTGCATCCTCACCAATACTTGTTTTTTCTTTTTTAATCTTTTGATAGTGACCTTCAGATTGGGTGTGAGAACCTATTACATTGTGATTGGCATTCCTCTGATGATTATTGATGTCGAACACTTTCACAGATGTTTGATGACCATGTTTGGTCATTTCTTTTATATTCTTCATGAAGTGTGGTTAGTCTGTATCGTCTGTAGGGAGCCTTCACTTTGAGAGATTTTGACAGTGAAGGCGCAAGCATGGACAGATAAATGTAGGTTGCATCCTGTGTTTCAACGGTTGTAGGTTTCTGTTCTCTTTGTTTTACCTCTTTCTTACCACCCTACATCACCTCCTTACTAACAAGGCAAAAAGGAGGGAAAGGTCACAAGATTTTTTTCAGAGGAAGAAAAGTTTTGGATTTGGGAAAATCTTTCTTATTGTCTTCTAGAGAAATTTTGCTTGTGTAATTCTCATGACTCACATTCTCTTATAATAAACAAGTCAACTCAAAGTTTTCACTTTCTCACTAAAAAAAATGTTAAGCTTAAACACAAATACAAATAGAATCTGTGCTAAGTGTGGGCTATATAAAAATAGACTTAACACGCTCTTTCATATTCAATGGCTCAAACAAGTCAAAACCAGTGAAATCATTGCTAATAAGCTTTTAATAAAGCTGTTGGGTATAATATAATTTAGAGACATCTAATTTTCACACGCAGGAACTGGGTATATGCTAATCTGCAGTACGTGATTCAGGACCAGACAGGAATCAGAAGATAATCAAAATGTCTTTCTACCAGACTAAGCCTGGAGAGTTTGTTCCTGAATGCTCGTATGCTGAGATTCTGGGCTGGTTTATACACATAAGGACAGAATCTCTGCTTATTTCATGGAGATGTGGCGAAGAACATAGAAGAATGAAATTTAGAGTTTCTTTTATATGAAACGTTTTATGTAAGAAGTTGCCTATCAAGACAGAGAAATAAGTAGTTTTTTGCAGATAAGTCTTCCCTAACTTAATATTCACCGATCTTTCTAAAATGTCATAAAGGTATCATTTTTTAGGGGGAAAAAAACCTGTAATCAAGGACCATGATTCTATTTGGCAAGGAAGTGGAATCCAACCATAAAAGGAGCTTTAACTCTAGAAAGAAGAAAGGCAAAGGCCTTCAAAGTCATAGATGTTACCAGATCTTCTGACAATGGATTTCCATCCAGGCAGCCAAATTAGTTGTGTTTGAATTGACTAATTGTTGAGTTGGTTTGATTTCTGTGAGTGTTGAAACAAAATTGACAAACAAAGCAAAGAAGGGTGGAAGCCCATGATTGTGTGCTTGTCACCATGCTTTGGTTCACAGTGGCTTCACGCCCAAAGCTATGTTAGAACCCAGAATCAGGATTTTAATTTTGTAAAAAATCTAAAATGTCAATATGTCTCACAATTCTGATACCATCTGTGCAAGTAAATGTCTATATATTCCTGTTCATGCATTTGTCAATTCTCAGACCATTCCTTGGATAATTCAATGAAGTGAGTATATAATTTCTGTAGTCAAAAATGTATCCTTATACACTTCTCAGTTAAAGATCTCAGTTCATATCATGGTCTTGTTTGCATGACTGGGTAAGTTGTTCATTTCACTGTGCCTCATTTTATGCAGTATTGAGCCAGCATTATTATTTCTATACCATGGAGTTCCTATCAAAATGAAGGATGTAAAGATCTTAGCACAGTTTTATGCTATAATAATATACTTAAAAATACTAGCAATGCTCCCAGCAAGGCTGCTGGGAAGGATGGGTCCTTTTAGGGTCTGGCTTATCTAATGGTAAAGGCCACGACTTTGGCCATTAGGTTGAACATGGCTGCTCCCATTTGACTCTTCAGTCATTTCCCACCAGCTAACAGCTTGTGTGTGTCTCTAGCCACATTGGAGTGTGAGATCATTTTGGGCTCAGATATTTGCATTTGCTTTTTCTCTGCCTGGAAATCACTGGAATATCGCTAGGAGAGATTTTGCTGGATGGTTGGTCTAAAGGAGCCTCCTAAGTCACTTTTACATCTCCCGAGTCAGCTCCTTCACATCATCTCCACATTTTGATATCATCTAGCATATAATTTACTTGTGTTTCCAATCTCTTCTACCAGAATATACATTTTCTGAAAGCAGAAATCTTCAGAGTGAGGTCTGACACATGATTAATTGCTTATTAGATATCTTTCAGAAGCATGAATGACTTTTACTGCCAAATTAATGTTTTCTTTTATTTAAAAAACATTTGTAGATGCAAGTTCTTATTGAAGAGAAGTTAACATTACTATAGATAAGTATTCTTCTACTTGCCTTGAAGCCAGTTTATTAGTCTTCTGTTTCCATACTTGAGTTCTCACAGGATAAATTTTCTTATTTCTCTGTGTCATGTCCCAGGCTATGTAAGTATCTGAAGCAAGCTATAAAGATTGGCTTCTAGTTCCTCCTGATTTTGCTTTATTTCTCATTGATGAATCAACCAGCTATAACTGGCCAGGTGTTTATATCAGAAAACAAACAAATTCATTGGACGGTAGTGAACTTACAGTAAATGAATTGTGAATGTCTATTCTTCTAGAAAAACTGCTGACGAGCTCTTCAGACATGAAAAAACTGTGTTGCCAAATTGCCCAATCAAATCAGTATTTTAAAAGTCAATGTCATCGTTCATATCTTTGTGTGTATTTTGACCATACCTTAGTCCATTTATCCCAAGAGTGAATTAAAAGAAATAAGTATTTCCTGATAAAAGAGACTGTGGTTTTATGATTATTCCCCTCCAAAACTATATAGACATTTTTCCTTATTCCCCTAGTATTTCCAACTAGAATTTGTCACATTCTGGTTTTGTTGATGGAATTATAACTCAAGCTCTTTGTTTTTATTTAAATCATTTTTCTCAACTGAAATCAATACAGTAATAAGCTAAGCCAAATTATAATATTGTTGATAGTTAAAATATTAACTATTACTAATATTTATTTATATAGTTTTCTTTACTTTAAAGAGCAGTTTTGAAATAAGTGATATGTTTGTAACAATGATGGTTAACTATAGCAAAGAACAGATAATTTCCACCTGGCGGTTTCCAACCAGTAATACAACACTAAAACAGGTTTAGCACAGAGCAGGGGGTTACTAATTATTTGTTAAAGGCATTTTAGCTTACTATACAATATTGAGCATGTCTGAGAGCATGGAAGCTTTCAGAAATATAAACATCAATGCAATTTGCTGAAGTTGAAAATTGTTAGTCTTTTTACAAATTGTCTTATTTTCTTGACTTCGTTTATAAAGTATTGACATCATTTCTAAGCCAATAAATATTATCTTGGAAAGGAAACCGATACCAAAGAGGAGAAAAATAGTATTTTCAATACATGTTTAGAAAGCTCTAAATGTTCGAAAAGCTCATGATTGCAAATGCCAAGTGTATTTATGTGAGTGGGGCTGATGTTACCTGTGGTTATTTTCTTTAATATTGTAGCTTTTAAAAGTTTTTTTTTTAATTCAAAAACTCTGAAATTTAGATTGACAATAATTAAGAAAATGCAGAAAGAGCACTGGTAGATTTTTAAAAACTATTTTAATACAAGATTAATAGCAATTTTCTATCCAAATCAGAAATGAAAAATCTTAACCCAAATAATATTCTTTTGACAGTCACATAAAATTTTAGGTTTGATTGGTGCACACATTTGTCCTGCATATATAGTATGTATATGCTCACAGAAACCTCACTATTATCCCATCTTCAGGAATCTCTTCAAGGAAGTACCGCTTTACAAAGCAATGCCAAAGATTCCGGCAACTATTCAACTTTGAATGAGGCTCAAATGTCCTCATGCTAAGCTGAGACCACACTGTAGCAAACCGTGAAATAGCAAGGCTCCAGAATGCATACAAATCGACACTCTATTTGTATAACTTGGCCTAAAACTAAACACTGGCTAATGTCTCTACCAAGGAGGAACACATTGCAAATGTATAGGTTATGGTCTCCTTTACTCTTCTGTTGGCAAAGCTAAACTGCTTTTTTTTTTTTTTAAGTTAAAAGTCAGGTGTGTTAGTGACAGTAAGTAAATGAAAATGAGTTTGAATTTCTGCAAGTTTTGGACAAGTCAACACTTGCGTTGCGTTTGCTAACACTTCCACCTTTATTCAAACCACCTGATAATTAGCCTTGCAAAGAGAAGTCCTAAAGGAATCATAACTCAAGGAATTTGCTATGTTTTTATTCCTCCCTGGTGATTTTAGTTGGTGTTCAGTGTGTAGCCAAAACAGGTATGTAATGGCTAAAGAATTAAAGTAGGCTAATGTCTGCAGCAGGGAATATAAATTAAATATCAGGGTTCTGCATCCAGTAATATTTTCAATCTGTTTGATTTATAGAATGTTACTGGTATAATTACTACTCCTTGTCAATGAATAATAGTGTTTCCAATATAGACAAAATAGTATTTTCCATCCCTTACATTGCAAGTCAGTAACACACATTACTTATCTGGGTGAATCACTGTAAGGGAGTCAGATGGCTAGTGCTAAGGTTGAGCTACATGGCTATAATCATCGTACCGACTTGACCTTCATTGCAATGGTAGAAGGTTGTCATATTCTTCTTCAATACAGACCCAAAAGCAGAGCTCTAATTCCTGAATTTGCAATTCATTCTCTCTGCTAAAGACTTTAGCCTCTGTTTCACTTTTGTTATAACATATACAAAGAATAATATACACCAATTACAGACGTGTATTTCTGTTAGAAAAATACATATTATAACTAAAGAACATGTAAATAGAGGCACTTCAATAAGCTAAGTGTTTGCAGTTATGAGCCTCACCCAACAATTGCTAGCATCCAATTTCAGTGAGCCCATCCCTCGCTACTCATAACAGAGGTTAAGATGTGATTACAAAGTTTAGGAGAAATCAAAACACATGAGGGCAGGTCAGTAAAAATAATGGGGCCTCATTGCAACCCCATCACTGTGGGGGAACCAGAGAAATTGATTTGGCAGGATGCGGGTAGGGATAGGGAGAGATTCCAAAACACTAAAATGGGGCAACTTGATTAAATTAATTTCCTTAGGGCAGAAAACACACACACACACACACACACACTCATGTTAAATTGGTGTGAAAATCAGATGACATAGTGGGATGATGAGAAAGGCCAGGAAGTACACTTTTAAACTCTTGACCACATTCATGCAATGATTCATATTGCGGCATCATCGCTGCCTGGCTTGTAAGGATCGCTACAGATCACCACTAAGAATAATATTGAAAATGAAGGTGCTGAAACCAATGATGCAGGATGATGAGTTTATACATCATCTTTGTGTGTGGCGTGTACAGAACCTGGGTTCACATTCATTAAGATAATGTGCATTTATACACATGCACAAAACTTTTGGGAGCGAGCATATAGGCAAAAGAAGGCATTCTGTTTTCACAGAAGACAATGCAGAGATATTAAAAAAAAATCCAAAGACTTGGAGTTTAAAGCCATAACAAATTATTACTCAAATATTCTGGAAAAATCAAGGTTGATTTAATTTGTATTGCACCTTAATTACTGGAGAAAGACAATACTGATTTCTGAACATAACATAAGTGAATGAGCAACATATATGATTGACCCTTCTTCATCGAGATGTTTTATGTGTGATGGGTGACGGGAAGCCAACGTTTGGCAGTGAAATGGATGGATTTATGGATGTATGCGACGCCGAATTAGATTAAGTGTCAATTTCATATAGATTTACATGAAAGGATGCCACAAAATCTCTCAGGATCTTACATTTTGTATTTCATTAGGCATAAAATAGCAATAGATGCTTCTAAATACTTTCCATTTTGCAAAAGTGCTCAAATATGCTTAATACTATTGTGCCCCACATGTCCTACTTAAATATGATGACTAAATCAATAACTAATTATAATTTTGATGAGTGGAGATCGAAAAATACCATTTACGTGTCATTACCGTCAGCGGGTGAATTAAAATGTGACTGGCAGACTACGGTGTCTTGAGACATCACCTTTCCCAACCCCAGAGGCATCATCAAAACCAAGAAACACATGGACAGCTGACGGTATTGATAGAGCCCAGTTTGGTTTATGTAGTGTCTCCCGTCAAGGGAAGCCTAGCATCTGACTTTGGCACACTGGGTGGGTCAGTTAGGCTGCGGCTCTGAATTGGCCTCTTGAGTTAGGTCATTGACCTGCTGGGCAGGAATCCTCAGCTGGAGGCATCGTGCACAAGAGTGATGGTTCTGTACGGTTAGCGTGTTCTTTCCATCTACGTTTTCCATTCCCAGTAAGGTCCTACATGCCCCACCGCTCACCGTATGAGCTCAGTATATCTGGAGCACTCAGGACAAAGCATGTCCATGTGAAAAGGGTGTGCCCTGGCAAACTTTAATAAATGGACAGTTAGATACGTAAAAAGTTCTCTTTCTTGCTTCTCGGTGCTCACAGGTCTGAGCAGCACAGAACAAGAAGAGCTGGTTGACAAAACATTTTCGTTACAAAGGTGTGTCAACCCTGAGCTTGGAATTAAGAAGTTAAAATCTGTGATTTATATATATATCGATATAAAAATAGATGATCATACTAAGACTAAAAAAGTGAAAGAAATCTCCATGTCAATACTATATATATATATTTTTTTTGTCTTGACTTCTTTTTTGTTGTGAGTTATTGGGGGAGAGAATGCCCGAGTGATGTCAACACCAATTGACACAAAACAAATCGTTAAAGAACGGAAAACTCATTTATGGATCGAATTGTTTCTCCGTCATGAAAGGAACTCGGATTTGGGAAGGGGAGTGAGCACAGGGGCAGAAACATCTAATTAAAGTCAAACCTGTGGCAAAAGCAAGGGGTTGTCTTGTTGGAGAGTATTTCAATTCAGGCTCTTGAGGAGACAGTGGGCAGACATGAGCGAATCAAGGCGATGGTGCCGCTGCTGAAGTGCAATTGGGCGGGGTGACAGGGAGGCGCTGAGGGTAGCAACTTTCGCTCTCCTATTAGAAATGGAGTGCTAAATTTAGCGTCAGGACCTCCACGTTAGTTTTGTCTGTGCGGTTACCGCGCCGTGTATTTTCACTGCATTTCGAAACTTTCAAACTTTCTCCCCATGAGCCTTTTAAACCCCATTTATCAAAGGAAAGCTTCAACTGGGAGTTGCTGGCAATGCTCAACTCTCAGTGGTAAAGCTCTTTTATTTCTCTCTCTTGCTTCTTTGTTGAAAATGCAGTTGTCTTGGGATTTGGCCTGATTTTACGAGGGGAAATTATTTTCTTCTACTTTTTTGTTAATGGGGAAAAGAAAAACTCACAACGTGAGATTCCTTTACTTCTGCAGCATAAAAGCAAATGAAGGTAAGAAAATCTCCTGGTACGAAAGATTTGAGTAAGAATTCTCTAGAATAAACAAGGTCCCCACAGATAACTGAAGGAAAGAGGAAGCAGGCAGTCTGGCACGGGTACTCTTTGGGAAAACAAAAATGGACACAGTACTGCCCTCTTCTTCTAGAAAACAGTCAGTTTTTGTGGCATGGTCCATTGGCCAAGAGAGTAAGAAAAGAAGTGAGTTGGCCGTTCAAATAGCTAAAATGCAGTTTCATCTGCCCAAAAACCCAGGATTATCTGCCCAGTCTCTGCAGTGCCAGGACCACGCACACGACAGACCACCAGAGCAGAGAGTGGCCGAGCCGGGCTGCCGAGGACTCTACTTCTCTCCGGTCGGGATCCACTGCCGGGGCCTCTGTGGTGACAAACTCAAACTCCGTGGGACACACGTCATCCATGCATCCACTGCCACTCCCCGATCCGCTGGATTCATCACCTGGCAGGGACAGATTGCAAAAAGAAAGTCAGACCGCAGCAGGAAGGAGTGCGTAGCACTGGAGAAGAGCAAAGAAAGAAATTTCTTAAAGACATTGCAGCCCTGGCCGGGAAGGAAAAATAGCTTGCCGATGCTGGCACAGAGGTCTGACCCTCCGAGTGGATCTGTGCTTCTCGTGCTCCTGAGGCTGGGGTGCTAAGGCACATCTTTCCACTGAAGGGTCCCTAACCACCCTGATTTCTTTTTTTTAAAGATTTTATTTATTTATGCATACTGAACTGGGGTGCAGGCCAGAGGTGCAGAAGTGGCAAGAGGATTCACCAGAGACAGAGTGGGGAGCAGAACAGGCAGATCCACAAAGTACACTGCTGAGGGGAGCAGCTGGGAGACAGGAGAGGTCTGCCGCGCCATGCCACGTGGGTCAGCATCCTGGCCGGGGGTTGAACTCGCACTGAAGCAGCCACAGCTTGGCTTAGCTTTGTAGTGCAGCACTCCAAACTGCTGCACCACCAGGGAGGGTTTGTTGGCTTGTTGGCAAAGAGAAGGCTTGTCCTGAGAAGGAGGCAAGGCCCCGGATGTCTGTAGTACAGTCTGTGTTTTCCACCCAGTGTCACAAGAACCTCAGGTCCGGTGGGGGCCAGACCTGTGTGCTGGCTTTGGCAAGGTACTGCATATTCCAGCCAGTACTGTGATTTCTTTAAGAAATTTCATTCTTGGCCCTCCCTGGTGGCTCAACAGGTTAAGGACAGCACTATGAAGCTATTCGCAGCCACTGCAGCATGAGTTCCATCCCTGGTGGGAGAGGTGACCCACGTGGTGTGGCTGACCTGTCCCGACACCCCCGCTGCTCCCCTCAAGAGTGTATTTCAGTCCATCTGCCTGTTCTGTTCCTCACTCTGGGTCTGGTGAATCCTCTCACTCCTCCACACCTCTGGCCTGTACCCCAGTTCTTGTATGCATAAATAAATAAATCTTTAAAAAAAGAACTGGGGTACAGGCCAGAGGTGTGGGGTTGAGAGGATTCACCAGACCCAGAGTGGGGAGCAGAGCAGGCAGATGCACTGAAATATACTGCTGAGGGGAGCAGTGGGTGAGACAGGAGGGGTCTGCTAAACCAGGTGAGTCAGCTCCCTGGCCGGGGATCGAACTTACGCAGAAGCAGTGACAGCGCTGAGACTTAAGCCCTAGGCCACCAGGGAAGTCCCTACTTGCTTGTTTTCTTATCCCTTCTGTGAGAATTTACATTGAGAGTAAACTCTTCCCTTCTGTGTCCCTATAGCCTTTCATGGAACACAGCAGGTGCACAACAAATACTTGCTGGCTAAACAAACACACTTGGGACGGTTCCTCAACTCTTGTCAGTCTCCTCATCTTAACAGAAACAGACAATAACATTCACCTCACAGAGTACGTGTGAAAACACTGGTGAATTGCATGAGGGTACAGAGACCAGTGCTGCAGTGATGCTTGGTGAAGAAAAATATGGGTTCTACACCAAGATGACCTCGAGTCTCACCTCGAGTTAATTTTTTATTTTAGTGAATTAGGGCACATCAGTTACCCTACAGTCAGGAGACTGCCTCATCTGAAAAAATGACAACACTATCTACTTCACAGAATTGTTAGGGGGTATAAGTGAGATAACATTTCGGAGGACCAATACTGGAAGCCTGGTAATGGTCTTTGCTCTTTTCTCCAGGTGCTCAATGCTTCCATCCATGGGCCCTAAACACCCCCTGCTGGCCTGAAATGGTAATGCACCTGTTGCGCTGTGCCTGGGCCATCTTGGTGGCTCTGTGCTACTTAAGTCAAGGAAAAGTGGGATTATTTTAATGGTCTCTGTATGAGTAAGGCATCATTGGGCACATTTGTTTTCCTTTAATGGGGCATCCACATACCAGATAAGATCACTGAATACACTACACCAGGTTCTTAACATTTTCTTTGATTTATCTTTAACAGCTTTTACAAGACAGAAAATGCCCATTAATTAAATTCGGAGATATCAGAATTGCTAAGGGAATTATTCTCAACACTGGTATTATGCACAAGAAGTAATATAACCTTTACAAAGATATTATTAAAGCAATTTAGAATATTAAAATTGTGGTAAGCAAATAATGACAAGAGATTCCTGCTGAGAAAAATAATAGCCACATTTCTGTCTGAAGGGGAATCATAAATACAGGTATTTAGGGGCCCTTTTTAAAAATGTCACAAGCACTAAGGTTGATGATGGCTATTAGATGTGATCATGGTTTGTATGACAGACACTATCCTAAAACAGAGGGCCAAATTTGGTGGGTGGGTTAGGGCAAGGTGAGGTATATGTATATATATATTTTAAAGTTTTTTTTATTTATGCATCCAGAACTGGGATACAAGCCAGAGGTGAGGGGCAGTGAGAGGCTTCACCAGAGACAAAGTGGGGAGCAGAACAGGCAGATCGATGAAGTACACTGCTGAGGGGAGCAGTGGGGAGACAGGAGAGTTCTGCCACGCCATATGGGTCAGCTCCAGGGCTGGGGATCGAACTTGTACTGATGCAGCTGCTGCCAGCCTGCAGTGCTGCGTCCTGAGCCATTGTGCCACCAGGGAGGGCCCCCAGAGTGCTATTTTTTGTTTTTGTTTTTTTTTTTTTAAAGATTTATTTATTTGTTCATACAGAACTGGGGTACAAGCCAGATGCTCAGGGGCAGCGAGAGGCTTCACCAGAGACAGAGTGGGGAGCAGAACAGGCAGATCATTGAAGTACACTGCTGAGGGGAGCAGAGGGTGGGTCAGGAGAGGTCTGCCGCGCCATGTGGTCTCCTCCAGGGCAGGCGGGGATTGAACTCATGAGGAAGTGGCTTTAGCTTCTTAGTGCTGTGCTTTAACCCGCTGCGCCACCAGGGAGGGCCCCCAAAGTGATATTTTTAACCATTTCTGATTTCTGTTTTCTCAGAGGGGAAATGCAGCAAGATCACTGTGCAAGGGCAACCTTCCCTAAGCTTTGCAGACTGTCACCTATACAAGCTCTTTCTGTTAGGGAGTAGAGAAAACCAAGGCCAACATCAACGAAGTCTTGTGTGTCTTGAGTTACTTACTCCAATGGTCATTCTCCAGATAATAAAGCATTTTACTAGACAGCAAAACAGAATGGGCAAATGCAGAGGAGTGAGGTTAAGCAATGAGCAGGGAGTAGTAGCAGAGAGAAACTAGTCTTGTGAAATGCCCTCTTCAGAGAGGGAAGGAGAGAGTTGGGAAAGGGGAGGGGAAATAATGGAGGGACTCAGAGAATTTTTACAGCACTGTAGTCTACGGCTGGGTAATTATCCTGAGTTTAAAAAATTAAATTTTGAGATATTTAAAATTGAACAAACCACTCACATTTTTTTCAGAGACAACTCGGTAGGGTGATGGCTGATACTTACATGACTTAATGTCTCCTCTAACTTGTTTCTTTCTACCTCATTAGTTCAAGCATACAAGTATCATCTTTTGCTTCAGTAACCAAATTACAGAATCACTGGAACTGTACACTTTATGTTCAAGAAATCTTTCCCTGAAAACTCTATCTATAAAGAGACATATTTTAAAAAAAACAAAAAACTTGTTTTGATAGTTATGCACCTTGAAACCAGTTAGACCAAAACCTAAATACAGTTCCTCTCACTCAATGTTCACATAATACACTTTCAAATCATCTCTGATATTTTGTAATCTTTGATAATTATCAAGTGCAATACAACATCAGCATTTAACCATTTCTCTCCACGTTTCAGAGACAAAGGTCCATTGTCCGTGGACAGAGAGGGACATAATGCAGTTGACTCAACAGCGCATCAGCTAGTATCTTGGCTCCTTTACATACGGCCTCAAACTCAACCCCTTAGGCAGGGATGACTCCCATTCCATCTCAGAGGGCCCTAAAACTCAGGAAGTTACTTGTTGGAGACCATCCTGATAAAAGAGAGTTTACAGCTCAGCCTGGTCCGAGTGGACTATGTCCAACTTGGAGGGAAGGAGTGCTGGAAATTGGGGTAGAGGCAGAAAAGCGGATTGGAAAAGGAGAAAGGAGAGCATTATTTTGTTGCTTTATCATTAAAGGGTCAACTTGCCAATGAAACTCATTTGAACGCTGATGTAGCTGAAAGTCACATATTGAAACTTTCTTTAGAACTATTATGACTTCAGTATCCTGAATTTTGTGGATTGGAACTCTTGGTTCAAAGGACTGCAAAAAGCTTTGTAGAATGGGCAAGATGGACACAAGATGAAAGGTGCAGGTTGCTTTTGAAGAATTCTGGTACGATTCCCTATAACCATTTGTCATGCCCGAGCTCCGGGTACTGAGGAAGATTTTCTTACTTGTGTCCTGGAAGTTGACATCATTGCCATTGTATGCATTCTTCAGCTTGTTGGTCATCACACGGAGAGCCATGATCTGCTGCCTGATGAAAGTGTCGGGCCGCGTGATGTCCACGTCCACCTCGGGGTTGTTGATCTGGTTGGTGAGTCCATCATTCATGATCTCAGGCAGGTATCTGCAGGCCAGAGAGAGAGGAAGAGAACAGATTGCGATGAAGCAGGAAGGGCCTCAACACCAGATTCGGCCTTGCTGTTTCTAATAGTGAGCCAAAGTATCAGGAAACATTGGCTCAGTGGCCGGAAGAAAAGCCAAACAATGAAAACAAGGAATGCATTTTCTCAGAGGGAGCTATGGCTTAAATGGCTTCAGAGTTGTATTTAAAAGGGGACCGAATTCATAGGTAGGCTTGCCTGCAATGGCTGCTCAACAGGGGACTTACAGAAATTGTCACTTATAGCTAAACACTTTCTCCCTCCATCCCAAGGGCTATTTCCTTATGGCAGGGACTTGGTAGATTATAGTTCCAGAACTATAATCACACATGCTCTTAGCAAGTTCTCATGAACAAATTCCTGCTCAGTAGTACAGATTCTATCTTAGCATCAGAAGAAACTTGTAGTTATAAGAAGTCATCTTTGGAAAATTTGAAGAGACATTGGTGATTACTGGGCTGTTTGAGATGTTCATTAAGGTTTCTATTTTGGAGTAGAATGTTGGTTCTCATTCAATATTAGCTTGAAACAGAAGAATAAAATCTAGAAGTTCTTTAATGCTCTTACTTGAACTAAAACACCAAAGTTGTCAGTCCTGTGTCATCAGCTGCTTCAGTTGGCTATGTATGTTCACATCAGTGGAAAATAAAGATCTCAGTAAAGAGTGGAGCCCTCCCTACCATGACTGTCACAGTTCCGTCTTCCTGCTGTTCTCACACTAGCTTCCCCCAGTCTCCAACCCCCCAATTCCCTTGTTCTTTGTTGGAGTGCAGACAGCTACAGCCTCAAAGGACTTCCCTGTCTCCTCTTTCCTTTCTGTTCACCTTGCATGCACTGACTGATTAATTTTCATCATATATTGCCTTCATTATGTTGCTGTTTAGTATACAAACTTAGGATGGTAGAGCCCATGTTCACTGAGCACTTACTAAACGCCAGCAGTGCTAATCGCTTTACGTGCCGCTTAAACGTAATACCCCACCACATCTGAGAGGCAGATATTATTATATCCCCATTCTGCCCAACAGAAATTTGAGCTTTAGTGAGGGTAAGTAACTGCAAAGTTACAGAGTGAACGGATGGCAAGCCCAGGGCTGCGCCTGCCCAAACAATGCCCCTAATGCCTTGCTGAATCTAAAGCTCTGCCATCAAGGCCCATCTCCAACCTGTCTCTGCCTTCTTATTGTGCAACAGTCCCTTCAAGAACCTTCTTCACCTTTTGGAATCTACTTCCTATATATATGGTATCTTCACCTGCAGGGCATTTTCTCATCAAAGTCCCCCAAAATGCTTAAAAATCCAGCTCAATCCTCACATTCTTCTTAAGGTATTTTCTAGCTTTTAGGGGATCTTCCCATCCCTTTGCTGGGCCCTCTGGCTCACTGGTTGGGGGCGGGGGTAGGAGGAAAGGGCTGAAATCCGGCCTGTATCCTGTGCCCACAGAGAGATCCACCTTTATCTAATCCCTACAAGATGCTCTGTTTGTTTATATCTCTGTTAAAAATAAAAACCAAGCAGATGGCACACCCAGTGGTAACAAAGAGAGTTTAAAGGACAAACTGTCTGCAAAGGTGTGGACAGGGTTAAAGGAAATCAGATTCAAATGGAGTAAAACCCAGAAACTGGCTACAGAAGAGCTGGAGGTGAAGAAGCTGTTTCCAGAACTATACGCACTGAAATTGCAAAGAGAGACTAAAAGATGCAGCTACTGCCAGCCCATGCCTGTCAGGGAATAAGCCCAGGGAACAGCTAGACTTGTCTAGTCCCTCTAACCTCCAGCTATTGCTGCCCGGTGGTTGAACCCAAGCAGAAGCCAGTGGGCCAGAGACCCAGCTGAACGGTTGCATGGTCCTTGTTCGGGCACACGGCAAGATGGTGGGAGCCAGAGGGCATCTCCGGAGGCACAAGAACATCCAGCACAGACACCCACAGACTGGCGGCAGCCCCGCTATGTGCTGATATTAGCGTTTTGCTACTGTCTCTGCTATTACTGTCTGAAAGCCTGGAAACCGTTCCTCTCTGGTGCCCTTCCTGTTTGCATATTCTTGGACAACATACTCAGGCTTAAAATTCTTCCCCTTTCTGCAGGTTGTTTTCTCAGCTCTGGAAATCAAAGTGTCTGTCAATTTTCAAAAGAAGAAATAGAAATACATAAGGAAACAGTTATATTTAAGCCATTTTCAGCCGTTGTAATCTTACGCATGCATGATGAATTTGTGCATGAATGAGTTTACCCATTTTAAATCTGAATAAATGCCAGTCTTCATCCATATCTCAAACAAAATCCACTTCCCAATCTTCACAACATAATGACCAATAAAACAGAGTGCATTGCAAATTCTTTTCTATAAAGCTTCACAGTACACACTTCCCTAAAAAAAAATGCTTTAATTGAAAAATTTACAAAAACACATGGAATGATCTCTATTTTTGCAGTAAAACAGAACTTCTGTGCTGCCTTTTGATATATCTGGTAGATCCAATCAATTTTTGTTAGATTCTGAGATTGTGATGGAAACATGGAGCAGGAAAAATTAAGGTGAAGTTAACCAGGGATGGAAGGAAAATGATTCATGAGTTGCAAGCTAAATGTGGAAGTTTTGCAAGGCCAGGAACCAGAGGTGGGGGAGAGAGGATTAAGTGTCGTTCCAGAAAAACCAAGCCAACCCCAAAGTGGTAAATTCCAGAGTGATATACTGCTCCAGTGGATGTTCTATGAAGCTACCTGCTCCTTTAAAAAGCAGCTCTTGCCCCAAAGACTGCCCACCGTCTGTGTCTATAAATGTGCCCCGCCATGCTGAGCCCAGAATTGGTCAAATTCTTTCGCAGAGGGATCTAAGTGCTCCCCAAGGCCAGAAATTCCATAGCACGACCTGGATGCCCCCTACTGATGTCCAGTTACGTGTGTGGGCCCTGTGAGCGGTGCCGGCTCAGCAAAACCCTGCAGAATAAACACGGGCCTGCACAGAGGAGCCGGTGCTTAAGCGGAGCAGCGAGGCTGGACGGTGACCTGGGCTGGCTCCATGTCTACCTTTTGGCCCGGGACTCCTGCTGCGAGCCTGTGAGTCAGAGGAGGGCTTGTTTTTTCAGAGGCTGCGTGCAAGGCGAGACTGTGGAGCCTCATTTAGCAGGAGCTGCCTGCGAGCGCCTCCAGGAGCAGGCCCGGCAGTGGGGCGACCAGGAATGAGATGCCCAGTCCACCGGCCTCGCGCTGAGCCCACCGATGCTCAGCGCTCACAGCTCCGTCCTCCAGGACCTTTTCTCCTTCCCCTGTTTTTTCCACGGGAAACTTTAGAGACATGAAAACAAGGAAATGACAAACACAGTTAGAGGAGAGCATGACTGCTTTGTTATGCAGAGACACATCCTGAGGACAAATCCAAATCTCCCAGAGAGCAGCCTGTGGTGGAATCTACCACATCTAACTGATCAGCGCTGTTTTATTAACTATAGTTTTTTTTTTCTATCAAGGTTACACTGATTAAGCCTCCATCATCTTTCTCAAGATTTAGTGGTTTTAACCAGTGAAAAAACAGTAAGTGTTAAATGATTTAGTCATACAGACACAGACTCAAAGGCATATTCGAAAGCTCCTTGAGTCTGTCAAAGCTGTGCTACTGATTTTGTTCCATGGAGGACCCACGCAATGAAGAATGACAGATAGACATACAACGTGGTAAGTGCTATGAAGGAAGAGTGAACTCTCAGGTTAGAAGGCCAGACGGGCAATGTGCATGCTCCAGAGCTTCATCTGGCGCCACGTTGCTCTCAACCTGCAAGATGCATCTGTGAGCTCGTCCTGTTCACCCCTTTTCTAGATTTTGCGCCCCTTCTTTAGGCTGGTAGCCTTCTTTCTCTGTACCATCACCATTCTGGAGGAAGAACCTGGAAAGGAAGAAAAATCTTGCCACATGAAGTTGAGGTTCGGTGGCCAGATGTACATTTACCAGGGACAGAGGATCAGGGATGAGGACAAGGGGCATCATCGCTTGCATGTTCCCTGTTGTGGTCTGGCGTGAGGAAGGCATCTGTCAACAGTCAAGGATCGCCCTGCATTTGCATGACCTTCTCTTTTGCTAGAGCTCATCAAGGAAACAGAGCTCCAGCAGTTCTGCACAATTATTTTCCTCACTTCTGCTGTGACCTTAATGTTGGTGTTTCTTAGAGTCACCCGCTCGGAAGCTGATGCCTAAGGAGATGCATGAGGAGCTGATGCCTTTGGAGGATGAGGTCATGAGGGTGGAGCCCTCACGATTGACATGAGTAATGGCTGATATCAGAGGGTCCCAGCCCTGTGTGCCATTTGAGGATTAAAGGCAAAGTCTGCAGCCTAGAAGAGGGTCCTCACTGCCCATGGTGCGCCATCTTGATTACCAGCGTCCAGGCTGTGAGAAACCAATTTCTGTAGACATCAGCTATTCAGTCTGTAATATTTGTTTCTAGCAGCCCAAATAGGCTACCTAGACAATATCTAATTTCTTATCATTGAAACGATGACCCCATTTTCAGGAAATGAAACCCCATTTCCTGTGGGGTTTCTTCATGATGTCAGACATTCTAGTCGAGTAGGTGGGAGTGTGGGTGTGGGTGGATGCGGTCAACCTCATGGCTGGGATGGTCACAGGCAGAGTTGAAGCTCCTATTACCTGAGAGACAGTTGACGTGACTTTTCTCCACAGAAGCAACCCACTGCCTGTCAATGCCACCATTCAAAATTATTCCTTTCCTTTAGAGCCAAGACTTCCAGAAAGATCCTGTTGATCATGTGAATGTACTTCTGGATGGAGAGACATGCTGACTACCATTCCTTGGGGATTCTCATCAGCATGTCAGTAGTTGTTCTGAGGTGAGAAGCTGTAAGGTGAGGGACAGTGAAATGCAGCTCTCAAAATTTAACAGGACTTGAAGGCATGTAAGATTGTTAGCCCAGTGGGGCTGGCTAGGGTCCCAGTGGAAGCTGAGGAGTGGGGTCCCTGGGTGCTGGCCTGGATTTTTTTTTCAGATGTAGATGCTTCCTCTCACTGCTCCTGCCTCTGGTCACTCTTTTGAAAGGATGCGACAGCAGTTTCAATCCTGTGTGTTGGCACCAAGGAGCTTCCTTCAGCCCGTGTTGACGGCCTAAGCTACACACTTATTCACTGAATGTAACAAATGACTAGTAGTCTATGCATCTATGCTACGCATAGGGAGCCACAATTCCTGGCCTGTAGTTCCAGTATTTGACCCTCTCCAAATTTCTCTGCAGCCCATTTATTATCAAAACTTGATCAGGTTTGAAATGAGCTTAATTATAGTTCTCACTTCTCCCACTTGGGGTGAACAGTAACACATTTTGCTGCGAAAATTGAATGTGTTTGATTGTGAGTTGTGGCCTCAGATCTCCTGGGGAGACCTGCATAAGATATAGTAAAAGTGACAATTTTCTAAAATCTAAAACTATTCTTTATTCTGAAACACGTATGGTCCAAAGAGTTTCAGATGAAGGATTGTGAATTTTGGTATCCATAACCACTTTCTGAATATCTAATTTTTAAATTTCAAGCCATTTGGATGGTTATTCCTGAAAACACATACACACACACAAACACACACACACAAACCCCAACAGCCGGAAAATAACAAATGTTCATGGAGAGTACAACAATGGTGCAGATCTGTGGATAACAGTAAGGCAACTCTTCAAAAAATTAAAAATTGTGTCACCGCAGCATCCACTCATTCCATTTCTGGGTATGCACCTCAGAGAACTCAAAGACAGGACTGGAAAAGATATTTGTACATTTCTGTTCATAGCTGAATCAACATCTACAATCTCCAGGTGAGATTCACGCAGGGTCCATTGGATCAATGCGTAGACAAAATGTGACAGGCACTATAGCATGGACGAACTTGAAAGACATGCTCAGTGCAATAAGCTGATCACAAAGAATAAGATTCCACTGCTAAGAGCATCTGGAGTAGTTCAAATTCATAGATATGGGAAGTAGGATGGGATTGACAGGGGTTGGGGAGGGGAGGAGGCTAAGTGTTCAGTTGCTGCAGTTTCAGTTTAGGAGGATGAGAACATTCTGCAGATGGACAGTGGTGATGGTTTCCTGATAACATGAATGGCCTTGACGCCAGTGCATTGTACCCTTAAAATGGTAAATTTTATGGTATCCTGTTTTATCACAATTTAAAACATCTGTTTTAACTACAGTTTTTCTAAAGTTTTGATATAGATTACAATTATCCCCTTTCCATTTTTCCTGACTGGCAAGTAGAGTTACTCAAAGCATACTGAGACTTTAAGCTTACTGGATTTGTAGATCCTTGAAGATGGTTAAGTTAGACTTATCTGTGGCATTAGACTCTTCAGTGAGATGTGACCCAGAGATTGTGTTAAAGGCACAGAGAAGGACCCTGGACACCAGAACTCTCTCAGGACCCAGCATTCTGATTGTGGGCAGGATACTTAGCTACTTTCTGTAATTATAAATGATTATTTTATGTTTATATGATAACACTCTCTCTTTCATAAGTTGCCACACTGAACTAAGGTCTATGAAAATGCTTGAGAATTCCACAGCAATTCTAGTGCATTCTTATAAAATCAAGTCGTTAAGTGCCAACCTTGTTTCTTCGGACAGCTGACAGCAGCAGAATTTAGAATTCTGCTCTCTGAACCCATGGCCAGAAGAATGATTTGCTGTGGCTTCCCTCCAGCTCCAGAGCTGAGGTAGTGATGGTTTGAGAATGCTTGCGGGAATCCAGCTCCTTGGCTGGGGCAGCTGGCGGAAGCAAAATTCTTTAATGTGGCCACTTAACTCACTGGCAGGGGCACCCCAAACCCATCCCTTCTTGGTAGAAGCAGAGTTGGTAACTATCACACAGACATGAAAGAAGATGAGCCCCCACCCACAGCACCAGCACCTCCTCCTTCCTCGTAGTCATAGATTTTAAAGTTTGCAGAAGATGCAAGCTGGTCTCCCTCTGTCAGTTTTACCTGTCTTCTTTCCTCCCCGAAAGTGGCCACTCAGGAACTCCAGCTTTGACAGATGCCAGTTCTCTTCCAGACAGACTTTGACCCTCCCCAGCTGTCTGTCCGGCTGGGTATAGATCAGCTATTTTACGGTTCTTTCTAATGCAGCTAGTGTGCCCTGGGGCATACGTTGCAATCAGACTATGACAATATTGTCCCGGCAGACCTGCCAAGTCACTCTCTTTGACAGATTTCTCATCGCTTTGCATCATTTCGCTCCCCTTCCATCTGCTCAGACTTACCAGTCACGACTTGCTATTTTCTTTGCTTAGTCAATCCACTCAGTGGCTGGTGAAAGTGACTGATCTATTTTCCAGACTTTTCTACTTTTCCTGTGTCTTACAGTTTACTCCATTTACCTCCTGGTCTCAGAAAAGATGTCCTTGGGGACACAGTTGTTTCTGTGATGATCAGTTGCTTCAAAAACAGCAGAGGCTCCCTGCAAAAACTGTTTCCAACTGATTCAATTAATCCTCGTTCTTCAGCTGGCATCGTGCTCACCTCCTCCCCGAAGGCATTTGAAAGGAAGGATGCAGTGATGGTTAAGCATCAGCTCGCAAGGGAGTAAAATAGAATGTGGTCTTGCATATATTGGGGGTGGGTGGGTAGGTGAGGAGCCTGGAAATAATTAATTGACTCCAGACACCCCAAAGACATAGAAATCATCGACACCCTATCTGAAATCTACAAGATGTAGGGACTTGTCTTTCAGTAGGTTTTCGTTTGCTCTCTTCCTGTGCTATCCCCCTTTTCCCTCATCCCTTTCAGCTACAGGCAGCCTAGAAAAGGATCCCCATGCAGAGAAAAACATCCTCAAGGAAAATACAGGTGATGTCATGAAACATGGCTGGTTACAGCCTCAGCAAGAATCTGCTGTTTGTGAGCCAAAAAGGGAAGACCTTCTGTGGACACCACAAGGGCTCTATTTTCCCGCGGCCGCTGCCTGACAAAGTCCTGGCGGTACATGCCCACCATATAAAAGTTTTATTTCCTTCTGAGCCTATACTTTCCTGCTTCCCTCTCATCATTCTTCTCCAGCTCCTGTACAGACAGCTCATTCCGGCCGCACCGCTGCCCAGAACGCCCTTCGCAGGGATGACAGATGACGGCAGCTGTCCTTGGGGGGTGGGGGGGAGCCTGGGTTCACCCCCGGAACTTTAGGAGATCTAGATTTGTAACCTGCACATGCCTCTTTTAATTTCTTTCCTTTTGGTCTTCTAGATTATTATCGATTTTCCTCCCTTGCTCACTGGCTTCCTATTTGTCTGAGTCGAGTCAAGCTTGCTGAGTCTTCTCTCATTTCTCCCTGAGAAGTAAGTGAGAAACAGGAGCTGGGAGGCAGGAAAGCACCTGCCAACTCCCTTTCCCGCTCCTCCCTGAAGAGGCGCCCTCTGCTCTGCTTCCTTCCTTTTCAGAATTGTATCATGTTTATTGTTGGTTTGTAACACTGTCCTTGATTTAGGTGCAGGGTCATACCTCTTCAGATGCGGTGACCTCCATATCCATCACCAAAGCACCTATAATTGTCCACCACAGTCTCGGCTCCCTTGTCATGTGTACCCCTCTCCCTACCTTCCCCGGAAGAAAGCTCAATTCTTCAGGCAGATTTCTAATGCTTGTTGTGGTTTAATTACTTCTGTTCCTTTGTTTTGCTTCTTCATGTTCCACAGATGAGTGAAATCATCTGGCATTTGTCTTTCTCCTTCTGACTTATTTCGCTGAGCATAATCCCCTCCAGCTCCACCCATGTCGTCACAAATGGCACCACTTCCTCGTTTTCCCCTCAGAGTACCCATGGTGTGCACAGATCAAGCTGCCTTCCTGGCACTAAGGTGTTTCTATCTCCAGAGCTCGGGCCCTTCGGATGGGCCCTTCTTGTATTCTCTGGGCAGTGTCTAGGCATCCTGGATCACATAGGCGATCGTTCTATCCTTTTTCTTTCTTATTTTTTTTTGTTTAAGGTTTTGGATAAAGTTAAAATGGAAAAGCAAATATTTAACTATAATCAGAGTTCATGTTTGATGATTTAAAAATTTTTTTTCTCAAATTTTCTTGATTTATCTGTCACATATATATCATATCATTTTGTGGGTACATTTTCACACCCCCATGTGTGCACACACTCCACTCAACCTCTGCCAACACAGATTCTTCCAACAGGTTGAGATGAGAAGGGAACAAAAAGGGAGTTCTCTTAACCACCTGCTCTTGCTGGCAGAGTGGAGCCATCACTGGCACCCCTGAATTCTCTGTCCAGGGTGCAGAGGGAATTCCACCTATTCCATCTCCTGTCTCCAGACCCGCTTAGACACTTAAGCAGAGTTAGGTCTGCCTGGGAGTGGGGTAGTGGGGACACAAAGGTGAGTATTCTGGGGAGCCATGGCTACACCCATGAACATTATCTGGACGCAGCGGAACCGCCCTGTGCTCTCTAAGCAGGAGTGCTGTGCATGTCTTGTCTCTGTCTATTCCAAGGCATCATTCATTGCAAAAGGTGCTGCTTCTTCAGTAGCAGTTATTTGGCTAAAGAAGGAAGATCATCTGCATAAAAGAACTTATCCACTGTAGGAGTTATTTTGATTTCAGAAAATTACAATGTGGCATACGTGTGCTTCTGAGTCAAGGGGGTATTGCACAGAGTGGTGGAGTAGCTTCTAGAAAAGAATCAGAAACACAGGAACAAACACTTAGCAAAGGGAGAGGAATGAATGGATGGAACTGAAGGATGTGGCTTTTTAAAAAAATAAGTGTTTTCATTATTTTATTTCACATGAGTGATAAGACAACTTGTCTTTCCTTTTAGACAGTTATACCGAAAAATTTAAGAAGGCAAAAATTGGTTGTTATCTGCATTACAAATCTTTTCAGCTTACAAGAGTTCAGTGGAAATTTTTTAAATGAAAACTTCTCTCTTGTGTTTCTAGATGAATTGATATTTGGATGAGAAGAAAGCTTCAATTAAATTTAATTCAACAAGTCTTTATTGGTTATCTACTTACTATGCTATTAGGTAGCAAGTTAAAACATTAAGATTCCATTCCAATGACAGAATTTTAGAAAAGGAGCTAAAAGAAAATGTGAAATCATAAATTCTCAATGGGAGTAACACTGGTGACACAAACATTTGACAGCCCCATCTCTTTAATAATAGATGGTGTTGAATTCTGGAGTATTCCTGCAAATGATTTACTACAATAAATTGGATGATTTCCCTCACCTGCATAAAATCCCTCAGTGGGTTCCACTGACGTCAGGACAAAATTATATCTGGCCCGTGCACACTGAGTCAGGTGCCCCTCCACCGTGTGGGCCTCCCCCACCTACTGTCCAGTTGCCCAGTACTCGAAGTTCCACATCCTCTGACCTCTTTCCGGTATGTGACTTCTTGTGTTGCTACATTGTCACCTTGTGACAGTGAATTTACAGAGCCTTGCATGGTGCTTGGTCACAGCAAGTGCTTAATAATGTCTCAGAGGAATTTGGGGGCTTTTCACCCTTACTAGTTGGGTGACCTTCATTGACCTCTTCTGGGTTCCTGATCTGCACCATGAGGAACTTGGCTGAGATATCCTGATGACTGCTAGCTCAAGTGCCAAGGGTTTTTATCTGCCATACAGAGTCATCCTCCTCCACCCCACTGTCAATCACTTTTATATTTCCCTTTGTAAGAACATGCACATGTGCTTATAACCAACAACCTGTATAACTATCCATGGGAATGTAGTTCAAAACTCAGCCTTCATTCTAGCCCGGCTGAAGGTAAACACAGATGGGCATCAGAGCAGCTCGAAAAAGCCTTGTCTTTATTCATGGAGCCATCTGGTCATCCTTTACAGGGTCTTTATTTACAGTCATTAGAAAAAGACACATTAGATGTTATTCAAAGTGGAATGTGCCAGACAAAAGGCCTCTCCTGAGCATTTCTGAGGGGCATGCTATTGATATCGTGAATTTCCTTTTGAGCCCTCATGGTCCAAGATTTTATATTTCCAGCACCTTCGAATGATGATAGCTCCTTCTACAGTTGTCTTGCTTTCCCCGTGCCAAGCTCGGGTTAAGAAAGCTTGGTTAAGAAAGTCATAATGCATGGGTGCTACAAGATGAGACACAGCAGCGTAAGCTGTAATAGCCAGTGAGCCCTTTGCTTGCCTCTCTGCTTTCCTTTCAGCAGTAGCTGCTCAGCTACATATCCACAAAGCCTTTTTGAACACGGTTGCTTCATACACTTGAAATAGCCGGACAGGCTCCCCTCTTAGCTTCTCCACCTGCTGGTCAACCCCCAAAGATTTCCTTGAGTCCAACTCGCCAGCTGCTCTATCCACCCGCACCCTGGCTGAGGAGGCCTGGCCAGCCTCCTCTCCCGGTGTCCTGTCCTCCTTGCCAGCTCTCAGCCAGTTCCCTGGTCCAACTTCTCCACCCCTTGCATACGCAGGCCAAGTCCATTTCTGGGCTGAATTAAGAAATCCAGAAATTCCATACCAAGTGGCCAGGGTCCTGGGTAGCTGGGAAGGAGGAAGACCGTGCCATGTGCCAACTGAAGATTGCCACAGGACTCCTGAGGCCTACTGGGCACTCTCCTGGTTGTGCCCTCTCATTTCCTTTCCCATTATATTCCCTGTGAGCAATTAACCTCCCCCCCACACACACCCAAAGTAACTATGACAAAGTAAAAATCACCATCATGAGGCAGCTACAGATCTGAGGCACTCTGCAGGGGCAGAGGAGGGAGAAGGACCCGGATAGGGGTGGGAAGAGTGTGGGGATATGGTGATGATGCAGGGGAATGGGTGCTGGGGACTTCATGGGGAAGTCACACATTGTACAAAACTGAAGGATGATGTCATGAATATATATAAAAAAAAAAGAATAAAAAATATTTTTTCCCCCAAGAGTGACATTAGAACTGTCACTTCTATGTAACTTGTGATGACCAAAAATGTAAACTGTTCAATTTAATGATGGCGCTCACACTCTGGTCTCCTGCAGTCATTCAGTGCACCTCACGGAGCTCCTTGTGATCGCAGGATATCTGCCCCCGGCATCTGCCCGGTCTCCCAGCCTCACCCAGCAGCTGGGCACTCAGCACGAGGATGCCACGCTCAGTGGCCTTAGGGAAAGGTGCTCCCCAGTGTCCATCCAGCCTGCCTCTCTGAGCCGCTGTTGCTAAGTGACAACTTGTCCCTCCACCCTCCGACACTTTCTGCACAAACAAGTCTGCAGCATGGTGCCAGGACAACCCTGCAGGGCTGCAGACGCAGGCTGCCGTCAGCCCACGTGTCGCCCTCACCTGGCTTTGCTGTGCCCGTTCCAGCAGTCCTCTTGGTTGGATGTGCCCGCTGTCACACTCTCGTCCTTGCAGATCGTGTAGGGTAACGCCGACCAGACCTTTTTAGAGAGCTTCAGTTTTTCTTTGATATCTGTGACCTGATTAAGAAACCAAGGGAAGAGAGTAAATATAGTCCCAGGCGCTGTCTGTTCCCACACAGAGACACAATGGGGTGAAGGTTAGAGAGTCTTGGGGAGGACTTGTACAAGCTGGGCACCAGCTCTCCAAAAGAGACTGTCATGGGTTTTCTTGCCCAGGGATGCCTCTTGCCCTCCGCTCTCAATCTAGCTTCTGGCAGAGAGTTCTCAGTCACTGGCTTTTGGGTTCCATCTTTTCTGTTCTCCTATCCTCGGAAGGAAAAACCTTAGGAAGCATCTCAACTGGCTTTGGGTCTGTCTCTTGTTGTGAGTCCCCATGCACACAGTCTAATATATTCTTTAGAATTCATCTGCTTGGGGGCCTTCCCTGGTGGCAAAAGGGTTCAAGCTCAGCGCTGCAAAGCTAGCCACAGCCGTAGCCACTTTAGCCCGAGTTTCATCCCCAGGAGGGAGGTGACACACACGGCACAGTAGACCTCTCCTATCTCACCTGCTGCTCCCCTCAGGAGTGTACTTCGTTGATCTGCCTGTTCTGCTCCCCACTCTGTCTCTGGTGAAGACTCTCACAGCCCCTGCATCTCTGGCCTGTACCCCAATTCTGCATGCATAAATAAATCGATTTTTTTTTAAGAACTCATTTGCGTGGATTCAAATACATGTCCCTAAACAACACCACCACACGAGACTCAAGGCTTCCCTGATTGGTCTACTCGTTTCTGAAACAACAAACATTGTCACTAAGTCAGCAACTGCCACCTCTGCTCTTGACCAAATGACAGATCCACACAACACACACTTGAACGTGAACAGCTACCCAAATCCACTTCAACAGCTCTAGCACCATGAAGACAAAAGCCATTCTAAACACAGGTCAGTGGGAAATTCACAGCTCTACGGGTAGAGGACCAGGACACAGGGGCCTTTCAATAGTGTTTTCAGGCTCAGTTTTGACTTTTCACTGATGGAAAAGCAGGGAGATTGATTCCATACTCCTCTGGCTCTGTAAGTAGCACCTGTGGTCAGGCAGTCACTACTTGATGTTTCTATTCCGTCTGTGTGAACACTGAGAAGGTCTGTGGATGGCTGAGGTGTCTTTGTTATAGGCTGAATTAAATCTCTTGCCCAAGTTTATATGCTGAAGGTCAAGCCCTCAGTAGCCAGGATGTGACCTTATTTGGAGAGAGCTTCCTGACAGTGGTTAAGGAAGTTTAAATGATGTCCAGGGCCATAATGCTGATGGCAGTCATTGAGGCACAGAGGCAAGACAGCATGAGGGGCATAGAAGGGGGCAAACATTGCCAGCCAAGGAAAGAGGGCTGCAGAGTATATGTCCCTCACAGCATCAGAAAGAACCAATCCTGTCAAGATGTGGACTGTGGACTCCTAGGCTTCCCATCTGTGAGAGAACACATTTCTGTGCTCTAGCCATCCAGCCTGTGGTCCTCTATTACATACCCTTTTGTAAAATGACAAAGCATATTTGAAGAGAGAACTGCTGAGACTTAATGGCATTATGGAGTATTTGAGATTGACAGCCTTTGGCAGCAAAGTGGTCTGATGATTGTATATGGAGTATAGATTTGAGAGAATACTCCAAAGATCATAAGTTGGATTTAAGTGTAAACACCAAGAAATAAAAGAGCTCTGACATTATGTTTTGTCCTCTGTCATGTTTCTCCGTAGTTTCAGAATTATGCAGATTTGTTTATAATACTGATAATGATAGAAGCTTCAGTTCTGGGAAATATCTGCTGACTCATGAAGGACTGAAGAGGAACAGAATGATGAACTTGAGAGTCTTGCACATCTCCTCAAATAAAGGGGGGGGGCTCTTTTAGTTTAGAGCGTCAAAGAAGTCCAAGAGAAATGACATTGCGCGGAGTCACAGTAATGTCTAGAATGGCTTGCAACCTGCACTCTCTGATTCCTCAGTTGTACTGGCCTCGGTTCACAGGGTCACTGGGCTCTACTTCCAGACAATTTCATGAGTCAGGGGCTTTGTGATGAAGGTCAGTCCTTTTCTGCTCACCAGGCTTGAAACGGTGGTGTTTACATGTTTGTTATTTGCTTTTTATTTTTTCATCTCAAAGATATGTGACCACTTCTATCCACTCATAGATTAATTTTTTATCAGTTATAAAAGACCTCGCAGGTAATAAATGTTGAAGCATACTTAGAAAAAGCATTCTGCCACCATCATAGTCATAATTGACCTCAGCGAGTATCATCAATAAAAGCTGTTGAAAGAGGAATTGTGTTCTCCCAGAAGATGTGGAGTCTAACTGCAGTACCTGTGAGTGTGACCTCAGTTGAAAATGAAGTGGTGGCAGCTGAAAATGAAGTTGTGGCAGATAATCAAGTGATAAGGGGGTCAGTAGGCTGAGTCATTATCTGATGTGATTTTGTTCTCATGAAAAAGGGGAAATTTGGACACAGACCCAGAGACACTCAGGAGAACACCTTGTGAGGATGAGGCAGAGACTGGAGGATGTGTCTGCAAGCCAAGGAACACCATGGCTTGCCACAAGCTCTGAAGCACAGAAGAATATCCTCCGAGCCTTGGAAGGAACCTATCCTGGGGACACTGTCTTTCCAGACTTGTAGACTTTAGAGCATGAGACAATCCCTTCCTGTTTTATTTTTTTAAAGCCACTACTTGGTAGTGCTTTATTTTGGTCATTCTAGCAAACAAAGCAAATGTAAACAACCATGGGTTGAAGAATGATGGAAAGTAGGATAGTGACAGTCTCAAAATACCTCCCACAGATGACTCATTACCCCACCTAGCCAATCTCTATCTTGGCAAAAATCAGTATGGGCACCTCCTGAAGAGAGGGGACAGGAGTGTGTCACTTATGCAGCTGGAATTCACAACCTGGACCCAATCATGAGGACACATCAGGCCAACCCAGGATGGGGAACAGTCTACCAAACAACTCGCCTCTACTTCTCAAAACTGTCACTCATAAAAGAAAAAAAAAAAAAAAAAAAAAAAGGCTGGGGCCCTCCTTGGTGGCGCAGTGGGTTAAAGCACAGCACTAAGAAGCTAAAGCCACTTCAGCATGAGTTCGATCCCCACCCACCCCGGAGGTGATCCACATGGAGCGGCAGACCTCTCCTGACCCACCTGCTGCTCCTCTCAGCATTGTACTTCGTCAGTCAGCCTGTTCTGCCCCCCACTCTGTCTCTGGTGAATTCTCTCACTGCCCCTGAACCTCTGGCCTGTACCCCAGTTCTGTATGCATAAATAAATAAATCTTAAAAAAAAAAAAAGACAAAGAAAGGCTAAAGAGCTTCCAGTGGTAGGGAATGAGAGACAGGACATCAGATGCAATGCATGGTTCTGGAAGGGACGCTACTGAGATTATTGGCAACGTGTGAATACTGACTTTACATGAGAGTAGTAAAGCATCAGTGTTAAATTTCCTGAATATGGAATCATACTGTGGTATGATTATACAATGTGAAGAATGTTGTGTTCTTAGGAGACACTCAGTTTTCAGTGTTAACAGTTTATAATTTCCACAACTTATTCCAGAGTAGTTGAGAAATCATAGGATCATCACATAGTTGTATACAAAATGAGAACTTACAGCACACTTTTAGCAACTGGTCACTCTAGATAGAGCTCTAGAATTCTTAAGAATATGTAGACTAACCATGTCAGTTTGCCCAGGAAATCAGGAATGCTGGGATGCCCAATTTTCAATGCTAAATTGGCAAAAGACCTAAATAGATGCATCTTCATAGAAGACATACAGACGGTAACCAGGTACATGAAAAACATACTCATCATAATTTATTAGTGAAATGCAAATTAAATCTCTATGCAGATACCATATAACTCCTGTGGCAAAGACTCTTGTCAAAAAGACCAGAAACAACAAGTCTTGGCAGGGCATGAAGAATAAAGAGCACTCCCTTTTGGTGGGAATATAACACTGATACAGCCTTTATGGAAAACTAAACCTGAACACACTATATGACTCAGGACTACTTCTCCTAGGTGTTTATCTGGAAAATATGAAAACACTAGTATGGAAAGATGTGTGCCCCTAGGTTAGTGGCAGCAGTATTCACAATGGCAAAGGCACAAAAACAACCCAAATGCCCACTGATGGATGACTGAATAAAGCAACATAATCAGTGGAATATTATTCAACTGTCAAAAAGACAAAACTGCATTTTCAATAATAGGTCTGGTTATGCTAATTGAAATAAGTGAGAAAGTGAAGGACAATTGTTGGTTTATTCACTCATTTGTGATAAACAACCAAAGAAAACCGACTGGCAAAACAAAACAAAAATAATGTTTAGACTCTGAAAACAATATGATGGTTACCTGATAGAAAGATTAAGGAGGGTGGAAGGAAAGGCTGGAGAATGTCATTGTGAACTAGAATTTTGGTGGTGGGTGAGAGAAGCACATATATTAAGGTATGATGTTGTTCTGCAGGAATGATATAGTTTGGTGAAAATTTCACTGAAAGGCAAAACAAAAAAATCTGGAAATTTCCATGCAAACCAGGTTGAGTTGATCACAACAGATGTCCTCCCACAGTAGATGCTCAGTAAATGCTGATTGAGAAAATGGATTTCATTGTCCGACTCAATGACCAGTCATAGACTGTATCACTAATGCCACACTGTTGAGGTCACACAGGAAGGGCTGGGAGAGGTTGGAGAGTTGTATCTGGCTAAGTGTGGAGTGTATGCGTTCTGACAATTCACCCCTGCACATTTTATAATCAGGCCGTGTTCACTCTGGCATTTCAGTAGCCAGACATTTTCATTGTGCAATTGAAGGAGATAACAGCCAAGGAGCAGTGGAGATGTAAATGCCATTTTAACATTCTGCATGTAAACATCAGCCAATTCACTTCCAGATTTGGGTGGTGAAGCAGACAGCTGAAAAAAATGGACACTATTAGCCACCAGAGAGGAACAAGCCTTTGATTCTAAAGAATCTCTGAATGATTGCAGTTTATTTTTCACATCAAGACAGCTTTTCAATTCTTACAGTGTTTTGAAATATTTTCTCATTTTCCTTTTTTTTTTATTTTGAACTAATACTTCAATAGGTTTGCTATACCCCCAGATCTGTTTTTTCTGATTTTGCTTATTTCCTGGAAACTTAAATACACACAAAGTGAGCTAAGCTTTACGTTAACAAGCAGTCAATATAAACACAATGCTAACAGCAACAGAGTACCCTAAATCATTAATTATACAAAACTAATGGGAACAAAGATATGAGAGCAAACATAGAATTTATAGTGATTTCCAGGGCCCTCCCTGGTGGCACAGCGGGTTAAAGCACTGCATGAGAAGCTAAAGCCACTTCCGCATGAGTTCGATTCCCGCCTGCCCCAAAGGTGACCACATGGTGTGGCAGACCTCTCCTGACCCGCCCACTGCTCCCCTCAGCAGTGTGCTTCGTCGATCTGCCTATTTTGCTCCCCACTCTGTGTCTGGTGAAGTCTCTCGCCAGTCCCTAAGCCTCTGGCCTGTACCCCAGTTCTGTATGCGCAAATAATCTAGAAAAAAAATATTTAAAATAAAAAGAATTTATAGTGATTTCTTTTCTCTGCTTCCCAAATGAGGTTATCTAGGGAAAATTAAATTTCTTCTGTATTTGCAAATTATATTTTTCATTTGTATAGTATTAAATAATACTACAATATTTCTTATTAATTATAAGATATTTTCATCTATGCTGTTGATAGATTGTGAAAATTAAATAACTTCTGTATTGTAGGAATATGATACAAATGCAAACTGTTGGTGTTCACGGGGAAACATGATTCTTCTTTCAGACTCATCTGGAATTTATTCTGATTCTGACAATTTCAACTTCTGGCATCAGTGGGGACACACATTCTTAGTTTAAGGCCTGTCAAATGGATCATGAACACTTGACTAGAGGAAGACACAGATACTATTTCTCCCCCAGACAGAACTGTAGAAGTCATCCCACGGTGGAGTGACTGCTAAAAACAAAGCAAAAAAAAAAAAAAAAAGCAAAGATCGAGAGAGAAAGAAGGAAGCAATGTCCAGGCAGTGTTGTTTCACAGCCTCTTTTGTGAAATTACCCAAGATTTAACCCAAATCTCATTACATTTCTGATTTAGTAACATCCAGTTTACAGGAAATACTGGGGATAGAGGTACAAGCTAAAGACACTATATGGAAATGATCAGAAATAGCCAGTGTATGTGGCACGGTGTAAGGCAAACAGGTTCAACTTTCCAAAGAGTGAAAAAAGGGGGAGAATCCTGCTGTGCATGAAGAGAAACTCTAAAAGGACGAGCAACCAAATGCTAGGTGTTGTTACTTTTGACTGAATCCTACTAGGTGTTAGATGTGAGCACCAAGTTGTGAGAGTTTAGGCATCCTTGGGAAATTCTGAGTATCGAATGGATAGTAGATAGTATCACTGAATCAACATCAGTGTATCTAAGTATACGCATTGCATTGTGACTGCATCGCCTGTGTGATGGCTCTTAGGAATCAGGCCCAGGCACTTAGGAATAAAGTGTTATTTTGTCTTATACAGACTTTAAAAATAGTGAATAAGTCACGCATTATTGAGTCCACAAGAGAGGTAGATGGATGTTTACTTGGTTATGTTCTCACACATCTCAGTATTTGAAAAAGTTAAACATAATGAAAAGATGGGGAAAGGAATGATGGTGTTGTCAGAGTGAATGGCCTTTACGATCCTTGCTGAATTCAGCCTGGGGCAGAAATTGACTCCAGGACAGTGGGAGCTAACTGAGCTTTCACTGAGCTAAGGAACTCACATTCAATCTTCACATCTCTGTGCTGAAGTTATCATTATACTCGGTTTACTGCTAGGGGATGGAGCCTTAGGAATGCAGGGCAACCCAATACACATCTCACAAATGGCAGCGATGACTTTCATATTCAGACATGGATTTGGGAACTGTGGCTTGTAACCGCTGGACTTAATGGGGTCCTGGCGGAAAGCATAGTCTCCCAAGGCTATGTGGAGTGGCAGGGTTGTGTCTACATACCTGGGGCATTCAAGGTGACATATGTGAAACATTAGAACTTCTATTACTACACTTTATAATATAAAAATATAAGGGGATTTATGTTCTGAATATTCTATCTAGCAAGAGAGCGATGAACTTGTCCATCAGTCTACGTGGCAAATGGCAATTTCCCATCTGTCACATGGCAAGAGGAAGACTCCGGGGGTGGGGGAGAGAGGGGGGAGGGTCTTTCAGATGTACCTACTTGTCTCTTCATTAACTGGCTTTGCTCCTAGGGTATTGCAACCTACTGCAGTTCATACATGCCAGTTAAGTGTATTATGGATTGGAGTATATAGTTTCAACTAACGCATTAATTGGATGAGTAACTTTAACGACTTTTCAAAGAAACTTTGGTCCTCTTTTTATTTCCAACAATACAAGACCAAGTAAGCAGCAATTAAGGAGCTACTTCTTTTCCTCTTGATAGATCTGCATTACTATAAAGTAAAAAATAGCTGTCTTTGTTTTATCTCATTCTTCAAAAGGTTTCTATATAATTTTTGCACCAATAGTTACAAATACATTGGGAGTCTATGATTCAGATTTTTGGCCGATAGGGATGCCATATCCAAAAAATCTGGAGTTCTCTAGTCTTTAGTGCAGGGACTAAGACGATATATTTTGCATCAGTGACTGAGCAAGAAAACATTCAGTGCAATGAGTTTAATGAAATTACAATTTAGAACAAGTTCCAAGACGTCAGTTAAGCAAGAAGATAGGCTTTGCAGCTAGAACTTATTTAGGAAGCACGTCTCATGTCCCTTTTGTAAGTGAGGTCTTTTCCTACACTCTGGGGACACAAATACCTTTGGCAGGTGTCACTGTCCCAGAAGGATGTCTAGCTTTTTTGGTAGGGTGGTAAACACATGTGAAGCAAACATGATAAGCCTGGGAGAACAAAGGTGAGGGGAGCATTGGTATCAGTCAGCCTGGAAATTTCCTTGGCTGGGGAAAACCATATTCATTCCCAAACAAATAAACCTTCGCTGGCATTTGGTCTTCAGTGGCTCTGACCTCTGGTATCAGGGCAATTAGGAAGCTCGAAGTGTAGTCATCTCTATTCACAGGGATAAGAGACAAAAAGTACTCCAAGCCTGCTCCTGCTCTGCTCCCTTTGCTAAAAAGCACCTGTTTCTTGACTCCCGGGGGCTAGCGATAGTGACTTCATAACCATGCAGTGCTTGTCCTGGTGCTTAAGAAATATTTGTTAAATGGATAAATATATCAACAACCTTGCCAATGGTCTGCTAAGGGTAGTAAGCTTTCAAAAATGATTGATTATCTGCCAGCTACTGCCTTCTGGACTTTTCTTTGGGGAGTAAGGAAGACATGGGCAAATTCACCAGACCTTCCAGTAAAAAGTGCTTCCTCTTGATCAGGTGATCTGAGGGCAAGGGAAAATTCCGATGATGCCTCCCCACCCTCCTTCATTTAGGATTCTAGTCGCCTGGCATCTCGAATGTCCAGGTATAATCTATAGAGGCGCAAAGGGAGGAGAATCTCAGGGATCTCAAAGGAAGTTGAGATTGGGGATGGGGCCTAGCAGGAGCATTTCACTAAAGAATCTCACTAAAGATTCTCACAGGAGAATCTCACTAGAGATGGCTTCATGCCCACCTTAAACAGCCTTTACAGTTCCTATAAAACACACCATTTCCAACACCTTCCCTTTGGTTTTCTAAGCAAGCGACTTACAAAATTCTGATTTGGGGGTGACTTTGAACTCTTGGTGTTCTAGCTGGATTCTCTGATGGTGCACACTTGATGTCTCCAAGAGACTTTGCCCATGGCTGCTTGCCTGCCTCCAGAGGCCCAGGCTCTGACAATCCCCAGAGGAGGCCACCCACTGTGCTCCTCAGTGAGGCCCCAGGATGAGACTTCCCTGGACACCTGTTGTGCACACCTGGCCGGATGCTCCATTTACCTCTGACTTCAGAAAGATTCCAATGCGCCTACTTCATCTGTAGGAAAACATAATGTAACCGGATGTAAATAATATATACCATATCTTTGGAAAAAGATGGTTAATATTTAAAGGGCTATCCACTAAATAATACATAGGGAGGGGGAAAAACAATGTGAATATTTTATAGGCTAAAGGTCATTTGTTAGCTTTGGAAAACAATCTGTTTAAAGAAACAAAGGCAGTCTCATTTTTATCTGATGGGCGAGACTTCTGCACTTGGTCAAATTTGGGAAATTCTATAGAGAATTTTTTTGTGTGTGACTTGAGAGTTTAATAATTCAGTTTTAGAGATCTTTCTAGAGAGGGATCCCTCCTCACCGAGGAGCTCAGCGGGTGGCCTCCTCACGGGGCTGTCAGGGGCCTGGGCCTCTGGCCCGCAGGCAGGCAGGCGGCCGTGGGCAAATTCTCTTGGAGACATCAAGTGTGTACCCTCAGAGAATCCATATAGAACACCAAGAGTTCAAAGTCACCCCCAAATCAGAATTTCATGTCACTTGCTCAGAAAACCAAAGGGAAGGTGTTGGAAATGGTGTGTTTTGTAGGGATTGTAAAGCTCTCCTAGAGAGGATGCGCTTTTCCTACAGCACCCAGCCTTCCTGTTCTCTGAGAGAACCTGCATTAGAATTCAAGCCGTATTCCATGATCAAACAAAGGCCTGTGAATGCCCCTGGACACAACTTCTCTCACTTGAAAACACACACAGACAGTCTGGAGTAGATTATTTAAACTTCCCAAGCTGCACAGGGAATACTAATTCTTCAGATGTGGCCTAAGGTCTAGAGGCATACAATCTTCCCAATATTCTGGAGCATGTGGGGACACGAAACCATGTAGCTCAAGGAGGAGGCTGAGGATGCCCCACACACTTAATCCACTAGCTCGATTTATGTCTAAACCTGGACTCAAGTTCATCTCCTGACATGGATTTCGGCTTCCTATTCACGAGAACATCCATCTTCCATTTAGCTGGAGTTTCTGGAACTCTCTGGTGTTATTTTCATGTCTCAGATGATCCTTGTCAATGATGTAGTGATGGAGAAAGTTCAGGAATGCATGGAGATATCACTTGGGACAGGCTTTCTTTTAGAAAACTTCCAAATAACTTGGGGGGATGACAGCAGGATCCTGTTACAGTTTATTGGGGACCCCAGAACCAGCCTTGGCCACAAGGTACACAAATGTGGACCCAGGGCTTAGCCCCCAGATGATCTAAATTTTCTCCTGTGCTGGCTTTTCTCAGACTCCCCAGGACACTCAATGACATATTCTAGCCCATCACCACATGGCAAGCTTGTCCCCTGTGGTAGGGTGCTTTCATCTCAACGTCGAGGGCACAAACACACATTTTGTAGGAAAAACTGAGCAGGTTAAAAACAAACAACAAAAACAAAAAGAAAACAAAAAAACAAAAACACTTGGATGGGAGAAAATCTTAAGGAGTTTCTAAACACAAAACCTGTTGTGTTTTCATTGAGTCTTAGTTTGGGGAATTGGATGATAAAAATTTCCCTCTGATTTCAGGGTTGGGGTTTCTGGAATACTTGAAGATGCCGTGTTAGGGTGTGGTCCTGAGATGACAGCTGGGATTCTCAAAATAGAATAAATGTGGGAAACATCAGAAACATCTTCTAGGTTGTTCAGGTCAGATTTCCCGGCAGGTTTTAAGATGACACCAAACTCTGAAATTTTCACGTTTATACCCAATGTTCTGATCATGCTTCATTGCCAGCAGCTTTACATTCAGGCAAGTAAGGGAGGTAAGATCCTGCACTTCCTTGAGAGATGACATCCTTACACAGACTTAATGTTGAATTCAGTTGTGAGAAGAAAAGAACAAGGAGATATTTGGTCTGTGAAAGCGTATATAAAATCAAAATACTACATTTCACAGTCAGTACCTGCATGCTTTACTTTCTTCTCAAGACAGAAAATTTCAAGTAGTTTTGCATGAAATCATGGAATTCAGATGCTCAGCTGAACGCCAATGGTTCAAAGCTTCTAGAACATTCCTGACTGAGAATCACCTTGACTCGATTTGAACAATTTCAATGCCTAACATGCAGAGGACCTGGGTTCTGTTGCCTGCCCGAAAACAAGTCACTTCTCCGTGCTGAGCAGTTCAGCGGCTGAGGGTAAGTGCATGTGTCTTCATGGACAAGGCTTGACCACAAAGCATGAGAATTTCCTTGTTCCTCCTGCAACTGGCACTGAGACCGAACCTTAACTTTTTCTCCTGCCCTGCTTCATTCCTTTGCAGATCTGCAGCACATTTCTGTTACTGAGAGTGGATTCAGTTTTTCACACTCATCACCTAGTCAATTCTCCTCAGGGTTCACTTCTGATCTTGGGTCTAGCAATCTGTTCCCTGCTCTGGGTTTTTGTGATCAGCTTTATCTTCCTTGGTCACGAACTCTGGTCTGTTTCTCTGGTCTTATTTGGACTGTCTAGGTAGAGAGCTTCCCCCAAAAAGCTTCCCATGAACTAGTGCATGAATTATGACATGTACTGACCCTAGACCAGGTTATTAGATGTGCAGTCTGTGCAGCTGCCACAGTCTGAACAGGAAGACACAGTAAATCATGGCCTCAATTCCTACCGTCATCCATGCTATCATTTTGGAGTGAAAACTTTGGGAAATTCTTTGCAATTTGAAAAGCATTGCCCACTCCTGCTTTCTCTCCACTTTCTCTCAATTTCTTGCCAGAGCCAGCAGGATCACAGCAAGTGGCATGGAACTAATCCCATTGTGTAAGACTGACCTGGAAATGAACATGACTTCAGGAAACTGAGCAGGAGAAGCTTAGAAATGTAATTGTTCAACTTTGCCAATGTGAAAAAAAAAATTGATGTTCTGAACATCCAGCCTTGCTGAATAAACTCTGAATCTTTGCCAACTATTACATCAAATTTGCACCCCCTTCATAAGGACTTTGGGGGTACTCAGAAAATCCATACCGTCTACTTCTACCTGTGGCTGACATAACACAGTTGTCCTGTTGAGCTCATCAGTACCTGAATTTATTTTTTAAGTCTTGACATTTCATCTACAGGAAATAAAATCCAGGACATTACAACTATGTCTATTAATTTAAAAAAAGAGAAGAGGCACAGCCAAGCACTACACTTGAAGTTTAGGCCTTCCTGACTACTTCAGAATTCATCATTTGATTCCAAAGGGTTGGGGCTGTAGTTGTTCAGCCATAGCTGAGAAACAGATATGCACTCGGGTCTCTTTCTCTGCAGTCACTGCACTGTTTGGAACCACGGAATGAGTAAACCTTTTGCTCAGCAGAGTGGTGTGATTGAACTTGCCTCCTTTAAGAAAGAGATGGCAAACATGATTCCATGCAACAGTGAGAGTTCCCACAAAGCGGCACACACGTTGGGAAAGTAATTTAGATGCAGCACAGAAAAATACTCAGCAAGTGGTAGGTAGAAGTCAGCTTTATCTCAATTCTAAAGCCATTAGATGAGTTGCTCTAAATCACTTATGGAAAAGGCAACAAAAAGCACATAACTCTCTTCTGGGCAGGTGTGATTTGATTTATATGTACGTCTGTAGACTTGTACGGTTTGGGGCATAATCAATGCTCTTTCTGTCTCTGTTGTGTTCTATGAATGTTAGAACACAATATTCTGCCTTCTCCTTCATGGATTTCACTGGGAATTGGCTCAAGTTTAATTTCCAGTGACTTTGACCTATGGACTTTGAGGAATAGAATATACAGCTACTAACCTTACCGGAGAACCTAGGTTGTGGTTCCCAGGGAGACCTCTGGAATCTGACGCATACATGCAGTCACGGCAAAGAAGTACACAAAACAGCAGACGTCTTCCTTGGCACCGGAGTTTCCTGGGATCACCCAAGTAAGGTGTTCCCCAAGGCCCTCCGCTGGCTCGGTGAGTCTACGTCTGCCCCCTAGTGGGCAGATTCTAACTGCGGCACATGTCAGTTGTGTTCAAAGGAATGAAGGGGGTAGGTGGCGAGTATGTTGAGACTGTGGGTCTCCAAATTAAATTGGAAATGGGCTTTCAATTCTAGATGCTAATACTTATAAAACAAGCTTATTGCTATAGGGAGAGATAGCTTAAGATTCTCTATAAGTTAGGGAGAAATGGTTGTGTAGGGTCTATTTATAGGTAGCCATTTCTATCTCTCTCTCTCTCTCACACACACACACACACACACACACACACGCTGTTTAGTGTTTACAGTGTACTTGGCACATGATAATATGTTCGACGTGGCCCCACCTTCCAGGAGCTCACGACTCAGCAGGAGCAAGAACACAAGCCAGCTGAATACCTTGTTCGCATGTTTAGGGGCTGCAAGCAGAATAAGTGTATTTAACGCTTTATTACGGAGGATGAGGGAGGCTTTAAGAAGGAGCTGGCGGTTGAGGGACCTTGAAGGATGAAGAGCATACGAGGCAGTAGGGTTGGGGGAGTTCACTTGGCAGAAGGACCCCAAGTGATGGGAGTTTACAGACCTGAGAGAAGCAGAAGTAGCTTTAAGTGAGACTTTGGCAAAGTCATTTCCTTACAAACTGTTTTCAAAATGGGGAAAGACCAGCCCCTCCCCCACGACATACACACACTATCTTAGATATTTAATAAAGCGTAGTAAGGTGAATATATTGCGAGGCCACAGAGAACTGGAAGCTCTTACTGAGTGAAAGTATCACATGGGGACAGATGGCTTAGGGGACTAACGTGAACTCTTTCTTGGAAACCAAATTCTTACCCCTGTGAAGTAAATTACCTTTTCTGGGGAACCATCTGGTTACCTTAAAGATCCAATTTACCTCATGGGGCACCAATGAGGGGTGCCATTTACTTCCCTTAGGATGAAACTCCAGAGACATAATTGTTCACCTTTATAGCTTAAACATCTGATAACCTTCCTCTCTGAAGTGACAAAGACATCGGCGAACTCCCCGCACCACCACCCATCTGATAACCTTCCTCTCTGAAGTGACAAAGACATCGGCGAACTCCCCGCACCACCACCCCCCATCTCCAGTGTGAGAGGAACAACCTGGCAAAATGGCTGAATGGCCATTCTGGATAAAGAAGCAAGGAGAGTCTAAAGCAACAATAGGCAAGAGAACTAGAATGTGATCCACACTATAGTTTAAATTTTCTAGGAACCACATTCAAAAAAATGTAAAGTGACACATTTTAATACTAAATTCTGTGTAATAGATTCGAGATAGCGTTTCAACATATAATGAATATGAACTATTATTAATGAGGAATTTGGCATTCTGTACTCTTCTTCAGTCTTCAAATCCAGTGAGTATTTTATTCCTATAGCATGTTGGAAACCAGTCTATAAGCCCCTCCCATGCCACAGGCCTTCTATGGACTGGTGGCTTCTGTAATGGGTGACCCAAGTCTTGGCATCAATGTGGAGATGATACAGCACATCTCAGTTGTGATACAGCAAGTCTCAGCTGCACATTGGCCATATTTCCCTGGAGAGTTACCCTCCTGAGAACACAGCTATTAGCACACCAGGGAGGAGGTTCAGCAGGGTGAGCTGTTCCAGTGAGTCAAGGGCAGGTCATCCGCTCAACATCAGTTAAGTGTGTCCTTCAGAATTCCTTGGGTAGGCAGCACATCATAGCAACAGAACTCACTCTCACCCCTTTTCTGGAATACCATTTTCTTACCCTCCATTCCCTCTCTGAGTCAATTATCCAAAGTGTGCCAGAAAAGAACTGATGTGAAGTAGGCTACCTCTGACATCAGGATGGAATCCAGTCCATCTCTAGAATTGCTTCCAACTCCATAAACAGAGACATGTAACTTTCAGCTTCGTGACATCTGCTATTTTGTTAACGTGGCAAAGATTTTTTGGCTTAGATCTATTTATTTTTACTGAAATATCATCATCCAGAAAATTAAATGAAACATATGAACAGTTTGATGAATATTTACCAATATACCAAATGTAATAAGCCATCAGATATGTAGAAATTTTTACAAACAAAATATCGCAAAAGCTTTTCTTGGATTTGATTTTTTCCCACAAGATCCCACTCTCTTGAAAAATTAATTGCATCATGTCATTGATATGCAAGGATTATAGGTTAAGAAGAGCAGAGAGTTTCTTATTGAGTTATTCTAATTTGGAGCCTGTAAATTGCTTATTGGCTCTGGCATGCTCATGCCTTTTAAGATAAAAGGTTGTCAATGAGTTGATGCAAAAGAAATTAAGTTTAGGGTAGTCTGACATCACTATTCCTTCTGGTAGTCAAACCAGGCATTTAGAAACAGCTTTTCATCACACCACCAGAGAGCAGTGTTGTCCAATCTTTTCTCCCTTCCACCACTTCCCACAGTTTTCCCAGAGAATAAAATTGTAGATTGTTCTCCTGCATATAAAACTGACAACCCTGTTATTTTAAACTTGAAACTGACAGGCTGTTATTTTAATGAGGTCTGCCAGAGCCAAGGTTAACCAAAGCTTTATTTCCCTTCGAAATGTTAAGGCCATAGTTCTAAAAGGGGGCTGTGAAATTTTATGTTATTGATACTTTCCCTGACTGTACAAGTTTTAAGATATTTTTTGACAAGTAAAACTACATGACAAATATAGACATGTGTTTATATACATAGCCAAATTTTGCATTAAAATTGGTTCAAATTTCTCCCCATGGTTCCTTTACTGTTACATTCTGCAACTTTTGGGAAAGTCCTTTTCTGCATGTATCCATTTCTGCCTATTTTGAAGCAAAATATGTGTCATTCGTAGTACTTTGACTCTCCAGCTTAATGAGTCATAGGAAAATTGAAAGCTATTTTAATCCTATTACTATTTAAAAATGAAATTGTGTGTAATATTTGATTAGTTCTGTGAAAAAAGCAGAGATCCAGAACACTAAAACTTAAAAGGATTTTCTCTTATAATAGGCCTTTTTGCAAAGTCTGATGGTTAATGGCATTATAATTTATTTTCTTTCCCTTGAAATACCTCTTTATGTTGATCAAGGAAGTATTAAAAGTCAGTTGCTAACTGTGTCAATGTGAAAATAATTAGCAACTACCTTTTCTCAAGTGATTTTACCAACTTTTTTTTCTTACCCTTTTTCCCGCTCCACAAAATAATTTTTAACATTTAACACATCGTCCCTTCTGAAGTTAAGACCACAGATGGTGCCAGAAGTCCAGTCATTTCCACAGTTACAGAATTTACTTTGCGTGAATAGTGTCATCAGTGACCTTTGTCCTTGGTCAATGACCTGTTCCCAAAGAGACTTAAAATCCAGGAAGAACCTTTATTTCTGAAAGTGATCCCCAAAGAAATGAATTATGTTGAGTTATTAGTCACCAGAGGCAACATCAATTCAACTCAACAAGAGCTGAATGCAAAACTGCCAGGTAAAAAGAACGGGGTCTTGTAGACAAAGCTTGCAAACACCCAGCCAGAGACCATCTGTGTCCTTGGGATCACCTACATAATTTGGGTTCCTTGTTAAAAAACCATTAAGGGAGGTCCAGGGACCCCTGGAGGAGGATTGTGGGTGCTGTGTACCCAAAGAGGTATAAACCATCACCCCTAGATATAACAGTGTCGTAAGCCTATGTGACCTCAATAAACACCTTTTACAAAATAAAAAGTTAAGGATGATGAAGAAATTCAACACTGCCCAGCAAAACATTAAATCAAGAGGCTTGAGTCCTGTTGGGTTTCACTAATACAGACAAGCAGGAGATGAGATGGATGTTGGCGTAACCAGGAGAGCACCAGTGACAGCCTCCACACTGCAGTAATACTCATATCGTCTGCCATTTGCACCCGTGATGGAAGGTAGCTATGTCTGCTCTCCCTTTCCATAACCAAGATGACTGAGGACTGCAGGTCTGCTGCATCTTTAGACTTAGGGAGGTGTCAATGAGTGCTGGTTTGTGGGGGGCCTCACAGGAACCAGGTTTTAATCCTCATAACTACACTTGAGGGGTTAAATCACTTGGCTTGAATTCCCTAGTACAAGCAGCTGACACCCCTAGCACCCTGCCCCGCGCACAAGGCCATCGTAACTCAGCTGTTACAACAGAACGGGCCCGCTGGCGAGTATGAAGTCTGAATGCTCACTACTGGCATCTTGGTGTACCAGGAGGCCTCCCCACTCTGGAAATCTTTGTACTTCCCCCAATTATTAGTCATTATTAGCCCATGCTAACTTTCTGGGTCTCCAACACCTCAATGATTCTAGTTGCCTTCCAAAATAATTTCTAATGATCAACTTTTCTAACATCATTTTGCTAAGAACAGTCATTTAAACACATATAAGACTACATGTTTTACAGTTTCCGATTTAAACTCACTGAGGGGGGCCAAAAATAGAAGAACCTAATGATGTTGGCCTGGTGACTCTTCTGATGTCACATAACAGTGTTATATTGCTCTTGATTCTATCTGTCTGTCTGTCTGCCTACTTACCAACCACTCATCTATCATCTCTCTATCCATCCTTGCATCTATCAATCTATCTGTGTATCTATGTATCTATCATCTATCTATGTATGTATCTATCTATGCATCTACTATCTATCATCTATCTACCTACCTACTGTACCTATCCTACCTATCTATGTATCTAAACTATCAGCAGACATAATTTTCAGGCAGTGCAAAGAATGTCCCAGAGGCACAGCTTCATAAAATCTAGGCCATTTTTCTAACATGTGTGAAAATAAAAAACATCCTGAAAGCCCCTCCTGACTTCAAATTGGAAAAGTGCTCCCACTCTGGAGTTTTTTATTCATAAAACTACATGGACCAGCTCGTCCCCTGAGCGCCTATGACAAAGGTAGATTCCCCATCGGGCTGCCTACCTAGGTCGGCACTCCAGCCCCACATATTTAATGGTCTGTATCTAACAAAATTGCATTAGAAATCCTCTCCTGGAGACTATTTCTCTTATGAAATGGAAAGTAGTAAAGAAAACAAAATTTTCACCACCCTGCCACAGGAGTCCATGGGGACTCGAAAGAGCTTTGCCTGTTCCTATTACTCTGGACTCGGGAATAAGGTGGAGAAGCCAGACGTAAATCTGACTCAACCAAACCCAAAGCACTCCCGAGGAATTGCCTTTTTATTGCAGATAAGTATAAAAACAGCACTGGAAGCACATTGGAATCTTAAAGATAAAAACACCAGAGCTGTATGTTAATGGACTGGTCACATAAATAGGGTTTCTTAAAGAATAACCTTTACCTCTGCAAAAAAGTCCTCAGCTTTGAATGTAAACAACGATGGTGGTGGTGGCGTGGAGAGAGCTTCCTTGTTGGGGGATTTTTCTGTTCCTTTGCGAAAAGCTCCATTTTACTCCCGGTACTTGGGGGAGGTGAGGTGGAGGGGTGTCACAGACACTCTCATTCAGGCTGCTGGGAGTGGGGTGAGTGTTTGCTAACAGGGAAGTAACTTAATATCTCAAGTTGTTTTTTTCCCTCCTTGAATTAATGTGTAAGATTCACCAATTTGATTTTTATATTTTTCTCATTAAGAGCTATTTCTGAATTTGTATAATATGCTGTAGTGATCCATAAATCAAAATTCCGACATGCTTCATTCTCTTCATTCTTTTACTACAATAAAGGGAAAATTAAATAGCCTTTTGAAAATAGTTTTCATTGCCTCAATTCAGATTATTTTCTAGGTGGAAAAACCACTGTCTTTGAGTCAAATGGAATGTCTTTTACATTTTAATATCCTCTTTACAGACATTTTAAGAAGGTGCCATCATTTTTTTTCTTTCTTTTTGAATAGGTAGGATTTTTCAAGGGGTACCCCCAAGACAACAGAATTGGGGGGTTATTCATGTCAGCACCTGCATGCTCTGCCTCACCAATTCCCCTTCTCCATTATTTACACCATCGAGAGGAAGAATAGTCCAGACTTCAGAGGGGCTGTGGCTTTTGCCCAGAACTTCACTTTTCTTCTGCTGGTCTATAGAGGGGGTCTTGCCAGGGGAAGCAGAGAAAACTGCTTCCTGGAGAGTTGTTTTCTTCTTCTTCTTCTTCTTCTTTTTTTTTTACGCAATCTGTCCTATAGACAGAACTGTAAGAAACAGGCTTACTTAAAACTTGTTCAAAAAGAGAATTATAGGAAAATATATCAAATATATATACTGAAATATACCACTAGGAAAGTGTGGGAATTTCCTAATGGTCTTTGAAAGGAAAATAGCTTTTCCCTGATCAGAAATGGTTAAGGGGTGTGTGGTGCTGGGGTCCCAGGAGCCCTGGAGCTTGGTCAAAGTCTTATAAATACAGATTCTACCTGTGGAGCCACTCTCTGGAAAGACGCATTTCTACTGAGCATGGTAGTGCTCAAAGGCAGTCAGCACTTAACCAAAAAACCAGCACCTCCTGATTTCCAGGGAGGACATAAGGCATGAGGGTGCAGGTTCAGGGCCTGCTCTGTTTGGTTGGCTGGGTGGAGCAGGGCCCTTGAATTGCAGAATTTCCACAAATGTGCAGCTGCCAGAGAAGGGTACAGAGAGGATGTTGTGGGTCTGCCAGGAGCACCAGCACCGTGGGGAGGGGTTCACACTTCAGCTGGACTGTGACCGAGCTAACATGTGTTGGCAGAACACAGCAGGCCTTCCAGTCCAATGGGATCACTCCATCTTCAAAGGCTCACAGGTACCAGGCCTACACAGGCTTTGGAAAGTAGTGCGGTGTGACTGGAACATCGAGTGTCTGTTTTGGAGAGGAAGGGGTTGAGCCAAAGTGGGTAGATCCCAGCAGACCCCAGAGAGAACAGTTTAGCTTTTCCTGGAGGATCTGTTGAAAGGAGGTAGATCACCCAGGTGGGGTCCAGAAGGACAAACAAAGGTGATATTGGAAGCCAGTAGGTGGGGGGTGTTCATGGCGGGGAGCCATGATGACTGGCAGGTGGGCAGGGTCTTATTATCTCTGCTTATCATGGATTCTTAACTGGCAACTAGGATGCATTTTCCATTCTGATTAGATTCAGCTTTTTCTTCCACCTATGTGTCTGCTGCCAATTCAAGCCTTTGTCCACAAGACTTCCTGGAAGACACTGCCCTCACTTGCAGAGACCTCTTTTCAGATCTGTCTACTTATAGCAATTTTATCCTTAGAGGCAGAGATGAAGCAGAGAATGACACCAGAGAAAGGGGCGGAGTCTGCTTGCTCGTCCATCCATTCATATCCATTCATATCCATTCATATCACATTCTGATGCTCCTAAAACTGTCTTCTGGGCCAGGAATGAAGTACTGAACAAAAACAAGGTGAAAAATGTCTACTTTCATTCATCCCACCAATGAACAGATAAGCCAGTATGGTACGTTAGACACAATTAAAATCTAAGGACAAAAACAAAAACGGGATAGAACTTGGAAGTGTGTGTGAAGAGATGGTTGTAAATTTGTAGGATGACTTGGAAGGTATCACAGAAAAGGAGGAATTGCTAATGTGAGGAGTTTCTTTTTCTTTTCTCTTTGGGTGAACATTTAAATACATGTTTGGGCAATGAAATTTCTTCATTTTCTACAAGAGATCCTCACATGAATCTCTCTTAGATTACATTTCATTGTTCTACTTTGATGAGTAACATGTATGGAGAAGTAGTTATCTCTAGTAAGAAAGCAATAGTGTGTGCATGAAAATAAAAGATGATCAACACCTTTAGTTGGGGGGATAGCTGAGAGGATGAAACATGAACAAAGTAGGGAGACAACACCTCCCAAAAAGAAAGGGGCCACTGTTCAGACCCAGGTATCAGACCTGTGGATATGGGGCTCAGAGAAACAGATCATGTTTTATAACAGAAATATGTGGGTTCACATGTGGAATCTCTTGGTTTTAAAACCAAGAGCTTGGTTTCTCTTTTCTAATCATCATCACCATCTTCCCTTTCCTCACTATCATCACCACCATCATTATCACCGTAATCATCACCATCACTAGCATCACTATCAACAGCGCCATCATCACCATCACAACATCATTTGTCATCATAATTCAACGTAGACTGAGAAGCACAAATTCATGTAGCAAGATGGATGACAATTTGCAACCTGTATTTTAAGGTTTAGTTCAAGAGTAGTCTATGCCCAGAGGCATTCCTGGCTCATTCATTTTGCTTTCTAATTTCTCACATTTGTTAATTTACTTGTTCATTCATTCAGCACTGGACACTTCATTCATTCATTATCTCCAGAGATTACAGAGAATCAGGTACTGTGCTAGGGACATGCTCTTGCTTAAATTACACCTTCCAGAAACTTTAGTTTCATTCTCTTGTAACCATTTGCACTGCACATAGAACTGGAGAGTTTGAGAATGAAATTTATATTCATCATCATATCTCACAAATGAGAATTTCATTTGATCCGTATCTTATGCATTCAGTTTGTTTATTGTTTCATTTGGAAATGCATCACCAAAATAAAACATCTTTATGCCCCTGGTAAAGAACAAGATCTTATACATTTTTGTATTTTTTTGGCAGTTAGCTGAATTTTGAGCACATGGTAGACACTCAATAAATCTTTTTAAAAGTTGCCTGTTGGATGATGGAGACAGTGTCACAGTTTTTAAAAATGATGTTACATAAAACCTGATGAGAAGACCATCAGAATTTGTTCAATCCTTAGAGGGCAAACATTTGAACAAATGATAATGTGGGGGAGCAATAGACTATTGTCTTTGAAAGGCACATCTGGCTTTGGGTGCAAATTCATCGCTCTCATGCACTTCATTCTGTGCACAGTGTTTGGGAAAATATACTTTAAGCTATTCAGATTTGCTCTTAGAGGTGACACTCTTTCTTCAGGTTCATTGGATCAATTACATGAGGTACATCCAGGTCTGAACACCACTTTCCGGAACAGTGACCAAGCTGATATCTTGGTTACCTCTCTCTTGCCACAATATTTTAATTCTTAGAGCAAAAATGGCAGAGTGGAAACTTTAGCTCTATAATTTAGTAAATATTAATTAACAGTCCAGTAATTTTAATTAGTTTTGTCAGGTGACTGGCTGAATTTTCAGCTTTAGAAACGAAAGAGATATATGTGCTCTTTGCATGTGCCTTTTACCCCTCTATTTTTTTTTCTTCAGGAAAGTGTTAATTAGTAGAGGAGCCTACTTACACTCAACACACAGCCTTTCTGCTGACCTAGATCTAGACTGTTTTATTTTCTCTCCCAAATCCCCAAATGAGATACAGCATCTCGTTTTCATCAGGATCTGGGGATGAAGGAAGATAAAGCAATCTCATGTTCCATCAAACACTTGTGATTTATTAAACATTAAATCCCACCCCCCAACACACATCAGGTTTTGGATTAAATGATGATGAAAAGCATTTCCAGGAAATGGATGCAAAGAAAGCTGCACCCTATTTAGCTTATCATGGTGTCTAAGCTTCCATGCCACACGCCTACCACACTGCCATTGTTGGGGCTTCATTATACTTTGTGTGGATGACTGAGAATCTACTTCCTTCTCTCTTCAATATCTTGTACCTACTTCCTTTTCTCTTCTCACTATAAAGGAAGGAGCTCTTTCCCTGCCCCACATATGATGACGGCTTGTTATAAGTGTGTTACAGCAGACACCACTGTCACTCCCCATGAACTGAAGGTTGACTTTAAACCAAGAAAAAAGCCTTTTCATTTCCCTCAGTTAAGCATAGGTAGCAGATAACTTCAATGCTTAAAACTCTGGTAGCCAACATTGGCATCACTGGAATTTCTATAAATTTCTTTTTTTTTTAAATTTAAATTTATTTATGTATACAGAACTGGGGTACAGGCCAGCGGTGTGGTGGGTGAGAAGATTCACCAGAGACAGAGTGGGGAGCAGAACAGGCAGTCTGATGAAGTACACTGCTGAGGGGAGCAGCAGGTGAGACAGGAGAGGTCTGCTGCGCCATGTGGATCACCTCCACGGCTGGCGATGAAACTCGCACTGAAGTGATTGTGGCTCACTTGCAGTGCTGTGCTTTAACCCACTCTGCCACCAGGGAGGGTTGGAATTTCTGGAAATTTCTAAGTCACAGTTTATGCCACAGTAGCTTTGTAGCTTGGGAACTGTCCCACCTTGGAACAATGACGATACAATCCATACTTGGTTTGGGGGACTTATATTAGTTGGGTCATGAAAGTAAGCTGCCAGTGAAGCTCAGCTTCAGTAGCTTGAGATGATTTAATGAGGGACTTAATATCTGGGGGAGAACAATGTTAGACAACCTTAAGGAACAGTGCAGGACTCAAAGCTGATAATGGTGGGGCCAAGTTAGCATCCCAAGCTAACTTGGGGGAAGAGCCAACCATGGGAGAGATCAGCTGTAGGGAACTGGGATTTCTACTTGAGGTGCTTAGCCAGTTTGTAGAACCTGAAAGAGGGACAGAGGAAGAGAGGGAGAGAAGGAGCAAAAGAGAGTGAGGGAGGGAGGGAGGCAGGGAGGAAGGAATCCAGCTCACTTTTCTCCCAGAACTCCTGTGTGTGCCTCCGTCTGGTGAAGCCTAACTGGATAAGGCGCCCCATAAACCAAGTCTGTGTCATCAGCCCTCAGAGCCAGGGTGGCCAGGAGAAGGGAGAGCAGATATGTACTGCCACACAGAAGACATCCAGCCAGCAGCATAGTAGGGCTGCATCTGGGAACCTGGGGGAAAGACTGTCCCATCTAACTCCCAGACAGAGGGACACAAGGAGGTGGGCTGGGTCCTAGAAGTGAGACCAGATCCACTGCATGCCTGGCTGCCCTCCTCCAGAGCTGCTGGGCATTTAGCAGCCTCCTACCCAGGGCAAAGGGTTAGATTTAACTTCATTTATGATGAGAGAAGTAGGTTCCTCAGGGAAGATATAGTTGAGTGACCCTGAGGTGCATCTCCGACCTAGGTGTGTCATCTTGGCTCTCTGGAACCTTCCACTGTTTGAGTTCTTCCCTATAGTTTGTTTCCCCAAGCTCCAGGCCCACGCTGTCCTCTGCTCCATCGAAACCCAGCTCAGCAAGACTCCAGCAGCGTGGGACCTGGCTGGCCGAGGCCTCCTTCTCCATGCCTCCTGGCTTCAAGCCCGAAGCCAAGGCTCGCCCGGCCTCAGGGCTGCTGTAGCCAGTCAGAGGGGTGGAGAAGACGTGGGCAGAGAGTTTCCAGGGCCCCACACTGCTAACGCAGGTCCTGCCTGCCTGCCTCTTTGTTTTATTTCCTCCCTTTGCCCTTGGTTCTCTATTTCTAAGACTTCCTGATCCGTGTGTTTTAATCACCAGTCTGCCCTTACCTCCTGGAAATCATCTGGAATGTTTCTGAGACATCTACTGCTGACTCAACCCCAGAAGGGAAATTCATGAGGATCTGCTACCAGGATCTGATTCCCTTAAGTACCAGTCACTTTCTGTTTCTTGTCTAGTTAATTTGTTTTAACTCCAAGACAGAGTGAGTGAGAGTGGTGGGTTGGGGTCACACAAGGGAGTTCAGATCCACGACACAGCCCAATTTGCATTCCTTTAAAGCAGTTGGTAATTGAGCAGATATTCTCACTCCAAGCAGAGGCTGATTATGAATTGACTTAGTCTGTGAGGAAATGGAAGTGGTTCCTCAGGGAAGGCCACAGTTGAGGGAATCTGAGGTGTGACCCCCAGACGCAGGTGTGTGTTGTCTTATCTCTCTGGAGCTTTCCATTATTTGTGTTCTTTCCTGCAGATTTGTTTCTGCACAAAGGCTCTGGTGCACAGGAAACCAGTCTATTGCAATGTCAGCACGGAGTAGGGGCGGCTTTATACATTACTCTCTTGTGGGGGCTTTCCTTGGGTGTATTTTGCTTTCAGAAATTCTCGTCAGGGAGGAGAGCATGGAGGGATCATGATGGTTCTCTGTCCCTAGGTGGAGTTATTTTGTAAGATGGGAAAAAGCTGCTACACTAGATACTTTTCCCCATGGTTTTTTATTTTGACTGGGTTCTTCTCTTCTTGGTTTCTTTTAGCTTTGACTGGATGCTGCTAAAATTTAATTTAGGCATCTTTCTCGTATTGCTTTCAAGGATAGAATGCACAGGCATACCTCTAGGTCCTGGATCTTTTCTCATGCCCTCATTTCCAGGCTCTCGTTTTCCTTACACTGCTATTCATTTCTAAAAATCAAAGTCTACTAACTTGAGAGACTTGTGACAGGGTCAGCCCCAGCGAACCCGAGAAGGCCAAGTTTGTCAGCAGAGGTCGTCTCTCTGCCAACTCGCTTCCCTGTGCTTCTCTCTCCCTCCCTGTCACCTTGCACTGAGAGACCAGATAGCCTCCCTGTGCCCGCTGGCCCCCTGAGCTGCCTGTGACGGTGCCCGAGTCTTCCTTCTACACATAGCCAAGACTGACAGAGCACCCCTGCAAGGGGACACGCATGCGCTTGAGCACTGCCTTCTGTAGATGATGCTACCAGTCAGAGGAGGATTCCGCGGGTTCACACTGGGAGAGATGCTTGAGGTCAGATGAGTCTCCTTCAAATATTGTCAGATAATACAAAGCCAATCACAAGCCCTGCAAAACTGGTTGTAGAATTGAGGCTTCCAGGAGGGGAGAGAGAAGGGAAGAGAGCAAAGTGGGGGTCGCAATGGACTGTGGTGATGGAAACTAGGGGTTGCGGGGGAACTACGGGAGGACCCTTGAGGGGGGAAATCAAATGCTATCCCAAAATGAGGTAAGAAAATAAATAAAATAATAAAAATAATATTAAAAAATAAACCCAGTGCTATGAACTTGGAGTTCGTTTCATTGATGATGTCATCATGTATCTTTATGAGTTCAGAAGTTGCACATGAAAGGTGACTTGGGGGAGAAAAGGCCAAACCCAGAAAGATCAGTCTGGGGGTGAAGACAAGGGTCCCCACTGGGGTACAAAGGATGAGCATGTTTTGGGACAGCGTGAGGGGAATAGAGAGGAGAGGGTGCTTGTCTAGGGGATCTATGCAGCTGCAGGACACCCACAAATTGGGTGTCAACTGGATGACTGCATGGGGAGGTGAGAGGAGGAATCAAAAGGGAGCCCATAGTTCCAGCCCTGGGTATTGGGCTCCAGGAAGGCAGCCTTTGAATTGGGGTCGCACCAGCAGTTTCTAGTGTCTGGCCCATTGAATAAGCAAACATGTTGACTATATCAAATGCATTTCTCTGAGAACAAAGTACATTTGGCAGGACAAATTTCCAGAGAGGAGGGTCTCTGTTGTGTGTGGGAGTTTGGCTTTGGCCATAGGGAATTTGAACTTTTAATAAGACAGTGGGACATTGGAATCACAGGTCAGAGGTGTGAGAGAAAGGCAGAAGTAGGCACGGAATGATCGTGCCAAAAGGATGCCAGAGGTGCCAGGAGAAATGAGCACAGAGCAGTGGCCCAGGCCGTGTGCACACTGAGACTTCAGGGGACAAAGCCTTTGTGATGTCTAAATCCCATCCTAAACCCTGTCAAGGACTATGTTATGTTCTAAGGCAGGGTTTTGAAGGATAAATATATAGACATAAGGTAGGAAGGGTGAAAGGCGGGGGGCGGGGTGGAGGGTGGAGGACGGAGGAAGAAAAGAAGGAGGAAGAAGGAGGAAAAAAATCCATATTGACAAAGCTGGAAGTGTGAGGGTACTTGGGGCACTTTCTTGTTCTTTTGCTACTCAAGGGAATCAGCAGCTTGAACTTCATCTGGGAGCTTGTCAGAAATGCAAAATCTCAGCCCTTACCTCATATTCCAGGACTAGAACCTGCATTTTTAACAAGACGACCCCTAGGTGATCTTGACGAGTTAAAGCTGGGGAAGAGCAGGTCTAGACTATGTCAGCCAGAGCACAGGGTGGGTGTCATGGAGAATGGCAGGTGTGGCAGGGGCGGGGACCACTGAACGGGAGAGGGACAGACCAGGCTGCTTTGGGAGGGTCTCTGTTGTGTAGGGGTGTCCTGGGAGCCGTTTGGCTGAGAGGGTGTGGTGGGGGGCTTGGTAAGTGTGGTTCACGACAGGCTCATGCCCTTGGTGACCCTTGGTCATGGCTGGCACTGGACAATGGGTACACGGATCCACAAGAGTCCCAGCAGTGCAGGGTGATGTAAGCAAGCTTCCTTCAACACCTGCCTCTCACATGCTTGTTCTTTGGTGCACAACTGTTTAATGAGCCTCGTTGAGCTTTTCCAGAACCATCGCAAATGCAGTTGTTAAGAAAGTTGATCAAACCACAACATAAAGTTATACTAGAGCTTTCCACTGCGGTTTTGATTTAATTTTATTTCATTTAGCTAGACATGCAAGTCCCCTTCCAAATAGCTCCGTGTAAATCTGACAACCAGGTGCTTTTTAATCACTTCTGAATAAATCACAAAGAAAATAAAAAGGCAATGCAGAAACAATCTCACTTTCCCACTGCCTATTCATATCACTAAATTACTCTTAAATTATTATTAAATTATGTCAAGTCAATTTGTGTCTATCGGTGATTTAAAAAATATGAGTGGATTGGTTATGACCTCAAAGAAAAATTTAATTTTCTTTTAGTATGAAACTATTAGTCATGATATTTAGCTGGATAACTTCTGAAAGCAAATTACGCTGACCAAAAGTCTCTGTCAAGCATGTCAGACTCTATCAAAGCATCAAACACCCAGAGGTTGTATTTGGAAACGAGGGGAGCTTTCGGGATAGTTGTTTCATTGACATCCCTCCAACATGCACTTTATCAGTTTATTCCCAATCAGAAAAGTGGACTCTCCGAAAGCTCTCATGTGTCCCGGGAGATGGGACTCTGTCTCACATGAGCCCAAAGGGCAGCACTGTGCAATTCACCTGCCCATTCCTCTGCAGTCCTCAAACAGAACATCATCATCCCTCACTTCTCAGAGCTCACCTAGAAGTACAAAATTAAAGACAAAAAAAACTGGGTGTTGAAGAAGATGAAAGAGAAGACGATCTTTTTTATGCACCCTTCTGTCCCTCTGTGCCAGGCTGTGGGCGGGAAAGAAGCTGGCCTGAGTCGTGAGGTTCTTGCAGGTACAGAGCAGTGAGACCCAAGCCTTTCCCAAGCCACTGTATTTCCTGTCTCCTAGTTTCCTCCTGAGTCTCTAAGCCATGCCTTGGTCCCACTCCCAACTCTCCCCCATGGCTGATGTAGTTAGTGTGTTATACTCCCGCAGAAGTGAAGTTTCAGGACACCCATCCATACAAGTTGGAACCAGAAAGCCAGAGACTGTGTTTTGTCGGGGGACCTCTCTCACACAGAGCAACCTGAAGGGGCGATGAGGTAGGGCTCACATACCAGCTTTGCCCCAACCATTTGTACATGAACAGGTTATGAGCTCAACTGTGTTTCTGAAAGAGAAATGCCAAAAGTCCTCATTTCTGGAGCCTCGGTGTCAGCCTTGTTTGAAAATAGCAGATGTTTGCAGATGTAATTAGGTGGAGAGAGGTTCACTGGAATAGGGTGGGGTTTTAACCCAAAATAACCGGTGCCCTATAAAGAGAGGTGTCCTAAGGCTTGCTTGCAGCACCAGAAGCTAAGAGAGGCATCAAGCAGATTGTCTCTGGAAACTTCAGAGAGCCTGGCTTAGCTACCTCGTGATTTCAAACTTACAGCTGCACATCTGCACAGCTGTCCATCCCTGTTGTTTAAGTCACCCAGTTTGTGCTAGTTTACAAGGAAACCCCAGGACATGGGTACTGTCATTAGCAATAATATAAATAATAATCCCCCCCGACCCCCGCAACACACACACAGGTGCTTTGACAGGGAGGCTGCTGCTCTCAAGCATTGGGAAAATTTTCTCAGGTGGTCCCTCTTAATTCTCAGAGTTGAGTCAGTCTAAACATATGGCAAGGCACGCGTGCCTTAGACACGCGTGCTGCTCATTAAGAACAGAGGTGGCACTATATCCCTTAGAGATGAGAGCAAAACTTCACAAAGGGCATGTTCTCGCCAAACGCAAAGTGCAGAGCCCTAAACAAAACTGGCCAAACAGGATGTTCTCTGCCACACACCAGCGATGCTTTGGTGCACTGAATCATATTTTGAGTACTGCAAGGCACTTGCTATTTAAATTACATTCTTTCGCAAAACAAGTATGGCATCCCCCCCCTCACAAAATCAGATTTCTTGATCTCAACTTCCTTAAAATAGGAGCAGTGCCTGGTAGTAGATATTCTTAGGAAAAAAGAATCTAATCACTTGGTGTCAGGCTAAGAAGGATGGAAAGAGCAATCTGAAGGTTATGTCCCAGGCATTAACGGATGACAGATTTGGAATAATTTTATTAAGTGCTTTTTACAAGCAGATTCCAAATTGAGAAACAAGATGGAGTTTATTATCTACTCCCTCCATTTAAGATTCTATAAATACAGAAAAGTCATATATATATATATATAAATAAAATAATGTTCATGCTAATTTAAGAATCCTTTAACTTCATTTCCCAACCCTGTTTGACTGCTAGAAGTCTACATTTTTCCAAAAAAGGAAATTCCCTGGAATGTTCTGAGACCTTAGGATGATGAAACAGGGACAATTTTAACTCAACAAAAAAGAAAAACCCAAGCAGAGTCATTTATGGTTTAACTCCTGGGTGGATTCAGAATCCCTGACTATGCACAAGCTCTACTGTACAGAATGCTTTCACAAAAGCAGGATTTTTACTCTTATAGAGATAGTTACATCCCGAAGGCCAAGAAAGAGTTAACCATTGCAGATAGTGCAAATGACCGAATACTAAAAGAAGCTCTGTGTCTGTATAGTGGGGGCTGAGATATTCCTGGGCAGAGATTTCGTTCATTGCTCTGATATTCTCTGCAGATATAGCCTTGACTCAATTCAGGGCAATGAACAGTCACAAAGAGAATACTTATTAGAGCCGTGACGTTTCTGGAGGATTCTGTGTGCACCCACTGGCAGGCCAGGATTAATAACGACAGCAAACTTTCAAATGCAAAGATTCTGGAAAAAGGGAAAGTCTGTGAACTGAAAACCGTTCCCCTCGTGAAGCCAAGACAGCAGCCTGGAGATTCTGGTTTCATTATCAGACTCAAACATGAGCCTGCACCACAGTCACAGGAATTGAAATTTGGAACTTAGCTCCAAATTCATCGGGGAGGCAGCCCCATCCTGCACATTCTCCTCTGAGCCAAACATTTTTCAAATTTCTAAAGGCTCAGTTTGAGCTGGGGCCCGGGATAGGCCATGTGAGGCACTTCCTTGGGCTGCAAAATTTAAGGAGGGGGCACCCCCAAATTTGCTATTAAAATATTTTAATTCATTACTTAAAAAATTCAGATTGCATGCAAAAATTTCTGTGATGAATAAAAAATCAACATGTCAAGTGAAGTCAAGATCGCTGCTGCTGATTCTTCTCCCTCCCTCACCTTTTGCCTCAGGCTTTAATTTAATCCAGCCTGGTTCTCTCCTAAGAACCCTATCAGTAAACATCAGCCCTGTACTTAAAACTTCCTTAAGCCTGTCATGAGGGTGAGAGGTTTTCCACAGAGTGAACAAGGATATTGCGTTTTATTTAAAAACACACCCTCTGAATGGGGTTGTGGGTGGGGTGAGGGCTGGTGTGATGGAGAGGGCTGGTAGGTGCCAAGCTGTGCACGGAAAACTCCACAGTGTGTCACCGCAGCCCTCACAGTAAACAGACAAGCATATAAATACATAAATAAAATAAAGGTGAAAAACAACCCTCAACATTCACTCACTCATTCCTTGACAGGTAAATCCCAGCTCTGGTTGTGTGCCCCAAGCCCTCCTCACACATCTGAGAACACATCACAAGTCATCAAACCCTGGTCTTAATTTTCTATTTTCCCCTATTTCATGCTCTTCAGCTTTCATTTTCTCACTCCCAGGTTCGGTCATGGAGGATGAACGACAGATGAACGAACAGCCTGAGAGTCCTCGCTCGGTTTGTCCTATCTGCCAGGTATTGGATTGCGCTCCCTAGGAAACTCAACCTCTCTGGGCCTAATTCCGAGCCAAGGGAGAGCCCAGCACCACCAGGCTCGAAGAACCCCGCTCCTCCGTGCAGAAGCTGGGGTGCTGGAGACCATGATGAAGGGGGCCCCTCAGCTGGCGTTGTGCACAAAACGCCAGGCTTTCTGGGTAAACAGGAAGCCATTTATAGCTCATGGCTTCTGATGCGCTAAATACTGTAAATCCTGACGCGTAACCCCAGAGCCCTAGGATCAATCAAAACCCAAATGCCCTTCGCGGGGCGCTCGGGGCGCACGTCCCGGACTAACAGCGTGGGCCCACGGGAGTGGTGGGGGGGGGGAAAGGGGGGACTGTGATCCAGAGCAAATGACCAGGATCACTTCTGGAACCCTTTATCTCTGCCTTCCCCGTTTTTAACTGTTGTGGCAGGGCCTCGGGACTCCCAAACATGTTTTCAAGTTTAACTTTGAAAAAGTTTCTATTTCAGGGTGACATCGGCCAGCTAGTGAATGAAGAAATCCCTTAAATCTCTGCCGGGGGCGTGGCCGTAAGACCACAACTCCAGGATGCCCAGTCGGGTCAGGCTCTTGAACTCCACACCCGGGACGGCCCGCTGAGGGCCTGAGTGGGGACCTGCGGGGGTGGGGCTATCCAGAACCAATAACCCCCTTGCTGGAGCAGAGGGGGGGGGGCACAGGGAAGCCGCGGTGGCAATGGCAAGGAAGGTCTGAGCCTGGCGTGGGACAGTGAAAGGGCAGCAAAACACCAAAGATGGAGAAAGAACGTCCTCCCACCCCAGTTCTGAGCTCTCGGCACCCGTTAAGGTTCCCCGGGTCGAGGTAACGAAGCAGACACCCTAGAGATGGACACAGAAACGGACTCTCCCGCCTGGGGTCCTGCAGTCTACCCAGGATGTGGGCGGGCAGGGTGCCCTCTGGGACTCAGAAGGCGCGTCTGCCAGGAGGCGCCTTCCCAGCGCCGGGGTGCCCAGCCATCCCCTGTCCCTTGGCTGCATTCTCTGTCTTCACCGAACTTTCTCCCTCTGGGTTGTCTCCCGTTGAGTTCCCTCTTCCTCTAACGCCAGCAGTCCCATGGGATGGGGGCTCACCTTCGGCAGGATGCCCTCACTGTTAAGTCAGCTGTATCTGCAGACACCTTATTTGCTAGTAAGTTCTTCCTCATAGGTAGTGGGCAACTGGACTTCAGTAGCTCATTTTTCCGGACACACTCCAACCCATAAGAACCTTATAGAACTAACAAAAAAGTCTGTCTGTTTTTAGCTGCTGATGTGGAATGAGTACAAGCCCAAATGAATACAAGGCCACAATGCTCTCTGTTATTTTAAGGCAGTGTGTATTAGATTTGAGTGAGAAGTAGCCTCTGGGATATTTACTTAAAAGGGTGGTTTTGATTCAAAATCTCTGGTGATGGGGCCATTATCTGCATTTTAATAATATTCAGTGATTGTGGTGTAGGTAATGGAGGGGTGACTTTGAGAAACATCATTGTATGTTACTATTTTAGCTCTTCCGCAACTTCAGTGTCTTGTTTCTCATTCCCATGTAGTTTCCGCATTAAATCACTATTATTTACTTCTGTCTCTGTTTTATAATGTGTTGCATAAAATGATCTCCCAGGTCAGTGCTAATTCATTATTAAATCCATTTACTAATTGCAGGTCTGGAAACCGAGACTTTACATGCAGAAATCATATGTGATTGTGATCCTCAATCATTTTTCACATTGCTTTGAGATCTACTCAAATCATGAGAAATAATTTGATTAAAAAATGCTCCATTTTGTTTGAAGTTATTGACTGAATTCAATAAAGACTTGAGATTCACTTGACAGCATACCAGTTAGCACCATAATGACTTTTAACATGGTATGAAAAGCATGTTTAGGGAACAAGCTAACACACAAAAGAAAAACCACTGGTAGCTTGAGTTGAGAATGGGACTTCTGATGAGTTCTCTTGTCTGCACAAAGGGGGCTAATCATGAACCTCTTAGTATAGAAGGGCCTTGAGATAGTAAACATTAATAAATAGTAGCTACTAGCCCTTATTTTAAATTTAGTTGCAAAATAATGATAACCTCTGCCTTTGGAGAGGATTTCCTCCCTCATTTTACAAATGATTACCTAAGAAAAAAGAGATGACTATAACAGATTAATCAGCGTTGCATTTTCCCTCCATTGTATTCCAAATCTTTAAGGAGACTAGAAACGTCTCTCTAAATAGTATTATTTATGTTAGCAAGGGGTGCATATTAAAATCCTTTTTGCAGACATGTATTACATGTTCTCACGAGCAATTATTTGCACACTTGGTAATCCTTTTCTCCTTTCTCATTGTGAAACAAAAGAAACCAGAGTCTTCTTTCCCTCTAGTGATAATACTGGCAATATTTTCACTGAATTGTATCAGAAATCTTATCCAGTGGTTCAGTACAGTGTAAGTACAATAGCACTGTGAAAAGTTTTGTTTACACAGCACCACTGTTAGATTCTATATACATAGTGATCTATATGTTCGCAAATGTAGCGATGACTATGCATGTGTATCAGTTATATTTGAGTGCTCTTGGAGGTGTTCAGGATAACACAATTTTATAGCTTTTTAAAGAAAGAGGAGCTTTCAAAGGTCACCCAGTGGTGTGACATTTGTCTATTTTCAGAATTCTAATTTATAGAAACAGCTTTGGGAATGGGATGACTTTAACTTAGCTCCATGACTTCTCTATGTGTTCTTTTGCTTTAATTTTAAATTACATGGAAACTGAAGGATATGTCTTTTCTTAATTAGTTGGTATGTTGTACAATTGTACAGTTAACAAGTAGACTCGGTGCTTAGAGGAGTTGTACAGTTAACAAGTAGACTTGGTGCTTAGAGGTAGATTGATGATTCTAACCTATGTTGTACTGAATAGTAGGCTGACACTAGATGAGTAGCTCACTTTGGGAGATTCTATAGCTTAGATTCAGATCCTGAACTCACAGAAGAGGGAAAAAACTCCAGAGTCCATATAGGAGACCCAAGACTGGCTGACTTCCCTGGAGAGGTCTTCTAGTCATATTATCCTTTCTTCCTCTCAGTTCTCCTCTCTTGATGAGAAAATCCAGAGCTTCCATTGGGGATGGTTCATCTCCTTCAGATTCTGTTAACAGTATGTGCCCCAGATTTCCCTTTGTTCTCTGATCATCTTTTCTTGGACTTCTCTTCTTTATTTCAGTTGTTGATACTTCTCACACCTTTTTTTTTATTTTTTAAGATTTTTTTATTTATGCATACAGAGCTGGGGTACAAGCCAGAGGTGCAGGGGCGGTGAGAGGATTCACCAGAGACAGAGTGGGGAGCAGAATGGGCCAACTGTTAAGATATACTGCTGAGGGGAGAAGCGGGTGGGTCAGGAGAGGTCTGCTGTGTCACGTGGGTCACCTCTAGATAGCTTGCAGTGCTGCATCCTAACCCTTTGTGCCACCAGGGGTGGCCCTCGTCCCTCGGGCTATTACAAGCTGGAGATGACACCCCAGCCCTGACACAAGCAGTTCTCCTGGCCCCCATCTGCCCTTGTCAATCAGCAGGATCTTTCTTCTGAATGAACTGTCCTTTCTATCACTCACCACCCCAAGTTTGCTTCTTTGTTATGCTTTGCATTTCAATTCTGCCTGCATGAAGTTCTCAGAAGCACAATTTACTCATCCTGGACTCTTTTATCTCATGTCCTCATCTCATTCTTGCTTTTTTTGGCTCCTCCTCACACCCCTGATATGTGTCTGATGCATCATCGCTGCTTCAAAGGCCCATCTGTGCCTCCTCGGAACCAGAAACATAATTATCAAAATGAGCCTTCTCTAAGGGTGTCCTTCTTCCATGCGATCCTGCAAGACGAATTTTCTAGAACATGGATCCACTGAAAAATAGTCAATGAGTCCCCTTATTTAAAGAGTAAAGTCCAAACAACCCTGCACATATAAGATGTTGGAAAAAGTATAGGAACACCAGCTAGGAGGTAGGAGTTTTATCCACCCATACCCATCATATATGCTAAAGTTCTGCTTATCCAGATGACCAGAAAAGCTATTTCTGTTATATTTTTTAAAATGGTATAAGAAAAAGATTCAGGCTGATGACTTGTCATGTTATAATAACTTGCCCTATCTTGCCACATAAGTTTGACCATAAAAGCTGGGAAACCAAAACAGGGAATAAATATGGCAATCATTATGGAGAGGTAATGGAAATTCATGATCCCTTAAATTCAGGAAGACAGTTCTATATAACTTGCAAGTTTACAAAGCAATGTGAGTTAAAGCAGTAATGCTTCCTCTTACTCACAGCAGCTTATATGTGACTACTGCACAATGAAAATAATTTGCCCAAAATTCCAAATATTTTATCGAAACTTTAGGTTTCTTCACCTTATCTCTCATCTCCATTCTCCTGATTGCCACTGAAAAGATTCTTTATTCTGATGACAACTTTAAACAATTGGGGTGGGTGCCACCAGGAAGAAAAAGAGAATTTTCTCATGGCTTCGCTATTTTGACTTTGCAAAATGAGAAATTGTGCAGATTTTAATTTTCACAGCCATTTCTCTTAAGAAAGTTTCATGCAAAAGCAGCAATATTTTACTCCATGCCTGCTCCCTTTTACTTTACTACTTTGACCTACAAAGACCATCACTCTTTTCACACTTTTTAAATCTCTTTTCATGCATTCCTGTTCTCAGGGTTTTAATGAAATAGTGACCCTAACCTGCAAACTATTCACATTCACTCCTTTTTCTTGAGGCAGTAAATTTCTTGAGGTTGTAGCCCTGACTTGACTATCACAGTCCCAGGTGGGTAGTCAAAGAGATAAGTTACATTGTGTGAGTGTGAACGCCAGCAGGCACTAGGAAGGGAATGATTGGGAAAGAAAACTCCTAAAACAATCCTCCTTCATTTTGCATGCCTGGGAACAGCTTTAATTAATCGACAGGTCAAAGGATAGAGCACAGCCCCTCATATCAAAGGGGAAGTCATGGCCTCCCTCCCTTCAGAACAAAGGGTAATACATAAGCAGAAGGCTAAGCCATTATGATGAGGATCAAAATATTTCCAAAACAAAATCTCGCACCCACCCACACTCAGTCCTGCCATCAATCTCAAGCATGCAATATGGAAACCATGCGATATGGAAACCAATTTCTGACTGCGTTCGTCTTGAGGCATTTTTCATAGGTTTACTGCAGACATCTAAAACTGGGAGAGGTCTTCTGGCCACTTCCTGACTCAGTTTCCTAGTCTGTGAAGTTTAGGGCTGCTATGTGGATTCAGAGGGGGAGTTCTGGGGCAGGGGAATTTGCCAAAGATACCAGCCATCACCATTATGGCTCCCACGAGCACATTGTTGTCCTACACAGGGTTCTGTGTAGCATGGGGCACTTGGAGGTGATGGGACACAGGTGGGCAACAAGTAGCTCCAAGCAGGATTTGATGAACCCATAGCCTTGGCGGGTACAGCCCGAGGTAGAGGGACACAGTTAGGTAGCTCAGGCTTGGCGAAGAAGGTGCCAGCAAAGAGCACTGGTTAACTGCATGTGGCTCAGTAGGTTCTGTCCTCTGTCCTCTTTGTGTTTCTGTGCTGCCTGTTGGTTCCCACAAACCTACACTGAGAATTGGATGAGCAATCTCCAGATGAAATCTTCCATCTTTCCCCAGGGAAGCTGCAATTATCTTTCAAATCCCTGACCCCAACGTGAGAATTTGCCATCCATGCATGATTTCTATGTTTTAAAATAATCATTACGAAGGGATTTCAATTCCAGTGCAATAAGGTGGCATGACAAGAAAGCCCTGTCATGCAGAGGCCATGGGGACTCAAGTAAAGGGACACAGCGCAATCACTGGGACGCATTAAAGGCTCATAAATCAGCTTTGTCCGTTCCACTGAGTGTCATGGCGGGGTACAGAATGCTTTAGGAACTTCAGAAAAATGAGGCGGCGAGGGAGCAGGCTTTGGGAGTAAGGAGAAAATGGGAACAAATATTTAAAGAGAACTCAGAAAGCTCTGGGTCTAGTTATGAGGATTTTCTGGGTCTTACCCCATTTACTCTCATCAGGTGTTAAAGTCATGGATGAAATGTGCCATCTTTGTGATGGGTCCAGCTAGACTGTTCCTAGCCAACTCTGATTTACTTGAAACTCTCAACTTCTCATCAGGTAATAATCAACTTCATCATACAAATGAGAAAGTTGAGACTCTGAGGTGTGAAGATCACTTTCTGGATGGGGTCAAGGTGTCAGATGAATCCAGGTCCAAGTCTTGTTTCTTTTCACCACGCAGCTGGAGCATCTTACCATACTTTTCCACTGAGAAATAGGGAGAAAACAGGGTAGTTGAAGGTTCTTGAGATGAGCTAAGTGGTCACAATTTGACTTTGAATAGTATGGAAGTAGGAAAAAGTGGAAATTAAGCTCCCTTCCATAAACTTTCTATGGGTCTTTATTTAACCCAGATATCAGATAAGTAGATATAAAAAGCCACCAGCAATGTTAGTATTTTTGATCCCAACTTATTCTTCACACTCTGCAGTTGCTTTATATTTCTCAAGTGGAGATTTTATAACAGAACGGTAATATGACTTCTAAGCATGCTTTTGAATGATTTTTTTTCCTTAGGCAAACTCCAGTTCACTGCTTTTAGATTTTTGTACTTTCCCTGAAACATGTTAACACTGATGCTCTTTGTCAATCCTTGATTTTTGTTGCAGAGAAAGGAGTTATTCCATGACTTCTTCTTCATGGAAGGTCACTAATAAAACACTAACCCATCATTCCTATTTCTGAAAAGGTTTCCATCCTGGGAAGAGTCACAAATCAAAAAAAAAAAAAGCAAAACCCAAAACTGGCATTACATGCAGATATTTTAACAGCCCCATCCAGTGAGACTCTGCAATTATCATACTGAAAAGTAATATATGACCGAGACAAGACCCAGACATAGGCTCATGAGAAAGACTACGGAGCTTTAAAATTATTGCCTTGATCATGGAAAAGAAATATGAGTAATCACTGCCATCCACCAACTCAGGATGGTCTTTGGGGGCAATCGATGCTTGAGAGAATCAAAGAACATCTGGAAATCAGCATATTTTGAGCTAGTTCACACCCTGCTTGCTTCATATTTCAACAGATCTATGTACAAAGGCATTTGCGCAGCCCTGAGAAAGCAGCCTGGACTTATCCACTGGGATTAGGAAATTTCAGCAAGGCTGGGGGTAGGGGGGGAAGGAGCTATTCCTCCTCAAGCGACTTCCAGTGCAGACCTGCAGCTCTGGTGTGTCCTGGCTCATTCTGACTTCCAGCTTCCTCAGCATCTCTCAGTGCAGCACTTCTCAGGGTACTTTACTAATAAGAGTTCATATGTAATCCACATAAGAAAACGTCTGAATTACACTCCCCAGTCTTTGGCCAAATAAAAACCAACAAACCTTTCTCTGACCTGCCTCTCTTCACCCTTTATGCTGCAGGGGAACCAAAAGGGAATGGGGGAAAAATCACCACGTTTAAGAATTTGTGGTCTTAAAGGCCAGAAGACAAGACAGTTTTAACAGATGGTGCTGATTTTGGCATCGCTATTTTCCCTAAATTTCAGATAGTCACTCCAAAGTCTGTAGAAGATGGTAGATTCCCGAAGGGTCTTTAGTTTAGAAACATTCAGTTCAAAGTTCCACATTTACAAAACAGCGGATATCCTGAGAAGTGTCTCAATCTGGGTCTCCCATGGACTCAAGAATCACTGCTTGGTGTTAGACCTGGTTCTTTCAGTCCTTTAGATTCTAAAAGAGTAAGTCTAAGGGACATTTTATGTCAAATATATATCCTCTTAGATGTCCAGTTTACAGGACTATAAATTTGCCTCCACAGAAAACCAGTTTGTCTTAGGAACAAATTATGTATGTTCTTCCTAAAGGTATCTGGACATTTTAGAAATATGTTTGTGAGTGTAGCTAGTGCTACTTGTGACAGATAATTTGAGTCAAGATACCAAGCAGTCCAGCTCTAGCTTCCTGCAAAATATCCCCATATTACTCACATAGTTGGCATCAAACTAGGGTGTCTGAGTCTGAGGCACAGCCTCTCAGCCTTACTCCTAACTGCTCTGCCCTTTTTTCCTGAGCTAGCTCTTCCTTATCTCCTAGACCACATGGGTTCTTGCTCCATACTCTCCTTTCTTGATGGCTGTGTTGTAGTCCAGAAAGCAGAACTGCCATGATGTTGGAAGAATGGGCATCTGTCTCAGTTATACTGCACAGTAACACTCAAGATATCAGCAGCTTCCTGTGCCAAGATCAGGGGCCAAGTTCATGAATATCAATGGAACATCCTTCGACCTCGGTACAATACCTGTCACTGGTTACTTTTGGGGAGAGCTTGACTCTTTACCTGCCTTCACAGACATTTAACCACTAAGCCACCATCAGCACCATATTGGTATTACTGTCCTATTACTCTTTTCATAGATGGAGACGCTGAGATTCAGGGAGGAGCAGTGAAGGGCAAAAGAGGGACTTAGAACTGGGTTTTTGATTCTTGCGTTAGTGCTGACTCTAGAATGTTACACCCAATTTAACCCATGAGGTGAAGTCTATAGGGTTGAATGTTTATTCTCTAGTTCTTAGCCCCATGGTTCTCAAACTCGATTCCTTTTGGAGGGCTGGGCTTTTATTCACATACAAGTTGCCAACATACAACTTCTCATGGAGATTTGCATTTAGTAGTCTGCTCTTGGGCTTGTGAACCTGAGTCCTAAATTTTCAGGTGATGTTGATGTTACTATCCCTTCAAGAATTGTCGTTTTAGAAGCCAAGACAGTGGTCTTCCATCATGTCCTTGCAGTGGAATTTCATGGAAAGCTTTAAGTATACATACATACACACACACACACATATATGTATATATACACACATATATATACATACACATAAATATATATACATACACATAAATATATATACATATATCTACACACATATATGTATATATATGTGTGTAGATATATGTATATATACATATATATTAACTCCTGGATTCTATTTCAGTATAATTTAGTTGTTGCAGGGAAAGAGTTGGAGGCATTAGTAACCTTTTGTGTTACTCTGGGGGTTGTACTATGCAGTACAACGCATTAGAATGAGGGTTGGAAGCCCTAGTTCAGAGGCTGAGGCCAGTAAACTGAGCTCTTCAGAGGGAGCCTTTCTGTAAGGAACTGTTGTAGGCACACAGCCACACCCACTTGTTTGCATGTTACTCTGGCAGCTTTCACCACATAGAGACAGATGAGTAGGTGTGACCAAGACTCTGGCCAGCAGAACAGAACATACTGATTCTCTGTGCCTTTAGAAGTATTAAAAGCAAAAAGGGGAAATAATCGAAGATACCCTCTGCTTTTTACTTTTAGTGAGTCTTCTCAAGTCTTGATGGAGGAAACTTGGGCAGAGCCAGACACAGGATGGAGGGTAGGTTCTTCTTAAAGGACTGACTCCAAGCTGGGGATCCTTCTTTTTTTCAGATGACTTTTCTCTCTCCTTTTATGTCTCTTACTCCTTCTCCTTTCTACCCTTCGAACATGCTCTCGTCTTCCCTCTCAGCAGTGACTTGGGTTTCTTCAACCACACAGTGGGACTCTACTTCATTGGCTATGCTCATCTTCTGCTCTACACACTGGAATCCCTGCCTCTGGCCCTAAGTTATGTGAATTCCCAGAGAAGCTTCCTTAGGCTTCTATGGACTTTTGTTTCCTGAACTGACAAAATGGAGATAATAATATGTCACACATTGGGTGATTGCAAAGATCAAAGAAGATTAGTTAAAACACCTCACACATTTCACTTATTATTGGCCCCAACTTCTCAGGAGGATGCAATAAGTGAACTTCAGTTCACACCTTTGGTTTCTTTTTGGGGCTCACCTGGAGTGCCAGAAATTGTACAGCCTTTAATATTAGGTTTATCTTAGTTTGACAAGAAGTTTGGAGAGACCCCCAAACTTCTCAGGCTTCATTTTGTATGATTGCCTCCAAATCCCTGGATCATGGAGCTCAGGGCCTGTTCACCCAGATGATGACAGGATGCTGCACTGCAGGGGCCTGGAGGGAGATTTATGGCCATGACTGCATCTAATGCAAACTCTGGAAAAGGGCAAACAATGAGTCAAAAACTATGATTTTCCAAGACTTGAAAGACATAAATAAACTAGAAAAGCGTCTTGCAAAAAATTAAGGGCGGCCCGAGTATTTTACATCTAACATCACTGGCTCACAAGACTTCCCAGCTTAGAGTTATATTAAGAGGGTGTAATGCATACAGATATTAATTCATAAAGCATATGAAGAGCTTGGAATCCGTTTTCATCCCTGATGCACAGGCCAATTTCATCCCTAAATCCCTCATCTATTGCCCCAGGGAAAATCTTGTCATGTACAGATTCCTCACAATGATTTCCAGAAACTTCATGTAAACACACAGAGAAAAGAAAATGTTAATGTCTCTCATAACTCACATGCAGTGGCCAAAGAGAAAAGTATCTCTTGTAAACAAAGAATCTTCACATCTGTTCATTCTCTTGCAAACAAATCCACTCACAGCATAACTCATTGATCCATTGAGTCTGAGTCACCAAAAATAAATCCAGAGTATTAAAAAAAGAAAGTTTGGGGAAATGATCTACTTCTTCTGGTGATTTAACAACAGGCATCATGATTTCTATCAGGCCACATGTTCTTCTCCCCGCCCCAAGAAAACTTACATTTGAATTTCATTCAATTTTTTTTTATATAATATAATAGGTTATTTTTACATCATTTTGTGCCTTTTCCCAATTGTAATCCCCATGGGTTTCCTATCACCAAGTCATCCCATGTGCCATCACCATCGTTCCATGTATTTCCCTCCCCCCATTTTTGATCCCATTCCCTAGTCCACCCCCATAAAATGTCTCTGGTATATAGTTATTTATTATTATTATTTCCTCCCCTGGTCCTTTATATTCCTGCTTTGAGTGAAACCATCCGGTATTTTTCCTTTTCTTACTGGCTTATTTCACTAATCATGAGCCCTTCCAGCTCCATCCATGTTGCTGCAAAAGGCATGTGTTTATCTTTTTTGATTGCTGAGTAATATTCCATCATGTATATATACTACATCTTTTTAATCCAGTCATCTACTTTTGGGCATTTGGGTTGATTCAATGTCTTTCTGATTGTAAATAAAGCCGTAATAAACATGGGGGTGCAAGTGTCTTTTTGAATCTGTGTTAATTGTGTCTTTTGGGTTGATACGAGGAGTGGGATTGCTGGGTCACACAGAAGCTCCATGTTAAGCAGTTTGAGGAACCTCCAAACAGTTTTCCATAGTGGTTGTACTAGTTTGCATACCCACCAGCAGTGCAGGAGAGTGCCTTTTTCTTCACATCTGCACCAACATTTGTTGTTGCTAGTTGTTTTAAGATGTGCCATTCTCACTGGTGTGAGGTGGTATCTCATTGTGGTTTTAATTTGCATCTCTCTTATTACAAGTGATGTTGAACATTTTTTCATAAGCTTGTCAGGCCATATGTTTTTAAACCACTCATTTCACGTTCTGCTCTGAAGTCGGAATCAGCCACATTTTGGTATCCCCATGCCAGGGACCAACAGCTGAGCAGCCAGTGCCAGAGAGAATACACTGGCAACAAAAACTATGTATGGAGATTATGCAAAGACTTCAAACCTTCCATTTTGATAAAAACTTGCAAAATGAAACAGCTAGAAAATAATTCGAACAATCTGTTAGACCCCAAAGTGCTATATCTTCTCTTGCTCTTTTCTTTCCCCTCTTGGAACTTTCCCTATTTGTCACCATTGCAGATCTAGAAACACCATTTGGTCTGAGTTAGCAAGAGTTAGTGAATTTACTTCCATTTACTCCAGCAGATTTCCAGGGTGCTCACTAGACCTCAAGGGCTAACTTCTTGACCCCATAGCACCTACTGGATGAGCCAGAAGTCAAACTAGGATGAAAGAAAGGTCCTAAATGAATTATGCAAGGGAAAAATGAGCATTAAATTCAGAAATATGAACTATAGTCAAGGGAGCATCCAGTTTCAAAAACCCAACTATGGGCGACTCTTTCTGCCTCCACATCCTCCTTCCTTCTTTGCATTCCTGTCCTAAAAGCATTTCTGCCACGCAGTTAGCAATTATGAATTCTCAAACTGAGAGCAGAGATCAAATCATTGGTGACTCTTGATTTCTCCATAGCCCACTACAGAGAAAGGAAAACAGAAAAGTGTCTAGGCTTTCATCTTAGGAATGCTTTAATATCTAAAATTGGCTTAACATCTCTGTTCCAAGGGCTTGAAACTTCCCCTGAGGAAGGAACTTTTGTATGAAACAGCCTGGTAACAAATTAGTTTATCTTTCACTCTCCCTAAGTAATAATCCTTGCTTTCTATCTTGACTAGATGTCTTGTGTTTTGGTATTTAACTGAGAGTTTCTTTTTCCTTCTGTTATTTGAAATGTAGTCACTTAGGAAGGTGATATTTTCATAGATGTTCAAGCAATACTCCCGGCAACTAGACAGCACATGCTGTTCCCAGATGCAAAGATGGCGCTCACCTGCCTCTCATTTGCCACAGCACGCAGATGGCTGTCTACTGGCCCCTCTGTCTGACCCAGATGTTTACACACTGCTGCCCAGTGTCTAGTTGGGATAAGGGGAAGAGAATAAGTCACAGAATTAAATTAATACATGGGGCTGATAGCGAATGAACACCCAACCTTGGCCTCATTTACTGGCTGCTCTAACTAGGAACTGGCAAACATTTCTGTGAAAGGCTAGTGTTAGCCTTTGGAACATAGATTATTTTATTTTGGACTTTGCGGGCCATCTGGTCTCTCTCACAACTATGCAGAGATACTATCAAAGTGTGAAAGCGACAGAGAGAGTACTCAAGTGAACAAACTGACTGTGTTCCAATAAAACTTTATTTACAAAAATAAGTGGTATGGCCTGCACGTCAGTTTCCTGATCCTGCAAACAACTTTCCAACCAGTGTGAGTGTCCAGTTCAACCAGCTTCTGTTCATCTACTATACTAGTTCCTATCCAAGACACTATTTTCTTCTCATGCCTCAAATCCATCTGCCAACTAGAGTTGATTTACAGCACCACAATCGAACCCCCATGTGATAGAAAAGAAGGTAACGTCTAATAAAAATTTTAGGGAACTCCAATTTCTGAGATCAAAGGTTGACGATATCAGACTTATAGGATCACATAAGAAATTAGTGAACAAAAAACCCACACAGCAGAGTTTCTGAAGCAGGCTCCAGTTTTAAGACATGGCTGGAGACATGGCTTCTCCTCTATACCTCCCTGCAATGACATGTAAAACTAAGGGGCACAGAGTCTAGGATATCATGGATGTTATTGTTCCCCATCATCAGATAAGGAATAAGACCTGCCCTTCCTGCTCTAGGAGGCATCTATAAGCCACCTGGGGTTTGGAGAAAGTGCTGATTCTGATGCAGCGGGTTTGGGGTTGGCCCTGAGGGCCTTCATGCTAACAGATCATATTGATATTGCTGGTCTAAGGACCTATTTTTTTATTTGGAAGTAACATTACATTGTAGTGGAATGTTAAGTATGAGGTGTGCATCATTGCAAATCAACATGTGGACCTAGTACATTATACTCACCACTAAAAATCCAACTCTGCACTGGACTTTGGTGATGGCACACAGGTGATTTGGGGATGGGAAACCCATTGGAACTACAACTGAGTTGGAAAAAGGCACAAAATGATGTAAAAAAAAACTATTATATTATTAAAAAAAATCCAACTCTGTCCTTCAGCACACCATCATCACTTTGTCCCAATTTATCCATTCCCTGTTCTCCTACCCTGCTGGTAACCATGAATTATTCTTGTAGTCCAAAAGTGTATTTGTGTCTTAATTAGTTCATCTGTTTATTTGTTTTCTCTACATGCCAGGCAAGTGAAATCATGTGGTATTTATTATTCTCAGTCTGGTTTATTTCACTTAGCATAATTCCCATAGATCCATCAATATTGTTGCAAATGGCAGGATTTTTTTTCTTTTTTTTAGTAGCTGAATAGTATTCCATTGTGCATCTATCCTACACTATGTTTAATGGAATTCTTTACCCACTCACTAGTTGATGGGCACTTAGGTTGTTTCCACTTTTTAGCAACTGTAAACAGTACTGAAATAAACATGGGGGAACATGTAATACTTCAAATTAGTGTTTTTGTATTTGGGGTAAATGCCCAGAAATGGAATAACTGGATTCCATGGAATTTTATTTTAAACTCGTTGCTGAATCTCCGTACTCCTTACCACATGACTGTACCAACTTACATGCCCATCAACAGTGCTCAAGTGTTCCTTTCCCTCCTCATTCTCTCTAATATTTTTCTTTTCTTTTGGGTAACAGTCACTAAGAATGTCTCTCTGAAGAACAAGGACTAAGAATGGTGAGTGGTAAACTGGGCTACATACTGGAAATGACCAGGAGCCAGTCCCAAGCCAAATGGAACAGCATCTCTAGGGGTAGGTACCAACATCAAATTGATTAAAATTCACCAGGTAATTTTAACCTAGAGTCAATATTGGGAGTTACCAAGAGTTGCTGCTGTGTGATCCTGCTATTTCACTCTGGATACTTAGCTAAAGAACATGAAGACACATATTAGAAAAGGCTTATGCACCCCTAAGTTCATTGCAACATTATTCACAATAACCAAGATATGGAAACAACCTAAGTGCCTATCAAGGGATGACTGGATAAAGAAGTGATGGCATATATCACACAGTGGAATACTATTCGGCTATAAAAAATGAAATCTTGTTATTTTCAACAACATAGGTGGATACTGAGGGCATTACTCTCAGTAACAGTCAGATGGAGGAAGACAAATACCATATGATTTCACTATAATGTGGAAGATAAAGAAACTAAGGAAATGAACAGACCAAACCATAACCCTTTGGTATAGAGAAAAGATTTTTGGTTACTTAAGGTGGTCAAAAGGTGGGGAGGGGTCAAACATGGCAATATCAATCCTAGTTAAGGGCCACAATATAGCAGGTGGCAAAGGTCCCAGAGTACAAAGCTCTCCAAGGGCAATGTGGAGAAGAGCTTTGGAAGGCCTGTTTAGGTTCAGAAATGTAATGCCTTCAGTTCCTTTGATGAATCACCATATAAGGAAACCAGAGGTGGGAAAATCACATTTGTCTTTCCTTTTTGCTCCCCAGGAAGTTCAGGAAGTCCTATTTACGAGAATGGGCAAAACATCTGACCTAGGAATTACTGTCCTGAATAGGACCATGCTAACAGAAGAAAAGGGAAAAAAAACTCGAGATATTACGGGACAACCCAAGATCTTCTTGGTCTCCTACATATGTCCAAACCACACTGGTGAGTGGAAGGCCACAGTCACCTGTGAAAGCACAGACTTTCAATGTCATCTTGGCATTCACAGAATTGATGAAGATCACTTTGGGACAACCAGCCCCAAAGAGGAAGTGAATGTGTTGGGGCTGAGTTGGAAGACACCCATGCTAATAGTTGGTGCTGCAGAAGGTCAATAAGAAGCAACTCCATTCCCAAGGACCCATTATTCCATGCAAAGGGCGTGAGCCCTTAGGGTCCCCAGGGTGCCCTAGGAACACCATGAATCATGTGAAAATTCTTAACATGGAACATGTAGGGTGCTTTGCCAGATGTTTCCAGGAGCTTAAATTCAAGCTCTATCTTTACTCTGTTGGGGTCTTCTGTGAACATTTTGCTTAGTTTCTCTTTGCTGTCCTTTCCTGACTCTCTTTTGAACAAGTAGAGTCAAAGAATTAAGAATGGGCAGGTATTCTGAAAAACAGAATATTAAGCAGGTATTCTGAAAAGGAAGTCTTCCCTGGAGCACGCCGGTGCTAGTGGACAGCATTTCATCCACCTTACTTCCACTGGGCTTTCAGCCTTACATAGTTCACGGTCAGACCCTCCCACACATGACCCAGATCTCACCGATTAGTGTTCAATAAGCTCACATCTTCCACACCCACACAGAACCTCAGGCTTATGTCTCCTGAAGAAACAATACAGAGCTTCACAGCCCACTGTACAGAGGGCAAAGGGGAAGGGAGCTGTCCAAGGTTCCACAGCAATACAAGGGCAGAAGAGGGCCAAGATAGGTATCCCCTGACTTCCAGATCAGCATCTCCCTCCCACTTCTGGTCACTCCACTTCTCAATTAACTAAAGAGCAAGAGGCTGAAATAACCTCTCTTTCCCTTCACTGAATAGGAAAATACCAAATAAAATTGATGAATGCCCTAAAAGTTCAGAAATAATATTGGTCTATTCATATATATGAGTGCTTTCTAGAATGACTTCCAGGAGGCTGGAACATGCCACCGGCTATCTGTAGAGTCTCTCTATATAATTACTCCTGACAAGACTGTAGTTCACATGAGTGAGAAAGAGCACAGAGACAGTGAGGCCAAACTTGAATGAAACTGGCACTGACAAAAGGTCTTAGTTTGGACTTTTTTCTCTGTCAGGGAACTCCCTGCTAGGTGGATTCTGCTATGTGTAGCCAGGAACTCATATCAGACACATCATTCTCCCAAGAAACATCCACTGGAACACTGGATGATGTTTGAGTGGTGGGAATAATGCAAACATGGGAATAATGCCAGAGGGAGCTCTTTAAGAACCAGGAAGATGTCTTAGCACATAAGACATGAGCTAAGATCATGTAAGGTCAGATTTGTGTGCCTCCTGCCCGCCATGGCTGATTCGCTATGACACTGTCTGATACAGGTAGGAAATGGTGGTCTTGCGGGCAAAGAGACGCTCGGAGACAACAGCTTATCTCTACTGGCTTTGCAGTCTAGCTCCAGGGAGGAGCAAAGGTAACCTGTTATTTTTCTCTCCCTGCAAAACTGCAGGAGTGGGGAGGACATCTGCTTGGGTGGAGAAGCCAATTTTAAAGTCTCTCAAGTGCACTGTGGCTCTACTTCTCACATTTAGGAAACCTCTCAGCCACACGCCCATCCTACCAAAAAAAGAAAAAAAAAAAAGGAGGCTACAGAAGCTATTTCAGGAGGTGGACATGAAATGATTTGCACTAAGGAGACTTTGCACTAAGATCACACATCGATTACTTCATAGCACACATTCTGCTAACAAAGTAAAGAAAAAAGATACAAGAAAACCTCTCAAGCCAAAAGTCGATCCACCCAAACACTTGTCAACTGACATTCCAGGCTGTGCCCCTCCCTCCCACTCCCTCCCGCCGCCACCATGTTATGGAACAGGGAGAATCCTGGAAAGGGACCCTGGTGAGCTCTCCAGGTCGATTCTCCTCCTAAATGGTTGATCTTTTCAGAAGGCTTTGCTTTTTGTTTTTGTTCCCACGCAGCAGATGAGTATGATCTAAAAACATGCCCCCACCCCCTTAGCTTTGGCCTTGTAATCCCCGAGACAACTAAGAAGGCAAAGGTGGGATCAGGAGAGTGGAGCCAGGGAATGGCCACCCCCTAAGAAGAGATGCAAAAAGACCCACAAGGCCAGACAGAGAAGAAACATCTGTGACAAGATGCTCAGTCATTAATCATCTACAGGAGATTCCAGGAGTCCCCAGCCACAACTCCCTGCAGTTTTACTGACAGAGCAGGAAGCAACTTCCACAAAAACAGCCTGCGAAACAGGGTTCCAGCTAAGTAAACAAGCAGCTCTGGCGGAAGGCAGCGGGTCCTTATTTTAACCATTACGCCAGGAATCGTGCTTGTGGGGGAAGAATGCGAGTCCCAGAAACACACCGAGAAGAGCTGCTGTCTCACATGGATGTCGGGAGACGCTCAAGCACAAATACGATTTTGATGTGAAAGTCTCTTGAGAAAGTTATTGTTGGGAAAGAGCAGTGGGAGTGGAGGTAGAGGCTGATTTTCCCACGCATTTCTAGACGGTCTCCGAGGAGGGGCCTTGTCACTCTGTCACTACTCAGAGCATGCTAGTGTTTGAAAGTTGGGAAGGACCTTGGAGACTTTCTTATTTATTTTCACCCATCTGCTTGGCGACCCCTCTCCAGTGCTTTAACCAACAAGGGAAGGGGAGTGGAAGGGGATCTCTAAAGGCTCCAGCAGTTTCCTTGTGTTTTCACTAGAAAATGGCAACACTGAGGTTGAATTCTCTTACCAGCTAATGTAGAATCAGCTTGGATGAAAATAGTCAAGGCAGGATTTTCAGTCCTAACCAGTATACTACTCCGATCACCCCATTAGATTCTTGAGCATCAGAATGGCAACAGATAACAAGTGTTGGTAAAGACAGAGAAAAGCCAACTTCTCCACCAGGCTTCATCCAGGAATTTGGTGAAGTTGCACTGAGTGCCAGAAATAGTACAATGTCAGAAAGAAAGGAAATCTTCTCCCTCCTTCCTTCTCCCCTTCCCATCCATCTTTTCCAAAACAACTTGCCCCTCAACAAAGCATCTTATGACAGTCCTTGGGCAGCAAAGAAGAGACCAGGTAGCAGTAAATTCATTAAAATGCCTGTTCACCAGGTCCTCCTTGGTGGCGCAGCAGGTTGAAGCATAGCACTAAGAAGCTAAAACCACTTCAGCAAGAGTTCGATTCCCGCCCGCCCCGGAGCTGACCCACATGGCGTGGCAGACCTCTCCTGACCTGCCCACTGCTCCCCTCAGCAGTGTACTTTGTTGATCTGCTTGTTTTGCTCCCCACTCTGTCTCTGGTGAATCCTCTCACTGCCCCTGCACCTCTGGCCTGTACCCCAGTTCTGTGTGCATAAATAATCTTTTAAAAAAATGCCTGTTCACCTCTTGTGTGAGCTTTGATGGTCCCAGAATGACCACAGACATCAAGAGGACAGAAGCATGAGGCCCCTGGGAACAGAAAGCTAGGCTTGGAAGCCTCTTAATGGAAGCCTCCCGTTTCATGCTTTACAAGCGAGGCATGAATGTGCAGCAGCCTTTGTCTCTGCTAAGAGCTCCACAAATGGGCACCATCCGCTTCTCGCTCCTGGACCAGGTGAGATGGTTAAGGGGAAGGTGCTTCACCCCTAACTCCCCATTCTGTTTGTGAGGCATGCAGGTGGGGCTGTTTGGTGGATAGAAATTCCAGAGAGAAATCAAGAACCCGGGTTTTTGTTCTGCCTCTTATGTTACCGGGCACATCTTAATAACTCCGCTTCTGTTTCTCCCTTTATTTTTAAAAGGAGACAGGTCAGGGATGGGGGAAAGATAAAAATAGCTGCAAGATTCTTCTCTTTCTTGTCATTCCCCATAGTCAAATCTCCTCTCCAAGCGCTGATCATTTTACAGTTAAATTACTGTCGAATTTGTCCCTGTGTTCACCTTCAAGTGAGTTTAAAATAAAAAAGGTTATTTCAGATGCTGTTCATCTTTGCCTCCGAGTCAGCCATCTCATTTGGGTTTCTCATTTCTACCTTGCCTGGTTGGAGTGTTTTTAAAAACCTTTTAGCGGCAGTCCTGTGTGGGGACGAGGCCGCAGGTGGCGCTGCGCGCTCAGAATTCTCCCTGGAGACACGCGGGCCCCTCTCAGTTCTCCATCATTCCACTAGGTCATTTCCCCTACCGTTTAGCTGCGTGCTTCCCAAATACTTTTTTAGAACTCGAATCTCTTATCCGCAGTCCCAGCCTCCACTCTGGGACTTCTCCTTGTCTTCTGGCTACTTGGCTGCAACGTGGAATAAGCTTCGGCATTAACTTTATTTGACAACAGGGCTGGCGGCCAGGACTAGTCCCAGCTGCCCAGTTCTGAAGGCACCGGGAACAGCTCGACTCTCCTTAAATGCTGAAGCACGAGGCATGAAGCCGAGAAAGTGCCTTTCTGTGCAGTCCCAGGTCTGGGGAAAGAAATTCACCTGCACACTTTGTGTTACATCCCAAACCCAATGAATAATGGCCATCTGTGACATTTGATCCTATTTTTGTTGACGAGTAAAGTATCAGTCTTCCTGCTCTGCAATTTTGCTTTTCACAACTTCAGTTACTCCTGACCAAGCACCGCGAGACAGTATTGCGTAGAATAAGGTATTTTGAGAGAGCGAGTAACCACATTCACATACATACTACAATATAATTGCTCTATTTTCTTAATAGTATTTTAAATCATTTGTCATTAACATATGATAAATTAAACTTGATCACTGCTATGAATATATAGGAACATATTGGACATACAGTAAATTCTCACTTTACTTCATCCAGATGTACTTGGAAACTATGACTTTAAGCAAAGTAATATACAGTAAAACTAATTTTACTATGGGCTATCAAACAAAGACTAAGCACATTTTAAAAGGAGCTAAATATTATAAATGAAAAATATTTGAAGCTAAAAAATTCAGTGGCTAGAATGAATGAAGAACAAAGCTCACTAGCACACAGAAATGGAGGTAAGTAAATTTCCCAGAATCTGCCAAGGGTTCAGGACAGGTAAGACAGGTAAGCTACCAGGAGGATAGAGTGAGAATTCTAAAGTGTCCAATCAATTATGGAAGAAGAGTAGAGAAGAGACAGCAAACTAGATTGAAACAATACTTGGAGATAATGACTTTTCCAGAATCATGGAAGAGACTAATTGTGAGATTCAGAAAGCGTGACAAATGCTAAGTAAAATAAATACAGCAAAACTACTACTAGACATATTATGCTAAGATTACGGAAAAGCAAAGATCTTAAAAACAGTTGGTAGAGAGGAGGAGGTAAAAAAACAGTAAGAGAAAAAATAAAGAAAAAATATAGTAAATGTAGAACAGGGGGATGAAAATAAATCTAGCTATTTTAGCAATCACAGTAAATGTAAATGTTTAAATGACTTGGATATTAAAAATTATTAAATAAAAAGATGTATATAATTTACAAGAGGCAAAATCTAAAACAGAAGATAATGTAAGGTTGAAAGTAATTGAGTAGGACAAAATGAGATGGATGAAATAAACACAATTACTTCAGTATTCCTAGTACATTTAAGTGAACAACATGCTTCAGTTAAAACACAGAATTACTAGTCGGATTTTAAATATAAATTCAGCTATGTGACAGATCATAAACACAAAGCTTCTGAGAGTTTGCATGCAAGGATGTGTAAAATGATATCTATCAATTAAATATTGAACGCTGCTCTCTCCTTGCCCCTTCCCCCCCCCCAAAAAAAACAACAACAACTGTTGTAACTATGTTCGTTTCAGAAAGAAATAGACTATATGGGGAAAAAGTTCTACTAGAGAAAGGAGATCACTATATAATGATGAAAAGGTCAATTTGCAAGGAAGATAAATTTGTAACCATAAATATAGACTCCAAATATATGAAACAAAAATAGAACTACAAGGAGAAACAGATCAATCTTCCTGTGCAGTAAAATACTCCCAGTGACTGATAGACCCTATCAGTAAAAATACACAAGCTCTGAAGGTTGTGCTGAGAAGAGTCCTCTTCTCTTATCTTCTCCCCAGAGAGCAGAGAGCTCCCTTCTTTGTGGGAGGGCCAAGCTTAGGGTAGGCCCTGAGGTGAGGGACAGAGGAGACTGGATGGGTGGTCACATATCCTTCACAACTGGGTGTCTCTGAATTTAAAAAAGCCTTGATGAGCCACAGATATTTATGTAAATGTGTCACACTTTAGCTACACTTTGATAAATAATGTTACAACCCTTGGGCTGTCCGTGTATTGTTATTGGGCATAAGGACTGTAGTGTAATGAAAAGTAATCACCTCCCTGCACACACTGCATAGGTGACTAAGATGATGTGATCTAGTTGGTGAGCGATAGGACACCCAAAATACTTGGAAAGCCTTTAGGGGCTGACATCCATGCATTTAAACTCATCGCTTGATATCCTGAATTGACAAGCACACACATACCTCCCTAAAATCAGCATCTTGACACCCAAAATTTGGGGAGTTTGAGAAATGCTTCACTTCTCATAGGAAATTACAAATACTATCTGACCCTTGCTTTAAAGAGAACAATCTGTCACCTCACAGTCAGGCAAGCACACCTTCCTTTTGCATGTTTTCCTTCCCCCCTTTAAAGAATTTTATTATCTTGCCTGTAGGAGCATATGGAGACTCTGCATTTCACCCCCTGCACCATGGTTTGCCTGGGTCTGTGACTCCCAAACTGTAATTTTCTGAAAGCCCCTCATAAAGCTTTTCCATTCATCCTGAGGTGTGGCTTGCTGGTGGATCACTTTCAACAATAGCCACACACACCAGACCCTTCCTTGTCATTCTTATGAGCCAAGTTACCCAAAATCAGCTCCTTAAAAAAATACTCTCACAGATTCATTTACTTCTCCCCAAATTATGGCAATGGAAAACCTTTCCTGATGCCAATATTATAAAGAACTTTTAATTTTATCTATTTCATCAAGAAAACTTGATAAAAGATAAAGATTTTCCCACTTGAGCCAGAACCATTATAGTCTTAATGAAACATTTCTTGTTCCTTGAAGACTGTTGAGTAAAGAAGATTTGATTTTCCTGAGTAACTGGAAACACTTTTGTGAGGACATGTTTCATACTCAAGATAGCTTCTGGGTTTTTGGATTTTATGTGAGGAGAGCAATTAAGGCAGTTTGCAGCCTTTATATTTTCTTCTCAGAGCTGTCTAGCTGCTTCGTGTTTACCCCTTTTCTCAAGTTCTCAAGTAGCTGAAAGAGAGAGCAGAGGAAACGCTTACCTTTCTTAAGTGCAGAATCGAGGGCTCTTTGCTGAAATGAATGCCGGCTGCTTTGGCGGTTTTCTGAGACCAAAATCCCTTAGAATAAAACTTACTGTTTTCCTACCTCATTAAACAGAAATAATTTATGAAATTTATACTGTATTTCTCCTTCTAGCTGAGAGTGCTGTGATTTTGCAGATAATTCCACACAGAAGCCAATGGCACACACATCCCTGTGACTTTCATGGCAATCGATAAGTTTGCTGTTGCTGTTAGCCTGTGCAATTTCTTTGATTAACCTGTGAAAAGTGTTCTCCTTCATGAATGTTGTTCAGAAATAAGCAGGCATTGTAAAATGAAACAAGGGCAGACACCAGAATGTGAATGCTTGGTGATCTTAAATGATGATGCATGAAAGAAAGAGGGAGAACAATTTGATTTGCTCCAACTAGGCTGACCCAGAAAGAGAAGAGCAGGAAAATAGCTTTACCTAAGCAAACATGACATCAAACCCCACCAGAACACCCCTCACAACATGCAACATCGACGACTCTTTTAAAATATATATTCTCTGAAAGACATTTTAATGGCAGTAATAAAAAAAAAAGTTTTTGCCCTTCTATTGACATTTTTCTCCAACTGATTGCCAACAACTTCTGTCTCTTTCTTTAAGATGTCATCTTATGTTTTGGGGTGGAACTCTTTTGCTCTGGTTGGATTATGATTGAATTCTAGGTTCAGGTAGGTGAAGTAGCATACCAATGCTGACAGTTAACTGGACCTGGAAAGTGACTGTAGTTTCCTACTTCAATGTAGACTCTCTTTTCCAAAAAAGGACTTCTATTTCTCCCAGGACTTGAAAAATTTCTAAGTGTGATCTTTACGAGAACATGTCTAATATAAATTATAACTAATTTTTTCCTGCCATCCTCCCGAGTATGTGAGTTTTTTTTCTTGACTATGTCCTACCTTCTTCATGTGAGTGCCCAATAAGTCTTTGCTGAATGAAGGATGGATTTTTCTTTTTCTTTTTCTTTTTTTTTAAATGTGAGATTTGTCTTGGAGATGGGTAGAAGAAATGGATTAGTTTATGTTTAAGCATCTTGCCTTGGTCATATGTGTTTGTGGGTGATAACACTAGTGATCTCTCAAATGTTCTGGACACTTGGCTTCCTAGGGCCAAAGAGATGTAGCGTGTGCTGGGTCACGTTTGGGCAGAGACTTTGCCATTTCTCTATTTCATCCATCATGGCAGCAAGTAAAGCTCCAGAGAATGGCTGCTATGTTACCTTGGGGCCAGGAGTGACAGTGACGAGACATTTGCACCTTGATTCCCAAATGGGATGGCGGTAACTGACCCCAAACCAAGAGACAATACACACATGACATAAACAAGAAACAAATTTGTGTTGTTGTGATCCACTTTATGGGTCATTTGTGAATGTGGCATTGGCTAGCTTAACCCATCCATAACCGTACTGGACAAGCTTCTAAAGATATTACATAATCCCAACTCCAGAGAATGACCCATTAACCAGCAATCAGTCATGTTGTTGCAGTTACTGGTTTTACTCATTTAAAACCAACCTGTCTTAAAAAAGAAAGAAAGAAAGAAAGAAAGAAAGAAAGAAAGAAAGAAAGAAAGAAAGAAAGAAAGAAAGAAAGAAAGAAAGAAAGAAAGAAAG
>NW_004567111.1:8650419-8685825 GCF_000260355.1 Condylura cristata
AAGAAAGAAAGAAAGAAAGAAAGAAAGAAAGAAAGAAAGAAAGAAAGAAAGAAAGAAAGAAAGAAAGAAAGAAAGAAAGAAAAAGAAAAGAAAAGCATGGCTAATTTTCCAGGTGTAAGAAAATACTCATGAAGACAATCTTTGATGATAATTGACTGTGAAAGAGCTTAAGTACTAAAATTATTGTGTATTGCAGTTATCTTTCCACCTTTAACATTTATGAAGGGAAGTCAATTTTCACTCAAACAGGTTTCTTTTCATCTGGTTTTCTCTACAATGTTTATGCTTGAGGTTTATTGCTAGCAGTAAAGAGTGTCCAAGTATGTTATGGGAATAACCAAATTCCCAGTGCTTTAAAATGTATTCCATAGACCCCAGAGTCGCTTAAAAGCCTGATTGATTATACAGCAAATACATCAAAACTGGTATTTATGAAATATCCCATTTCTTCAGCTCTATCTCTCATAAGCGTGAACGTCCCATTTGGGAGTTGTGGTGCGAATATCTCAGACAGCTATGAGAAGAAATTACTGCAGATTTTCCATGACAAGGGAAAGGTTCTTTAAGCTGTTCAATAATTTAATAAAAGATCTATGTCAGCGGATGCCTCTCAGAAACACACATTTTAAAAGCTATGGTTTGAACACTTTGTATGGCTCAACTATTCAGCTTTCCTCATCAACTCACCCCAACACCAACTCCATATAGGAGTGAAGACAGATATTGTGAATAATTGTGCAGATGGACTTTTTCATCTGGCCAGTGTCAGAACTGACAACAAAGTTGCTGTTGAGTTTGTTCAAGAACAGGCAAAAAGTTCTGGCTTAAGCAGGGAGCATGAGCTATGAGGTGGGGTAGATAACAAAGAGGTTTCACATTGGCAATTTGCTTCTAGGTCAATGAAGATCCACTTGTTAATGTACCTTCCGCACATTCTTTATTGGGTTGCCTATCTTAGATTACAAAATCAAATTCCTATTTCCTGTAGGCTTATGTTTTATGAAACTCTATTCTAGCACTATTTCCTGCAGTGGCTACAGTGTGTACAACCAGTTAAGTAAGCAATGCTTTTTTTGCACACAGTATCACTTGGATGATGCTACCACTAATGACATTCTATGATGTAGAATGTACATGAGCGTTTTATTAAGGGGTATGCAACAAACAGTGGGATAAATGCATTTATTGATGGATTGATCACTCTAGAACACATCAATTTGGGTTTAACTGAAGTCTAGGGATTCTGAAAGAAATTCTTAAGTCTGAAGGGGAAAATAAGCATATGAACATACCATAAAAGAGATATAAAATCTATAGAGCCATACTTGGGACCTGAATGCATAACATTTCATTTTTATGACATACTCATAGTTCAGCAAAGTTCTTGCTTAAATGTTTCTGAGTACAAAAGAGAAGTTAACACGGAGTTGAAAAGAGTTTGTTGGTAAAATTATCTCCTCCCAAATGATTGCAGACCACTTATACCTAAATCAAGCTGTGCAAGTGTTTTCCTTTAAAATGTACGGCATGATTTTATTCTATTGTTGCAATGCATAGTTCTTGGGCATGTCTTAAAGCAGAGGCATGGAATGGATTGTGGTATTCCCAGGGAGTTACATAGCTGGGGACTCCTTTCTCCCTGTTGTATAAAACCCCAATACAATTAAACACAACCCTGCTTGAGCTGAAAGAGAGGTCTATTCTCCATCCTGAATCCACTATTTTTACACCTGCTTGCAAGAATAGGTCCCCAACCATGCCAACACAGTCCGCTCTCCCCTAAGTGTGAGCTGAACATTCCCCTGCAGGAGCGGGCAGTCAAACTGGCTGTCCAAGAGTGAATACCATTGGATTAGATCAGTGCATCCGGCAAGCCAGAATATGCATCCTGGAGCTAAGCCATCATGTTACAACTGTGTCTTATTCCCCACTTGCGGCTCATCAACCACCAACTTCCTGAGTGGAAAGAAGCCTCAGTCAGATGCCTCTCTGCCACCCCAGGCTGCGGATTTGTCTGGATGAGAAAGATACCCAGACCAAGTAAATAGGTTGGGTGTCTTGGTTTTAATGTTTGTATTTTCTCCCTCTTTTGAAAGCTCTCTGTATTTTGCTTCAGTTATGACCAGAGTTCATTGAGATGAAACTGGGGTGTCTCACTGGGGTTTTTCAGCAAATAAAGCAAGTCTGGGCAAGGCTGGGAAGTTCACATTCTCAAGTGGAGAGAGCTGTGGCTGTTTGTTTGCTGGGGGTGAATGGGTATAATTTATTCAGCTGCAGCAGAGGATTCTGAAAGCCAATCTGGCCTTGACCCATTTATCTTTAGAAAACTAATTAAAGTGGAGAATCTGGTTTACTGGTGTTCTAGAGGTTTTTTAATTCCTACCGGGGCTGAGCAAAGAAAGAGGGGCTGTGTGAGTGTGTGTGTGAATGTGTGTGTGTCTGTATGTACACATACACAGGCCTGTGTCTAAGGGAAGGTAGGAAATATCACTTTCACCTAAGCACACAGGCTGAGGCACCAGATAATAAAGCAGTTTCTTCAACACAGCCTGACATCCTTTTGAAATGCAAAAGAGTGGATTTAGCCGGATGCAGAATCCTTTGAGGTGACAATGAAATGCCATGGCAATTTAAAATGAACAACAGAAGGCTTTCCAGATCCTTACAACCAAGACTTCCTAAATCACCCCAAAATGACTCCAAAGAGGCATGGCAGAACATCTTCCCAACTAGCCTTTTACTCTGCAACTGGTATTAACCATCAGGCAGGACACACTGCTTTTGCTTGTTTGTTTTTGAACAAACAAGGGCTTATCTTGATGATATTTTGCAAGTTCTTCCATCTAGTATGTAATGATATTAACCTCTTTGTCACCAGTAGCAAAACAGAAGGTGCATTGTATTTGGGGAAGAATCAAGTACAGCAATAGACATTTGACTTTTCTTTTTTTTTTTGACTTAGTGAATGGAGATGGTGGGAGGCAAGTGGGCTGGCAGTTCTGCAGAGGTGAGCAGGGAGAAGATGATATGATTGCATTCTTTCCAGTGTGGTCGAAGAAATCATTCTTCTTGATAACTATCAGGTAGGGAGATTGAGCTAGCTCAGCTGCTGGAAATCTGGAGACACCCAGAGAATAAGCTGGGAAGGACAGGCAGCAGCTGTGGGGGCTGGAGATATCCTAGCTGTTTTCTGTAGGACTCAGCTCATAAGGCTCACTTGACCCACTTCACTGGGCGTTCTCCTCCCATCTCCCACACAGCAGCAGCAGATTTTAAATTATCTCTTTTCTCTGTTTCTTCCTCAACATTTTCCCTGCCAGAGTATTCCTCATCCAGATTTACCTCTTAACTTACTTCCCTCATCCAAACTGCCCTGGGCTCAGACATCTGGAATGATGAATAGCAACAATTTCCTTTTAAACAAATGCATTTTAAGAGAGGAAGCTTAGACATGGTGTTAACCACTGTCTGCACTGCTGGCCAGGCAGGTATCTGGCAACATGATGCTGAGGTGAAGGTCACATTTTCCCCTAGGTTCACGGTGTGATGTGAGGTCAGATCTTTATTAAGGGGCGTTACTAGCATGGAAAAGTATTCTAAAAGCCAGATGAGAATGAATATCAAATTATTTAAGAGAACTTCTTAAGTTTAAGAACTTTACTATATAAGAAAACCTGGTCAGAGAACTAGGTGTTCCTCATTACTCTCAGTACAAATCACTTTGTATTAAAAAAAAAAAAAATGCCCAATGCTCCCTCCCTGAACAGCCTGAAAGACATCAGTAAATTTAAGTAGGAGAAAAAAGAAGAGTAAACAAACTGTTTCTTAACCCTTGACATTCTCTATATCCCAGCTAATGGAAAAATTAGCTTCGTATTCATGAGACCTGATGTTGGTTTGTTGTTATTATTAGGAAGGTAATTATTCGCTCAGCACAAGAAGAAAAAAGCCAATATATTCTATCAGGGAAGAGCGAGTTTTTCAGGCAGACTACACATTGTCTGAACATTAGGACAGAATTTAAATCAGTCACCAAATGAGTTAGTCTTATACAAAACTTCGCCTGCAAACTTTGTCACGAGGAAGGAATACCAGAAAGACTGTTCACCAGATACGCCAAGCAGAAATGAAATTTCTGAACCTGCTGGTCTCAGGCAAGGCTCAGCGGCTCTCTAGACAATTTGGAAAGGGGATGTGGAGGTGGCATTTCCCAGGAACTCTCTGGAATGACCATATACAAAGACAAATGAGGATGAGAGGAAGAATAAGAAGACCAAAGCTTACACTATGTTGCATTGTCCTCCACACAATCCTCTGGGAAGCAAGAGGAAAACAAATTTAAAGGAAAAAGAAAGAGAGATTATTCTATACATAATAGCACAGCACAGACGTTATCATCAAGCTTTGTGGGCTGGTATTTTACCACCCCCACCCCAATTTTCTAAGAAGGACCTATGGACTATTTGAGAGGCCCAGATCACTCAGCACCACATTGGATACTTACTAGAGTCACTGGTCTTAATCACCCATGGATGAATGAACTTCAGAGTGTAGTTTTGTGATTTTAATGTCTATTTCTATGAAATATATTTATGGAAGGCACACAATTTAAAGCAGATTTTTCTCTAATGAATTAGCTGGAGTATAACAGAGACACTTGTTACCTGAGTGTGTCCAGGAACTTTACAGCATGCTATATTCTAATTTTCTGAGCTGTACAGCTAATTGCCCCTATAGGATGATATGAAATACCTCTGGATCCCTGGCTCTTAAATATTGAATTATTTTATATTGATTGATTTTTTTTACACTCTTCTTAGTGAAAGTTCAGTAGGAATTTCTTTAAAAAAAATAGTTTTGTACCAAATTTACAACACATTATTAAAAGAATTCAGAGTATACAATTTAAGAAGGAAGCAAAAGAACAAATTTCTTCTTGAGTCTAAATAATCACCTATGGATCTTTCATCTACAGTAACAGTGGGCAGGGACAGAAAAGGTCCGTGTTGATTACAGGAAAGGCATGGTGGTGGGAATAGTTGATAACCAAAATTCTGGTGACCTTCATGTTTTCACCAAGTCATGGTTGCTGGCGAAGGAGATGTGATGAGCCTGCTTACCAAGTGTCACTGAATGTGGATTTATATATTCATTCATTATTGGATAATAAAATAATTTTAGGGTAGTATGCCTGAAAGCTACCCACTACTTACACTTATTCTTATGCCCAAAGGACTTAGGCGAAACACATGGAAATAGATCCCAGGGATAGAAAAGAATCTACAAATTTCTTATAAATACAGAGGTTAAAAAGGTGAACTGGATGGATTTTTGTTTTCTTCTTTGTGTTCAATTTTTTGAAATCAGGTTTTAGCAGCAGTTTAAAAAACATGGGGTTGAGTTTTATTTCTGCAATAGGCTCTGTAATTACCAGGTCATATGAAAAATAACTTTATAGTAATTGATATAAGAACACTCAGCAGTGAATACCACAGGGCCTGGTTTTAAATGGTAGGAAGGGAAAGCATTGCTCTCCTAAGGAGAACCTTACCTTGAATTGCTGCAGTTTGGAGAAAGGGGTGGGGTGCAAGGGACAGTCTTTGGATGTTGTCCTTAACACTGTTTACAGAAATAAAAGGAAGTCTTTCCCTTGGCTCCCTTTTCTGGAACACATGCTTCTTATAAAGATTTAGGAAACACACTTTTAGGGGGTTCACTTTGATAGGAACAGGTACATTAAGCTGGTTTACAAAGCCATTGGAGACAACTGGAAAGTCTGAGACACCCTCAAGGAGAGCTCAGCCTTGCCTGCTCTAGGTAAAGGCTTCACCTTTCTGCTGTTCAGAACCCTGAACTCTCAAAGGGAAGGACGCCCTGGGAGGAGCCAGTTGCTGCAGAACAGATTCTGATGTTAGTTTCAGATCTAACTTGGATTTCTCCAGAAAAATGAGTAATTCCTTTTGATGTAAAACAGATCCTTGTTTCTAGGGGAAAAGGCACTCCAGGTAGGTTTGTGACTGGCTGTGAGTAATAGATCGCTAATTCTTACAATTGGGGGAGGAATCAGGTTTAATTTGAAATGAAATAGATTCCACCACCACTCTCCCTGGTAGAACTTGAAGCCACACCTCCGAGGAAGGGAGTATTATATGCCTTCAGAGCAGATTTGAGAATAAAATTGGCTTTAAATTTGTGTGCTCTGAATCTGGATTCTTACGAGCTGACTCTGGTCTGTGGTTTTCATTCACTTATATTTTAACTCAGAATCATATTTTAACTATTACTAGTTCTTTTCAGAAAAAAAAATGATAAAAATATTTTGGGGGGGGAGTAAAGAGCCTAAGTGGTCTGTTATTTGTCTTTTCAGACCTGTATAATTAGGATATGTTGAAGATTACCAACAAGTTTCCTGGTAAATGGCTTAAATTCTAATTTTCCTACCTTTCAGATTTTAAGCATCGTGTGAAATTTTCAAAGTGTAAAAGTTTCATTTCACTTATGCTAAATTGCATGAATACTGCTGTCCTGAAAAAAGACTTTCTTTTGCAGCTTCCCTGTATGTCCCTCTGTGTGTTTCTCTTGTATCAAAAGGAAAAAGGATGAACTGATAGTCATAGAATCATTAAATTGCTGATAGTCACAGAATCATTATTTTGCTTAAATTCAATGCAATTTTAACTAAGTGCCTCATATACCCCAATTATTTTTAAATTTTAAGTGCCCTTCACATGAGATGTATCTTAACTGGTTTTTAAGTGCACAATGCAGTATTGTTCTCTTAGACATGATGGTGTAGAGCAGAACTTACTCATCTTGCATCGTGGTGTAATTCTTCAACATGAGTTTATGAAAACTCCGAAAAGTATATAGTTGCAATAGCTAAGTCAGGGGTAACAAAAATGGTGGGGGAGGGAAGCTGTGCCGACTAGAAGGATCTTGATATACAAAGGGATTTGCAAAGTAAAAACCCAAACTCTGAATGCTACTGAAGTTATCATTTCAAGATAAACCAACAAAAATCAAATTGCTAGCTGTTTGGTGGAATTTAATTAGTTATTTAAGAGAAAAAGGTGACTGACATAAAACTTTTTCTAAAATTATGAAAAGATAGTAGATACCAAGAAAAAAATTGAAGTAATTACTCAGGTGGTTCTTTTTTCAAGCCTACACAAGAAGGGGGCGTTTTTTCATTGCTAAAAAACAGTAATAAATTTATAACATGATTTAATGGTCAGTGACTCCATTTATTCCTTACTCTGGCACTTCTTGGATATGCCTTTAAGCACATTTGATTTTTTTAGAGAGAAATGCTATTATGTGCTTACTTCTAGGTCAAACTCAACCAATTTAATCTTATGATATTAAGATATTATCTAAAACAATAAAGTAATTTATAACAGCAGCTAGCAGAAGCATTTTTATAACAGACACATTGAAGATCCGAGTTTATATGACATAATCAGATGAGGTTCAAGTGTTTTAGAACTTTAAGGTTTTATCTGCTAATTTTACATCAAGATAATTGGCAAACCAATATTAACAGCACTAACAATTACAGGTATATAAATTGTTTATAGTACTATAATTTGCATTGGAAGTAATCAAGCAGTATTTCTCTGAAATTATGAGCTTTTAATTTTTTATAGCAAAACGTGATGCTTAGCACACATTAAAACTTGCATTAACTATGTCTGTGGGTGTATTCTCAAGTAAATTGTTTTGATGATTACATATCATTCAGTCCTCTGGCACACATTTATATGGACCAAAAAGCAACCACTTCTAAGAATGAAAACTTTTTTTTTAAAGACATGCAGGAAAGAAAAATTGGTAGCAACATGGATGGGGGTGTCTTGGCAAAGTTTTTCAAACAAAAATCTTCCCACACAGAAGTCATCATAAAGTTCTACTGTATCATAACTGAATAACTGATTCAGGGGAATAAGAAATGTTGTTGTAATTGTATCTCTAGAAGACAGAGCAACTTGTCTTCAGATGAATAATTCAGAAGACATATGAAGTAAAAAAAACTGCCCACTGCCTGAGTGGATTCATAGTGATAAGATTTCCTAGATCATCTCATTTGTGACCTAAAAGGAAGGGCTCATTACTTTTCAATATTCTTATTAAGACTAGGAGCAGAGGTTAGAAGGTGACTTTCACACCCAGCTCTGTTAGAGGCCCATCACACCCCCTGAAGGCTGAGCTTGGTGACAGAACGATCCCCCATGGTCATGAATTCCAGACAACTCACCAGCCGGTCCAAACTCGTTCCTGCAGCAGTTGTGGGTCTTTCCTCGGGATTATAGGGCCTGAAACGTGTATTGAAATTTTCAGGAGCTGAGCGGGCAGATCTGAGTGCTGGAGCTGGTTTCGGTTGGCCACATCCCTGGAAGACCTGCACAAGTCATTGAGAAGTTAAGCAAGTGACACAACGAATTTCTTCAGATCATGATGTGGAAGGTTGTGATGTAATGACTTGCATATTTTTCAAGGAACCTTAACATTCTATAAGCTCTACAGTTGGATTTTCTATTTATGAATTTTATTTTCTTAAATTTTATAATAGTTTATTTTCACATATTTTTGTGCATTTTTCCATCTCAGTTGCAATTCCCTTGGGTTTCCCATCACCAAATCACCCATGTGCCATCACCATAGTCCAGTGCATTTCCTCTCCACACTGTTTTTGATCCCATTCCCGTATAAATTTTATTTTTTAAATAATTTATTTATATCTATTTTACATCACTGTTCACTTTTGTAAAATGGCTTTCTTTTTCAGGGGTTGTCCCCATAGAATTTCCACTACTAACTCATCCATGCACCATCACACTTGTCCGGTACGCTCTTCATGCCCTTGTTCGGTACGCTCTTCATGCCCTTGTTTTGAATGAAATAAGCAGAAGGAAAGAAACTAAACTATTGGAAGGTTTCATTTACAGGAAGAATATCCTGGTCCCAAATAAGGGACCAGGAGAAAAAAAAAGAACAATAAAAACACAACACAACAAAAATATACAGACAGCCATAAATCAGACTCTCTGCAGGGGACGGGCAGGAAGAGAGGTCAGAACGAGGGCCTAACATGGGCATGTTAAACACTGCAGCGCATCTGTAACGCAAGAATCACCCAGACAGATAAGGCGTGACTTATTCCACGTCCTGACTCTTATTTGTGGGTATGCCTAGTACCCCAAACTAAACCTGAGCATCAGGACTTAACAACCTCTGCAGGTTCCGGCAAACTGCAAAGATTTCGCCCCCTCACGCTGTCTCCAATGAGGTCGGACAGGGCAGGTGATGCTCTCTCCTTGTTCAGTGCTTACGCTGAAAGCCAAGTTCCTTTGGTGGTCTAATTCGTGCCGTATTTCCCTTATTTTTGTGCTTTTGCTTGGCGAGTTCCTGTTTAAATGGTCCCATAAGCCCAGCTCTGAAGTGCTTTCTAGAGCTCTTAAGTACAAGAGGGCTCTGGGATGTGTCTTATGGAGAAAACCTGTGCTAGATAAGCCCTGTTCAGGTGTGTTTCTAAAGTCTGACGCCATTAGTTCGATGTTAATGAATTCGCGATAGACAATAAGGAAGTTGTCTTTAAGGAGAAACACACACAATGCAAGGTGACGTATTGATTACTTGGTGAAAATGTGACTAAAAGCTGGCAAGCGTTTGACCCTGTATTCCCTTAAGAGTAATGGCTCAGTATTCGCTGATTCAGTGTTTGTGGTGACTTTATAGACCTCTGACAAATAATGAGAACTTATTAAAAATAGAAATTGAAATAGCTACTTTACAGAATGACTCCAGGATCACAAAAATGTTGTCACAGACATTTTCATGCACTTGAATTTGGTATTCAATAAACATCCTTTTGGGACTCTTGTTATCATGACAAATATATTTCATGTACAGCATTGAAGGCCAAATAACCTGAGTGACTCGCCTTTGAATAATGAAAACCCCGCCTGCAAGAATTCTTTGAGAACATTCTCCTGAGCAATGGTGTGGAAATAGGACAAGCAAATGTGAATGGAAGCCATATAATGACAGTTTTTCTCTAATTTTGTTGTTGACAGCTGTTCATGTCACAATTAGGGTTGCTAAGGGAAATCAAACATTTTATTGTAATGATCTTAGGGACTGAGCTGCCAGATTTTTTCCTCAGTGGTTTCCCTCACGTTGGTAAGGGGTATTTCCTTTGCTTCATGCTCTCCACTGGTTAGCAAGATAATACCTTTGCCAGAATTACAGGAAACGTAGTCACTTTTGGGAAGTTTTGATGAAACTTCACTTTTTCTATTTCTTCTATTGCTAAAAGTGAGATGACCTGAAGCTTAGAGATTTTGTTTTTTGTTTTTGTTTTTACTAAATTTTTCGGGATTACTTATGTCAACTCTTTTCTCACGTGTATTTGTTTATTTGACTTTATTACTTTTTTTAAATGGGGAACTCCTATTCTTGCAGTCATACTAGGAAGTCAGCATTTCATTTGATAATTACTCCATTGTTCAAAATTGATTTATAAAAAAATGCTTACACTGTACACCTGTAGTCATGACTCCAACTTTTAGCACTCTCATTCAAGGCTGAAGATGATTAATTATTACATTCTACAGACAGCACAGTTTCACTCATTTAACTCTGAGGCCAAAGCCCTGCACCACAGGTGTGAGTTTAGAATACGTTCCTTCTATTTTCGCTTTTTGATTCTGTTGTTTATCTCTAAAATAAGCATTTTTTATCAAGCATATTATGGGATTGCATTGAAGTATGCAGAAAGCTCAGGAGGGTCATTCCCAGTGATGAATTCTGTTTTGCGACACAATTCATTTCGTTTTACCATTACAGCTAATTTTTCCTTTGTTGTATTCAGAAGTTCTCCCTCCACCCAACATTTCACACAAAGGCATGCTCTTTGTCTCACTGTTCTTCAAGGTTGGTCTCAACACACTGTCGATTATTCTCTCGTTCACAATTTCCAAAGTTGATGGTATAAACCAGGGTGGTACAGAGAATGGGATCTTTTCACCTCCTGGTGGCCTGGTCCAGGCAGATGCAGGCATAACATTTCAGATGCCAGGGGTTTGTTGAGTGTGCTATTTTGAATGCTATGAAAATGACAGCTGATTTTTAAACTGAATTAAGCCTAAGGCAAAACAACATTAATGGCATTGCTGGGATTTCTTGAAGCTGGCATTGAAAGAGTTAACAGACCTTCTTAATTTGCCCTTTGGGAAGAGTCTGGCTCTTTGGTTTAAGTTAAATCAAAGGAACAAGAAAAGCCCTGAAAGAAACTGCTGCTCAAGGGGACATTTCATCATAACAGAAAACCTCATGTCATGTTTGATTTATTTTGGTGGTGTGGGGGCTGATGGGGGAGGGCAGGTGTTCATTTTAACAATAGAAGTTGGCAAAATAAGATAGCTTTCAGGTTTGGATTTTGAGGGTGGCTTCAGTGAAGACATTATGGGCTCCGAAGCAGAGGAAAGTAATGACTTCTTATTTTTACGTAAACAACAGCACAATGAGATGGAGACTTGTCCAAAATGAATCTTGAAAGTCCTCAAACAGAGATTCCACAGACAAAAGGGATTGTCTGTAGGAGTCCTTTAAAGCAGATGGGCCAATCCTAGGGATCAAGAACTACTTTTCAGCATTTTGCAAAACCTCCAGGAACCGCTGTAAAGGAGACCAGAGCATGCGCTCTTCCTGTCTGCCTGGCGTAGTATAATCCCACACATGGTCCCAGAGAGAATATATGTTAAATAACCTCTCTCCATCACATCCCTGAAACAACCCACAAAGTGAAAATGGATCATTTCATTTTTTTTTTTTAGATTTATTTATTTATTCATATAGAGCTGGGGTTCAGCCCAGAGGAGCAGGGACAGTGAGAGGCTTCACCAGAGACAGAGTGGGGAGCAGAACAGGCAGATCTACGAAGTACACTGCTGAGGGGAGCAGCGGGCGGGTCAGGAGAGGTCTGCCACACCATGTGGATCACCTCCCGGGTGGGCGGGGATCGAACTCATGCTGAAGTGACCTCAGCTTCTTAGTGCTGTGCTTTAACCCACTGTGCCACCAGGGAGGGCCCTCATTTCATTTTTAACACAGGCCGTTGGCTGGCTAAACAAAATATTTTCAAAACATAGGGTTCAGGGGATGGGTGACAGAAGCAACCGTCATGTAGAACAACTGTGCCATCTCAGACAACGTGCTACCTGTCACAGAAGAAGCAGAGTCGGACAAGTTCCTGTGACTCATGAGACAAGCGGTAGGTTACTACAAAAGACCAAGTGGCCTCTTTCCCTGGTGCTCTGGGCACCCCCACATTTGATGCTCTGAGTAAGTACAGAAAAGGATGAAAAGGGTTGTAAGTTACAGGAGTCAGTAGATCTAAGTTTTCCTTTTGCAGGGGTCAGGGATGGAGAGGTGATTACAACATGAACATGAGATGGTATTTAAGGCACTTCCTGAGGAAAGTGATGTAGGTCGGCAGCAGAGGGGGTGAGGACAGCAGATCTTGAGAGGGCTCTCCCTGGGGTCATTTTCCTCCCATGTCAAATGGGAGCACAGCAGGTTTTCCCAGAATGCTACAGTCCACATCGACGAGGGAAACAAACAGTTCCCGGCTAGGGTTGTGTCTGCTTGATTTGAGTGGGGTTTCTTCCACACCCACGCACATGCAAGCAAGACTCCCCAGTGGGAGTGCGTCCCCTCCCCTGTGGGAGTGAGCATGGGGGTGTGATGCACCCTGTGTTGTCCTGTCTAGGACAGGGACCCATCTTGCCCCTCAGATGCTGGGTGACACTCCGGCTACCCAAGACCTTGAACTGGAAGAAGCAGGCTAGAACATGAATGAATACATGAAAATAATGATATAACATTAGAAATGTTTTGGGTCTTTACTTAGATGCATGGTGATATTTTTGTGACCAGAGATAGGGTGCAGGAACTTAACTCTTATTTCTCTCTATTAACCTCTGGTTAATAGAGTCTTACCATTGAAATTGTTTTAATTAAATTTGTATTTTTGAAGAACCTCTGGATGACATTAAGTGAGGAGTCACTGTAGTGATATTATTTACCACGCAGGTATGCCTGATGTGAAAATGTAATACACAAGACCGCAAAACAGAATGCAGTGTCTGGAAAGTAAGTGCTTGATAATCATCAGCTAATTACATCACTGTTGGTTCTATTCTTTCTATTAAGTTTTGGTTCCTGAGTGAGCACATTTAAAGGCAAAACAGTCTGAGCTGATGTTCCTTAAACATTTTCCACAAAATATTATTTTCTGAACTGTTAATGCTATTATCCAAGCCCCAGCTTAATATGCCATAATGTAGAGCTTTTTGCAGGCCCTTACCACGTCAGCCTGTGTTCTGACATGTCAAAAGATGGGGGGACATCGGTGTTGTTTCCCAAAGTGATCTGGTCACACAGTTTCCCTGAAAGGTTCTCACAAGATCAGTCCCTCACCCTGGGATATCCTGCGAGGTTGTTTTAACTGGCCAAAAGGAGAAGTGATTCAGATATAGTTGCATTTGCTTAGAGGTATTTACGAAGCCACCCCAACACCTACTACCTTTAATTCGAGAGAAGAAATACTATTTTAAGACACTCAAGTTCTTTTTACAACAGGACAGAGGTTTCTAGAGGACAGAGCTGCAGGCAAAGTCACCTTATTGTGGAACAATGATTAGCTCTACTCCTTGAAGAACTAGAATCACTTTCTGCCTCCTGCCTGTCTCCCTCCTAGGGATGTTGAAAGGGATAATTAGATAATTCAAAAAGGTATTTGGAAGTTCCAATGTAGACAGATGCTACAGATGCACAAAGGAATTATCTTTCCCACTTAGCTGACTTGCAAAACCTGTGGATTTAGGGAAGATAACTGGCTCATGAATCTTCTTTCTTAAGAGGATTACAAAGATAATGTCTCAGGAAGATGTGGGCATCCTGGCATGAAAGAAACTGACATTACAGCTAGTGCTGAGAGAGGGACATTTTAGCATTTAGAAAGAAGGGGGGTATGTTGATAAGCAGTTTGAGTGTTAGGTCTTAGGTTACTAAATACAAATATTTTTCCTTTAAGAACATCACAGTATCTTAACATTTTCTCCTTAAACAGACGCACAGCCTGCACACTTTTCCACAGGCAGATACTTATGTATCTTTGTCTTCTGCAGGCTAATTATACATTCATAGAAGTCATTACTGACAGTCAGAGAAACAAAGACTGCAGCTCAAGCCTGTCTCTGCTGTGCTTTCTCAGAAAAATTCAATTTTCTCAATGGACTTTTACTATGGTGGAAAAAATGTTGCGATTCCCATGTAGCACTATGAAAGTTACAAACATAAGTTTAGCCTTTCATATTTAAATATAAGTGATAATTAAAATTACCCAGATGAAATTGTGTTTTGAGAACATGCCATATTTTATTTACTTATTAGATTCTAATTGATATTACAGTACTAATGAATGAACTACTAGTTAGATGACCACTTGGGGAAATTCAAATCTATCTTGGTTGTTCCCAAGGAAACAAAAGCTATCACCCCCACAATGGCTTGCATATATTTTATACAGTTTGTGGTCATTATATCCACAAGAGAAAGGTCATGAACAAGAGTCGAACAGCTTGAAGTACTAGCTTTGTTCTGTCTCCTTACACATGTGTGACCTAGGAGTAGCATGGTGTCCCAATTCTCAAGGCTGTTGTAAAGATGGAGAGACCATATAAAAAGACACCAAAGAATGAAGCATAATGAGGTACTATTAATTTAAAAGAAATACTCTCTAATTAAACAGGAGACTAAAAATGAGTAAATCAAAATCTAAGGTGATGCACAGATAATTTAAGCTCTACAAAGAAGATAATCTTACATATTTTGTTCATCACAATATCTAGAAGCTGTACGACTTTTTGGTGGATAGTATGGGTTTAAAAATAACTGGACTGAAAGATGAAGAAATCTTTAGTCGTAATTTTGCTCTTTCGCAAGCCCATGTTGAAGGCCATTAGATAGTTTTCTGTAACAAGAAAAAAGATAGGAAAGGAAACAGAACCTACATGGCAGGAGCACAGATGTCAGTCCCACCCCTCATGATATACCCCATCACAATCAGTTCTCTTCCAAATTAAAGGTTAGCTCTTCCATGCTGGGGCTCTCAGGCTGTAGTGAAGCATTCACCCAAGTAACAATACCATTTCCTATGTCCCTTACTCCATTTACCATGCAGATTAACAAAACCAAACCAGCAACTTTGTTTAAACTGCTAACTAGAACGGAAACAGTTGTCTCAATCATCTAATGATAGCTGCTCACAGACGATTCTGCGGAGAGAGTCCGAGGCTTGGTCATCTGGTGATGGTCAGCCAGAATCAGGGGTCTGAGACAGACCTGGACTCCCGTCTCAGGTGGTGTCTGTTTCTTGTATAAAAGTGGAAGCCACCCGGGGCTGTTTGCACAAACCCCCTTCCTGACTGTCCCACCTTGTAGAAACCCCATATTCCTGTCTCTCGTGGTCTAGGTTCAGTAGAGCTCAGCACTTTTTCAAAGTGGAAGGGAAATGTGAAGATGAAAATTGGGGGTGCTGGGCGCTGTCCACAGAGCATCTGTAATATTCAAAACCATTTCCTGAATGGTAGGAGCCCAAGGAGCCCCATCGTCACTGTGGAACGAGATGGTACTGGCGCTAGGGCGCCTCATTTCCCACACTTCACCCCTGGTGCCTAAGAGCATTCTGCTCATACCCTAGATGTGCTTTCTTGAATACAAACTTAAGACATTTTAGGATTGGCTTCTTCCTATAGCTGTAACATTGCAATAGGCATTGTGCAAACATTTGAAATATCGAGCTTTAAAATTTTTTCTTTTTTCACTTTTGCTAGTTTGCCAACTTTCTAGGGCTCGCCTTTCTAAGAAAACAGGTTTCCCTCCTCATGACTCAGTACAGTCACTCCTCCGCTCTCACGCCTTTCCTCTCCCCCCTTCTCTCTCTGATTTATGCTTTTCTTGCCTTAAAGATTGATTACGATGGTCCCATGGCCAAGTTCTCTGGCAAACTGTAAATCCCTGGATGGGATCAGGAGTCTGTGAGAAGAATTCTGGGTTATCCTGAATAAAGTCAAATCATCAGTTTTAGTTTTGGCTGCTGTTCCTTGGCTTCAATTTTCGAAAGCCAGCTACTGTGTCAGTTTTAAGGTTTAAAAAATTTACTCCCAAGGCTTACGCAGCTTGCTTCCAGAATATGTGTCAGATGTGTCCCAAACTTCATAAAATTTTTTCTTCAATAAAAGCAAATTCTTTCCATTTGCTGGAGAAGACTTTTTAAAAATTTTCTCCTTGAAGGCTTGCATTCCTTAAATAGCAGAACACCTTGATATTTCCTCCTGTGTCGAGAGGGAAGAGTTACAAGCAACTAGACAAAGCCTATTTTGAAAGTGGAGAGGAAAAAATCCTAACCCCCACCCTGTCCCCCATTCAATGTCTGACTAAATCATTATTTCATATGCTCCTTGTTTGTAAACTTAAAACTATTCTTTAAGACAATGCTACAGAATTTACAAAATCAAGTACATTTCAACAGCCTGGCTTTGCATCATCCACTCATCCCACCATTTAACACCACTGAGTGTCACAGTGGCCAGCCTAGGGACATTCTATTTTTTAAAGGTGATATATATGCAAAACTCATTACTTCCTAATTATTTTACTATTACCTTGCTCTTGAGGTTACTTTTGCCACCTGTGTCTGCATAGGGGGAGAAGCATCATGGGGGCTGCTCTGTGTTCAGTGACGTCAGGCAGCAGCTCGAAATCATCACTGGGGGACATTTACACCACAGAGATCGGCCACCACTACATGCTGGCATGTTTTCTACAAGAGAGAACTGGTTGCACTTAACATCTCTCAGAGATGCCTTCATCTTGTCTGGGCAGTGAAAGGAACATGGCTGACAGATGGTGTAGTTTGGGGTGGGGGGGTGGAAAGGGTGGAAAGAATGTCCCGGGAAATGTGCTGGAGCTAGAAATAAGAGCAACAGAGTCCAGGCCATTTGATTTGACATCACCCCTTTATAAGAAAATCCACGTGAACTCAGAACAAACTTGTGCTGTTCCAGGGTCACCTGTGCATGTAATCTATTAGTGCGGGGGGCAGGAGGCAAGGTAGGGGTTAAAATATGGGATTCATAGAAGTGGATGTCAGAAAGAATTCTTTTGTAGAACATTTAGGCAGTCTTGGACACAGTTTCTGTGCTTGCTACTGTGACCTCCATGGTCCATGGTAAGGAAGCATGGGCTCTCTTCCCTTCTAGGTTAAAATTTCTACTAAGATGCAGGCTCCCAAACACTATCACCTCCTCAGCATGCAGGACTGTGCAGATAACCAGTGCATCAGAAACTCAGTAATTTAGGGTGGGGGTGGGGTGCCCTGTGGGTGGAACCTGCAAACTGAGGCCATGACATGCAGGACCACCTGTGGGTTTTACTCAGATGGCAACAGGGGGGGGGGCATGGAGGATATGAGCAGGCTGGGGGCGGTGTGAGTCTATTTGCATTTTGAGCTTCTTTGGGGTTTTGGCTCCCTTGTGGAGAATAGATTGGAGTGTGGCAAAACCAGAGGCAGGAAATTAACTAGGATGCTGTAATCCATGTGAGAGATGATGGATTTAGGGGAGTTCTTGGGGGTGGAGTCAAAGACATTGGAAAGACTATTTCACAGGCTTCCTGTGGATCAGTTAGGAAGGGAGAGTTCAGGGTTTTCCCAGGTTTCTGGAGTGGAGACCCCTGGGGAAAGAACAGGCTGTGGATGAGTCCGGGACCGGGGCAGTGATGTGGCAGGTGGAGGTGTGCTGCAGGCAAGATGAGGAGAGCAGTCCTGGCTAAAGAGGTGATGGAGGTCACAGTAGCAAGCACAGAAATTGTGTCCAGCCCAAATTTTCTGCAAAATAATTCTTTTTGACAATCATTTCCATGAATCTCATATTTTAAAAACACACCCCCCCACCCCGCTAATAGATTACATGCACAACTGACCCTTGAACAATAAAGGTTTCTACTATGTGAGTTAATTTGGATTTTCTTATAAAGGGGTGATGTCAATTTACAGTAACCATAAATACAGCAGGGTATGATATATGTGTTTTCTCTTCTATATGATTTTCTTAATAACAGTTTTGTTTTTCTAATTTTATTGTAGGAGATTGTCTATAATAAATTTTGACTGTTATCAGTAAGCCTCCTATTAACAATTGAGTGTTGAGGGGAGTCAAACATAGTGTGTGGAATTCCAATGGGGTGGTGGTCAGCAACCTTAGTCCCCTGCATTGTTCAGGGTGAACTGTATTAATAAGACACTATTGATTTTTCACCTTGTCAGGCGTCTAAGCTATTTGGCAGCTGTGTAAAATATATTCTAGGAAAATGAGGAGGTGAAATGAAAGAGATGTAAAATACGCATCTAGGCCCATATAGAATTCAAAATTTTCTGGCAGAGGAAGTTGTTGTAAACACGCAGAGTGGCTTCTTCACACATGTTTAAATATAGGTTTGCTGGGGCAATAACTCTATCATAATCAAACCAGGTTGCATATTCCTGAGTAAAAAAGAAATTCTTAGAACTGGATAATTGTGTATTTGCGAGGCTGGGCAACAGCCACTGAAATGCCCATAACACAATAATCTGCTCCCCATGGGCAATGTGTTTCTAGCGAGTTCTCCTCGGGAAGGCAGGGGGAGTAGGTTGTCCTAAGAACATACTGAGTGTTAAAATCTGAATTGAATTTCAATTGCCTGTTCTTGAGTAAACTGCATTAAATGTAACTATCTTATCTCTGCCCTGAAGTGAAAGTGAAAGGAAATCTGAAGATAAATCTCCAAAGGTTAGTGATAATCTGGAATTTCCCTTTATCATCAAAAGGAGGGAAATTTTTTTTTTTTATCTCTTTTACATGGAAGGAAATTTAAAACTACTTTGCTTCGGACACATTTCCTATAAATGCATTGTAAGCATTTTTCTTTAACCTTTATTTTACATTCTAAAAAATGTGTTCCCCCTCTCCCTGCCCTACCACTTGAACTATCTGGCCCTGTTATCCAGTGATGTTACAAACAGGAGTGGGACATAGTCTCACTCTCTATATTGAAATGAAGAAACCAAATAAAAGATGTTTCAAGATGTATGGTTTCAAGGTCACTACTTTTTGGTGAAAATTAAAAGTGAGAGTGATGGCAAAGTATGAACTTTGAAATTCAAATAACTCATGAAAATATTCTGAATCTGGAAATTGTTCTTTTACACACAAAATTCAAGAAGAAATAGAACTGCTAACTTTATACATCACATGGCCATTTACTTTATTCCTCTGTGACATTGAGGAAGAGTCTGACCCGTGACTGAAGGATAAGGTCAATTATTCGCCCAGTGGGCGAACAATGTGCTACCAGGCACAGCCTAGGACTCCTTCGAAGCCCTCTGCAAAGCTGACCTTGCTGAGGCCACTGGAGGAGAACAAGAGCCAGCGTGAACATTGGTCTCCCCCGGCCGCTCGCTCCCCTTCAGCCTGCTCTCTCCTGAAAGTCTTGTCCATGAGGCATTCTTTCAGAGCCAACCTTGCAATGTCATAGGCTAGGTGATTCTCCTTGGAGGAACTAGTCTGCCATAGGGAATGAAATCAGGCACAAGTGGATTTAAATGCAGTATACATATATCAGACTCTTTTCTGGTGGTAGATATTGAAGATGAGCTCGTAAACCCCAAGGATAAGACAAAAACATAACAATGAAGCTCTCTAGCATTTAATAGACATCAGAGACATTGCAAAAATAAACTATTAAGATGCTTAGCTTTTCTCAGTGGTTTGGATTTGACATATTCCATGTGAAGTCCCTTGTATATATCATATTATTTTTCTACCAAATGACTCTGAGAGGTGCTATTAACATCCTCACTTTTAACGTGAATTAGTTGAGTGTGCGCAGATAATTTTTAAAAGACAGATAAATACTTTTTCCCAAGTCACACTACCAGTGGAAAAAAAAATAGATCCCATTTTGGCTTGATGCCAAAATCTGATCTGGTAACCTCTATGCTATTTTAAAGATACTAGGCTAACTTCAAGTATATTTTCTATGCCTTATCTTTGACGTCTCTCTGGCAGTTTACTTTCATGTTCCTAATTTATCTCAGCCAGAATTTGCTTCCTCCAGGTGTAAAAATAAATGTGAGGATGACTGTGGGGAATACGTATGAGATGATGAAGTTACAGTTCTGGAATAGCTTAAAATCCCAGGGAGAAGAAGGCAAACAGCCAGATGACCACAGCACAGGGGATAATTCTCACTACATTAGAAGGGGACACACAACACCGGGATTCAAAGAAAGCAAGACAAATGCTCTTGGAATAAATTCTAAACCATGTCCTTATGTCTGAAAGTAGTGACTTGTCCCAGGTGAATCGCTAACATAATATTTATACCTGAATGTTTTGAAAGGAAAAAGATTCAGAGAAAAAAGTCATATCTGAATGCAAGTCGATGAAACCTCATAATGAGCCGAGATAACGTTCGTAAAACTGTAATCAGTTAGAGTTGGGAAACGGACATTTAGATCAACCTCTCATTTTACAGATGAGGAAACTAAGATTGGCTAGAGGCAGAAATTATTACATTCTTTTTCTATTCTCTTAGTTTTTTTCATCTTCATTTGAGCTGTAGAATCAGAAGGAATTGTCTGGAGAAAATTAAGTACCTGAAGGCTGTCCTGCTCTTTGTAATGGGTTCTCTCCTCGTCTGTAATAAGTATTAATTGAATGAATGATCTCAATTGGAATTTAACAAGTCTTCCTTCTTAATTTAGATTATATCTGACAAACCAATCTTTTCCTGGATTAGGTCTAAAATTATTCCTAATACACTTAAATTATATCTAGTGAGATCAGTTTCATCTTCTCTGCTAGGATGGAAAGGAGATTATCCACACGCTGAATTCACAGGCGGGAACTCAGCACATTTTTTTCTCCCTTCCCTTGGGTGACTTGCACAAATCTGCAGAGTTCTGATCTTCTTGGATTTGGGTGGGGAGTGGAAGTGGCGGCTTTGTTCTCTTAGATGGGGACTGTGAAGCTGGTAAATATAACAAACTTGGCTGGGGCTTGAAGAACTAACAGCTTGGGTTTCTGACACACAGACTCTGCACAGGGTGGGCCAGGCAGTCGCCCTCCCTTGACTGTGGCCTGGACCTGGTGGAAAATGCTTACTGAGGAAGCAGTGGCATGCTGGAAATACCTTTTCTTTTTTTTCAAAATATATATTTTTTATTAATTCTCATTGGTTTACTGATTCATTGTTAGTATTTTGGAAGTACAGGATAGCCTCCATAGCACACCCACCACCAAGGTACCCACAGTCCTCCACCTGTGTCCCCAGTATTCTCTCTGCACCCTGTTCTCAGCCCTCCCCTCCCCCACTGGGTGCCTCAGCTCAATGGTCAGCTTGCAAAGGTTGGTTTTGAAATCTGCCTTGATCTGACACTGTTTGGTTTCTCTATATTCCACATATATGTGACACCATCCAGTATTATCTTTCCCCTTCTGGCTTATTTTGCTTAGCATAATCGCCTCCAGCAATCTATTCTTTCAGTCAGAAAAGTTCTGAGCTTCAGTTTCAACTCTGCCCCTTGTTAGCTGCATGACTTCGGGCTTGCCACTGAATCTCTGCAGACATAAAATGCTTTACCTTTAACACAAGGAAATGAATGCTTCACACAATTGTAGTGAGGGTTTGAAATGAACATCTAGGACACCTAGAAGCAGAATGACAGGAGAGCAGAACATTGTTTTGTCTCTGCTGTGCCTCATGCCCGATTCATGGCAGGGTGCTTATTGAATGAAGGTGGGACTTGCTCACCAATGGCAGCTTGTCATTGTTACCAGGTGATTACTCTTCCAGAAAGGAAGCAAGAAAAGTTTGAATTTGCTTGATCATTAAAATATATATAGCACTTATATTATTATATACTCTTATATAGTCATATTGTAACAGGGTGGTCCCCAGGGAAAGGGGAAGTTCCAAGTTCCCTGCCCCACCCAAGAGAGGTAGAACTGAGCAGGGAGGAGAAGTTGGAGAGGAGACTGAGGAGGAAGGAAGCAGGAGGGGGAAAGCAGAAGGAGACCTGAGGGAGACACACGGAGCAGAGACATGTGAAGAAGCCGTGCTTGTTTCTTGGTCCTGGACTGGCTAAAACAGATGTGGATGACCCCCGTGGAGGTTGTCTATGGCGGCTTTTATCTTGAGCTAGATTTTGTTCTTTCTGTCCCAGATGTGCTGGGCTACTTCTGTCCCTTTCCTGTGGGTCCCTACGATGTGGTGCCTTAGCCTTGTGGCAGCTTTCAGGACTCAGTGACCCTGTTTTGGGCCAACCCTCTTTGGCTGGACATTACCCACGAGGGGATGGGTAACTTTGGGTGCTTCATTTGAAAACTATATTCTTTTCCTTTTCTTTATTGAACACTAATTGTATTAATGTTTCTTTCCATTAAAGGTCTTATGCATTAGAAAATGTTTTGTCTTGATGACAGACCTATTTAGAGTGTCAGGTTTGGGGGTTCTGGGTGTACCTCCTCCTGGTGTACCTTTATATATGTCATATAAATCTTGTATATGTATATATCATATGAATATTGTAGAAAAGAGACACAAATCAAGAGTTTGAAAAAGTGCACTCTGATCCCATGACTATACAACTTGGTAAAGCTGATGTATTTATTTTATTTTATTTTTATTTTTTTGGAAAAGACTGTACGTGTGCCTTACCGCCAACAGTGTAGCTGTGGACTAACATGGAGAGGAAAAAAGATCTGACAGTACCTAAAAGACACATCTATGACATGATTGGAGCTTGAACATACAACATAAGAATAAATCTTTCATTAGTCTGGGTATCTCACTAATTCAGGATCTTAATGATTAGGTACAAAAGGTTGGCTGTTCCTTTCTACAGACAGAATGACAACTACTGCTTTAAGGGAGGGAAATGCTGCCTCCGAAACCTTCAGATAGAAGGCAGAAAAATGTGAGCATTCTTATTTTATACTCAACCCTCTGTAATGAGTAACAGAGCTAGCTAAGAGAAACATTTCACTAGAATTTTGTAAGATGTGAAGTACTAGGCAGAGTGGTAAAGGGAACTAGACAGATAGATACTTTAAGTTCACCTGCTACAGTCATTTGTAGTTTCTTACTTTCCTGGATGGTTTAACTGAAGGTTACTGAACTTCCTTGTATAGCAGATTTTAATTGAACCCTACTCTGGTGTGAGACTGGTGTATCGGGCAGCCCAGTCATTAAAATGTAATGTCTAGCCAGGCCAACTCGGGAATCAGCTACTCCTTCAAGCTCCTTCAAGGAGACCTTTGTAAGTTCTGTAGTTTTTCTAAGTCTTAATTTCCTTCCCTGGAAAAGAAGGAAGAAGAGCTACCTCATTATAAGCATAGTTACAAATATTGCATAACTCGAACCATGTCAAGCACTTAGAATCTTTGGCAACAAGACTCAGCAAAAGTGAGCTGGAAAAATGACTGCTTTTCTGAAAGAAGGTCTGGTTATGTGTTCTGTTGGTAACTGCTGCATAAACTGAATGGTTTCCTAAGGAGAAGTTGCTGTTCTATCCGGAAGTAACATGTCATTTTAATTTGTAAGCTTTACAACTCTCAGGAAGTTGGTCCCCAATTAGGAAATAGTTACCTGTCATCCAGAGCTTGCTTGTTAGAAATTAATGAAGTGTCCGGTTATGCAAATATTTCAGGGGAAGTTTGGAAATCTAGAACTTACTTGATGAGACTGTATGCAATGAGTAAAGGTTCCTTTGAAAAAGGAAAAAAAAAAATCAACCATCCATGTCTTAGCTAGATTAAAGAATTTAGATTAGTGTTCAAGAAAATTGCATGGATGTGGCTTGTATGGAAAATGAAACCACATATTTGCAAATTGTATTCTTGATGAAATAAAAGCCTCTCCATAACATAGCTATCCCACGAGCAGATCCTGTTGCTGTTTGCTGTTAAGTGGACCCAAATTTCAACCACTTTTTACCTCTCCACTGTATCAGAGACTGGCTTTCATCCTTCCTTCACCCCTCTTCCAGACCCCTCTTCCAGACCAGAGAGCCGCCTGGCAATGCTCACTGCTCTCCTCTCCTCCCCCTTCCCTAACACACTCCATTTCCTTCCTCTGTGCTACCAATACCCTTCTTTTTTGCTTGTTGTTTTTACCTCACTTAACACCTTTTGTACTTTTATTTATGACTCTCCATGATGTATCCTCATGTGGACTCTGACATGGCCTGTATTATTTCTACCCTTGATTTTGTGTATTCCTTACACAGAAACCTGTGCATTTTGTGAAAACTACATTCCCTGTGAGCTGCAATACTATTATAAAGGAATGGGGCAAATTCTACAAAACTGTCTCACCCGCATTCCAGTTAATAAAGAGAATCCATCTAAACTTCTTAGAGACTTTTTATTTAATTTTTTTTGAATACTTAGAATGTTTTTAATGGAATAACTTGACTGGAACATGTTCGCACCCACACCTAAGGAAACCTCTGTTTCTTAGATGTTTGTGATGGTTTCAAATCACAGACACTATTTGCCATGCCTTCTTCTCTAGAGCCCTGTGAGCATCAGCAAACTGAGCACCTACTCAAGTACCTGGGCTACTGCTCAAAGATCACCTTCAGTCTCTTCTAGGCAATAGATTTGAGAGAAATAGATGATTGCTATTTTTACACAGGAAAGGCAGAAGCAGCTTTTCACGGAACCCCACGTGTGTTATTTGCCCACCAGGAGATGCCAATTTGGAGTTTCCTCCATTATGCTGGCTACCCAAGCTCATTAAAAGCCAGAACTAGATCTAGGACACACTCAGCCCGTCCATCTCCCAAATCGAGACAGTAACTCAAATCAGGGTCTTTCACACTCTGCTTCCTACCAGTTCTCTCTGAAGAGCCCAAATCTGCTTTGACGCACACCCAGCCTGGGAAACCAAGTCCAACGCCTTGGCTCTGTTTCTGCTGGACAGTACCTCCCCCAAATGTCCCCACCTCCTCGGTTATATTTGAAATCAGGTTCACAGAGATTTTTTTTTAAATGGAAGAGAGTTAAACATGCAACTCTTTGCCTGACATCTATGTGTGAATGACTTTCAATTAAAATACGCTCCATCAACAGGTTTCAAGGGCTGATACAGATTTGGCGAGTGTTTCGTGACAGGGAGGCTGGTAAAAGAACAGAGGCGCATTGTGTAGTCTCAAAGTGGGAGAGAAGGCGTGATGAAGGCAGAGACTGGAGACCACTGCGCCGTTTCAATTTTGTCTAAGGAGGCTCCTGTTAATCTTCAACTGGGTGGGGACAAATAAAAATTGTGCACCTGGTATTCGTACTCTGCAGCTGCCAAGCTAGAAGCTTGTCTCATATGATTTATGAAAATGTACTACCCTTTTTCCCTTTTAATGTGCGTTTGACTTTATACAGAGGCACGTTTAACCCTGAAGATTCATTAATGAAGCTTACAGCCTTGTTTAAAAAAAGGAACTTGGAGGGACTGTTTAATTCTTTACAATAGAACATATAGCACTTTTGCCTGCTCTGTGCAGCTGAAGATATAATTAGGCGTCACTAGAGAGAGAACAGGGCGAGGGTGTGACGAGATTTCAAGCATTATAAAGAAAATTCCCCCCAAATTGCTTACAAATGTGAGGGATTAGTCCATGGACTTGAGTCTCTCTGAGACTTTTTAGCAGCCAATAATTTCTTCATGATTGAGTAGTTGCAAAATAAAAGATTGCTTCCTCTCTCAGTGCCATTTTGCTAGACATTTTTAATGAAGTAGCAAATTTGTAGCTTGACAGGAAAAGCTCACTGACAACGTATTAGAATTTCTAATCCCAGCCGACATATCTAGTTACTTCATTTTCAGATTACTGCGCTTTCCTCATTAGTAGACGTATGAGTAATGCAAATACCTTTGCCGACACCTGCATGCTGTTCTCTTGCATGTTCATGATGGCCTCAGAGATCTTGACGTCTATGGGATCCATGACCGACTCGATGTTGAAAGGTCCTTCCAGTCGCTCGGCCACCAAGAGCATTGCATCTGTGAAAATACAGGAGCCTGGTTTGAGAAGGGGGCCCTTCAGGTTCTCAGCATGGGTTTTGACATTTCCAACACAAGCCACTCACCCAGACACGTTATGTGCTCTTATGTCACCCAGAATGGAATGCATGACTACATCTGAAAGGAATATTTTATTTCATTTGAAGACTTAAAATGAGTTTACAGGTATAGAAGTGAGGCTGAAAATGAGGAAACTACCTCAGATTTAAAAAGTTGGACATATTGAATCATCCCTTGTGATGGGAAGAAATAGCAGCAGCAATATTAGGTCAGGGTTGACTGCATTTCAAATATAGTCTAACCTCTTTTCTCCTGCAGTTGGGGAAATTGAGCTGAGGGCGGAAGTGCTAATTTGTGAACTCAGATGCATAACGCTCAAGCCCCAGCACAAGCAAATTCCTGTGTGGGAAGCATCTCTGGGCTTCCCATAAACAGCTCTGTCCCTACTTTGTGCTCTCATTTACCCAGCATGCTCTCCTGTTCCTATACTTCGACAACCTTTGGGGATAATGAAGGATCTCTTACTTGGTTTTGGAGACACCGTGCTTTTTATGGTACTTATCACATTGCAAGTTCTCAAAAAATGTTTATGAAGTTAAACTGAATTGAAGTATTCTTAGGAAGCCTTTATTTTCTGGAGGACGTAGTAGTACAGAAAGGGTGGCCAGAGCTGTGGGCCAGGCGTTAGTGACTTGGCTTGAGTTCTCTTTTGGTCAGTAGATGAGCGGCTGTGGCATAAGTTCTTCGAATTTATTGGACCACAGAGTGATGTCTTAAAGGAACTGGGGATGGGGAGTCTCTGCATCTATGGCAAGAGGCATATGCCCATTTTTATGCCCCTGAAAACTGGCCCACACGTGTATATAGTGTTCTGGGTAGAGTTTGATAAACTACATTGCCACTAGGACTATAGAGCAGAGCTTTCTGTGAGGACGAGAGAGCAGCAATTAAAATTTGAAATATGGCTAATGTGACCTAAGAATTAAGTTGCTAATAAATTATTTTGCTTTTCATGAATTTACATATAATTTTGAATATCCACTTGAGCCAAATGGCTACCGTACTAGACAGCACAGTCTGGAATTTGAACACATAGACCCAACATAGCTCAGAGTTTCATTTGTTAAAAGCTTTGAAGGAGCCAATTTTAAAACACTGTCTTTATTTCATGTTTATTACCAAACCTTACAAAATGTAGAATAAAAAAAGGTGAGAAGTACACCCAAATTGCCACTTCCCAGAATAACACTCAAAACAGCTTGGTCTATGTAACATTCTTTTTTTTTTTTCTGTGCATGAATATTTTAAGCATGCAACTGGAGATATATCATACATATATCATATTATCTGCTTTCCAAATGTAATATATTATTAATGTAACACACTATTTATAGTAGCTCTTTTACAGCATTACTGTGAGGAAACGAAAAAGTTTTTTGTAACTTTTCCAACCATGATCAACCAAAGTCCAAGAGCAAAAATTTCTCAAGGTTATAAGTAGTGATGAATTAGACATCTGCATAAACTTTAAGGCAAGATTTTTTTTTTAAAGGCAAGATTTTTTTAAATAAGAAAGGTATGGTCTTGTCTGGAAGCAAAAATCCACATTTTTGAAGAGCACCAGACCTTTGAATAGTCTCAGCTTTCACAGTAGCGACTGGCACTTTTGGCCAGACCTCAGAACTAAGGCCTCACTTTGCCCTCAGTAGAATGACCTGGAGTCCAAGACCCCACGGCGCTCAGCACTTGGGTCCCTATATCGCTGCTCCCCATACCCACCCCCATCTATTCTCCTGGGCATACGTGACATGCAAAACTGAAGTGTGGACCTAACACAGAAGCCCTAACAACACATTTTCTGAGTTTCCTCTGAGACAACACAGCAGGATCTTACATCATGATATAGAAAAGGGCAATAAGGGGCACAGTAGTAATTGACTATGGAAGTTGTTATTAATCAAAATTGATCAAAATCAAATCATTAAACAGCATGAATATACACCCATCTATGGAAACATGATTCCATATTTAGAAAAACATGAATTATACTAATTTCTGCAAAAGCTCAGATGTTGTGAACAAAATGTCTAGTTAAGATAACATGCACATATCAATTATAAAAACACACAGGCTTTGGTAAGAAAGAGAAGGCTGACAGAGAAGGCTGTTTTTCTGCGCTCATATTTATCCCATTACAAAGCTTAAACAATGGGTTAGCTGATAGAAGATCAGATCAACCAATGCAAAAGAAGACATGCTATAGAGAAGTCCAGAAATAGAAAAAGAAAATCATAAAAATAGCCGTGTCCCTCTGCTATCAACATTGGTCTCCCCAGCTCCCTGTTTTGTTCTAAGTGTGCATGACTGGCATCCCCAGGGCCATAGAAGGAAGGCAGCTTTTCCAGACAACTCCTCTAGCCTTTCCAACTTGCACTTTAACGCATCCTTCTAATAGTACCTGCCTCTCGGAGTCCAGACACTTTATAACGGGAGAAATAGTCTCAGAGAAGACCTGGGATCAGATGGTGGCTCTTCCTTGGTATCAGGCCCCAGGTGGAGAGAGTCTGTGTGGGAGCAGTCAAGGGCATCCTGCTTCACCTGTTACTCCCCTCCTGCTGCCAAGTGTGCATCCAGGTGTCAGGAGATGCTACCTTCTGCTTTGGGACTGAGGCAAGTCCGACTCTCCTCCAAATGAAGAGAACACTCACTCCTTCTACAACACGAGCCATAGCTGCTAAGTTTCTCTGAAACCAATTAAGTCACAACATGGCCATAATTTACTCTGGAGGCTGCCGCCCTGTGCTATCTTAATTATCTCCAGGATGTTTATGTTTTGAAGTATTTGGAACATTATTTTTAACTGTACTCTTGGAGATGTTATCTATTGCCAATTAAACCCGGGCTGTGGTTGTATGTCAGCGAATGATCCACGGTAGCCTCTGAACATATCTCCTGTGTAACCCAGGCGTTGTTTCTCTCTAAATAAAGGATTATTGCTTTGCTCAAGGTGCATAAATAAGTTTGGTTTCTAAATGGAAAATGATATTTAGGTAGATTAAAAATAACTGGTTTCTTGGCAAGAGGAACAGGAGCACATTAAGCCACCAAGTGGCATTGGCTCAGTCTGCGTGTGGAACAGCTCAAGTCCAAGGGCAGCACTCAAAACGGAGCAGCTGACCCTAGGGGGCTCCTCACCCCTACTGTCAGGTAAGTGTGAGGACGCCAAGAAGACTGTGAACTAAGAAGCTGGTTCTCACCCACTTCAAATCTGCTGCCACCGTGATCTTGGGCTTTCCATACACCAGGACGATGAGAGAAAAAAAAATTCTGTTTATGAGACCCAGAGTATATTTTTGTTATATTAGCCCCCCCAGCAGACTAAGGCAGGTGCCCAAAGGGCCAGACACATGACTGAAGCTTTCTAGAACCTTTCAAAACAGCTCATTTGCCAGGTGATTATGACCTGTTGATGCCATTCAACACCTGTCAGCCCTAAGAATCTGCCAGCTGAGCCTTGCCTGAATTTCTGATTGACAGTTCTACAGGTTTTTTTTTAATAAAACTGTGGCTGTTATAAAACTATTTGAGGCTGCTAAATTTGGGGGTAATTTATTTCATAGCAGTAGAAAAGAGGAGCTAGATATTTCTGATTGCTGGGTAGCACTAAATATGAAACTATCTTGTTGCATGTTTATACTTCCTTAGGATATAAAGTGTGCTTTCATATGATCAGACAGAAGGAATATGATCAGAGAAAAGGAGATGCAAATTTGAAATGACTTTGCTGAATTAGTCTGATTTTAACAAGAGAATATCTTTCAAAATATTTTGGAGAAGGCAAAAAGGAAAGCCTTCCTTTACAAATGATTTGTCATTAAGCTTTCCTGGAGCAACAACATAATAGAAAGGACCCTGAAAATTCAGTTGGGGGGTGTGAGTGGGGATGTGATGTCCAGCATGGTGCTAAGTTCTGAAAACAAGGTTGTATAGTTGAAAATAGTTAAAGAAGTGATCTTAAGTGTCCTTACCCCCCTCCCCCCACATACACACATGGCCACTAGGAAAGATGATTAACCTCACTGTGAAAATCACTTTGTGATATATAATGTGTCAGATGCACCTTAAACCTATGTAATGTTATATGTCAATTGCAACCCAATAAAGCTGGAAAAATAAGGAGAATTCAATGAAAATCAACCCAATTTAACCTAATATGTATTTATAATGTGCCAGGTCCCTCACAATGCCACCATGGATTGCAGGAGTAGGGGTTCTGAAGGAGTCTACAGTTGCCAACTCAATTATGTTTCAAATCTTTTTGAGGTGAGGAATGTGAACCAGATGAAATTTAAAAAGATATGCTCTTCCTTTAGAAATTTGAATTAAGATCACACCCTAATATTTCAAAGTCCTTATTCCATCTTCTAATAATCTACTGTCCTACTAATAATCTACTCTTCAAAAAATGAAACTGACCAACATGGTCCACCTTATTGTGTGACCAGAATGCCACCCAGCTCATGTCGCTTTTCTTTGGTGGCTACACCATGGTTTTCGCCTAACCAGGATGCTTTTCCCCACAGAAAAGCCAGCAAAGGAATACAAAGAATCACGTGACTTGAAGAGCACCCTCTCACATTCAATCACTGGCACCCAGTCATTCATCACCAAAGAAAAGGGATGAGTTTCGGTGTGTCTCTAAGCCCCACAACCTGGGTACAATTAGGAGAAGCTGTTTTCCACTGGGCTTGCTGGGATGGGCCTCAGAGAACACCTGTCTGTTCCCTTCCCTCACATCAATTCATTTAAATGCTTGTGAGAGCTTGGACAACAGCATATTCTGGAGAGACCTAGAAAGAGGGCATAGCTAATGGGGACTGAGGAATATACAACAGCAGCAGGCAGGCATGACCTGAATAATGAGAAAAGGGATCTTGAATTATCCAGCCAGAAACATTAAAAAATATAACTATACTTAAGGCAATTGTTTCTTTAGGCATTTTAACTTTCAGGGTTCTGATTAAGAAGACTGCTCAACAGGGAGAGTATTTCCTCCTTTCTGGACTGTGTTTCTGAATTACTAATCCCTCTTTCCACTTCTGGCTGTGCTGCTCTGTCATCTCTCCCCTGACGTTGTCAGCCGAGCTGTCTTTTAAAAATGCAAATCTCATTAGTTCACTGCCTTGCCAGAAAGGGTGACATAGCCTTCAGGTGAAAGTCGGAACCTCTTAGCCTGGCAGTAGAAAGGCTCTTCATAAGCAGGTCCCTGACCACTTCAGCTCCTGCTGCTCTTCTGCCTCCCTTGGGGAACCCCCTGTGGAGTGTGTATGTGGGGAGGGGGGTGCCTTCAAATAGCATTGAAGTTGTTAGGAGGTCCTTCCCACAAGCAGCCCATCCTGAAGTTAATGGCAGACAAGTTATTGCCAACACAGTCTTGTTCTCATTTTCTCTGCTCAAGAACTTCCCGGGGTTCAGGTTTCAAGGGCGATTCATCATCCAGCTCCACCCCTCGCTTTTAATGCCTTTCTCACTACCTAGCGCGTCCTGTGGTTTCCTGCCATTACAGAGCATGCCACAGTGAATATCCGTGTTCATAATTTGTTTAACATGTGTACAAATAAATCTTTTGGGTGGAACCTTGGAAGCGAAAATGCTGGGTCAAAGCAATGGACCTTTAACATGTTGATGGTTAGGGCCCAGCTTCCCATCCATAACTGTCCCCATCTCCATTCCCAGTTGTCATAAAATGACGTCTGGTTCTCCAGTTCTCAAATGCCCAGATGTTACGATCAAATGTTTCCATCTTTGCCAATCTGTTAAGGCAGGACACTGGCCTCTGAGAGTGGTTTTCAGTTGAATGTTCCTCCTTGTTAGTCAAGCTGAACATGCTTTAATATGTTGTAAAGCTCTTTCTCACAGTCTATGTGAACCCCTTTTTCTTTTGGATTATTGATTTTTTATATTGATGAAAAGAATCTTTTTTTTTTTTTAAAGATTTATTTATTCGTATAGAACTGGGATGCAGGCCAGAGATACGGAGGGTGAGAGGATTCACCAGAGACAGAGTGGGGGGCAGAACAGGCAGATCTATGAAATACACTGCTGAGGGGAGCAGCGGGCGGGCCAGGAGAGGTCTGCCTGCCATGTGGTCACCTCCGGGGCAGGCGGGGATCGAACTCATGCGGAAGTGGTTTCAGCTTCTTAGTGCTGTGCTTTAACCCGTTGCGCCACCAGGGAGGGCCTTTTTTTTTTTTTTTTTTTTAAGCACACCAGGACACCAGCTCTTCTGTGACATAAGTTAACTGTTTTCTATTCTAGATGTGTTTATTGTTTGCACGGTAGAGTTTGCTATGCAAAAATTAAAAAGTTTTTAAACCAGATTTGCCAGTCATTTGTTTAATTATGTTTTTGGCTTTACATCATATTTATACATGTCCCTCTTTCCACATTTACCTCCATGACCTAAGCTAATACTGCTCACGTTTTCAATTATTCGCTGCTTTGCATGATAATCAAGCACTCTCCTACCCCAGATTCTTTGCACTTAAAATGTGCTGCTTCTGGGCCCTCCCTGGTGGTGCAGCGGGTTAAAGCACTGTACTAAGAAGCTAAAACCACTTCAGCATGAGTTCGATCCTGCCCTGGAGGAGATCCACATGGTGCGGCAGACCTCTGCTCCCCGGCCCACTGCTCCCCTCAGCAGTGTACTTTGTCGATCTGCCTATTCTGCCCCCACTCTGTCTTTGGGGGGGTCCTCTCACTGCCCTGTACCTCTGGCCTGCACACCAGTTCTGTATGCATAAATAAATCTTGAAAAAAAATTACTGCTTATCTGATTGTTCTATTCTTCATAGCCCTTAGTGCTAATTGGATTATTTGTACAGTCAGCCAGCTGTTTCCCACTACTATGTAGACCCCAAAACAATAGGACTTCATTTTTGTTGTTTAGCCTTAAGCCCTAGAAAAATACTTGGATGCCAAGATTTTGAAATGAAGATCTGTTATATTGTTGAGAAATAAAGTCTTTCTCCATACTTCTAATAACAACAAAAACTAACTTACTTCCCACCTCCCTGCCTTAAAATCCTCCCTCTCTACTCCACTGCCTTGCACGTCCCCACACATGTCTGCATAACTTTATTAGAGCTAGCCTACAGGATAAATAGCCCCATGATGGCGTTTGATGTGTTATAAGGTGCGCGAACAGTTTCTGTGAGAAGTTAGAATCTTATTGTGCTTTTTTTATTAGGTAGAAATAACGTTTTAGTTCTTTTAACTTGAAATTGAAAGTATGGCTGCTTTCCTGTCAGTCAAAGGTCATTTCTAGGTTAATCTTAAAAAAGAAAATATGTTGACATTTTTGGCTTTACCAAACAAGGTAATTCCTGCTGCTTCTCAAGACTCTGGTTTGCCATTAACTTCCAAACAATCTCGGTGATGAATGTCATTTTTGTTTCTTCCCTGTAATTTGTCCACATTTACTAAACATCAAATTGATGATCCTCTTTTTTCCCATTTTGTCAACCCTATATAATGTGCAGGCCTGTAAATAATATCTTTAAAAAATATCAGACCATGACAAGAGTCAGATCCAGCTAAAGAAATCGTAATGCCACAAAGTGAAGTAAACAATAGGAAGTGGAAGTGAACCAATTAAAGTCGATTTAAAACAGTGCACAGAGATCTGACTTAAAAATAAAACAGGACAGCCACCCAGAATAATTACAGTAACTGAAGAACTAAAGCCAAATAAAAGAGAATTTAATGAAAATAACTGTTTACTTTGAAACCAAATCCAGGAAGAGGAGGAGAGAACAAATATACAAACTAATTTAATTCTGAAGCCAGTGCAAACACAGAGGCTTATTTTACCTCAACACTGCAAAGGAAATGCAAATTGTGAGGGAAAATAAGTCACTGGTATTCCTAGCACAGTACAGAAATTAGGATCTACAGGACCCATTTTTAGATGTTGGCTTCATTTTCGTGGAATGATGCATAGCATATCATAAAATATAATATATTCACGCAAGCATCATCTCATGGCCTTGTTATGTCTTTGAGATGTTTAGCTGCATCACAAACTAGAAAGCAAGAACCTTGTTAATCATTCATTTGATGGACATTTAAGTATATACTCCCAACTCTAACCCTTAATTTTTTCACTGCTGACTGTTCATACGAATAGTTGTGTTATTCACAGGGACTGGTCAGATAATTCACATCACCCTATTAATACATGCCTTGAGGATAAATCACAGAATTTAAGGTAAGGAGTTCTTAAAGACCTTTGTAAGAACCATGTCTTTATGTCCAAAGTTCTTCCTCCAGGGTCTTAGTATCTAGTTGGTTTATTGGAACTAGTTGGTTATGTAGTTTAGGAAACCAGAATCCCCTTGCCTCAAAGAAAGCAAATATATCAATATAAACAGTAGAACTCAAGCCAACAGACCTAGTCCTCACTCACCCTGCCTATTATATCAAGCACTTTAAAATTGGCTCAAAGAGCAGCTATGTGCTTACCCAGTATTCCATTTCTTGCTAAATTCCAAGTGTTTTAACATTTTAAGAGAACATTGAGAATGAAAGCACAGATGATAAGAGGAAGAATTTTTGTCCTCAGATTTTTCTCTCTCCTTCTTCACTGAATTGAGGCTTCTCTTTAAGTCTTCCTAATTGAGGCTTCTCTTTAAGTCTTCCTTACTGCTCCTGTTCTGTCAATGTGGACACTAAGAACTTGAATTGCCATTGACAAACTTATGAAATCTTCATGGTCCCCTTTACTCTTTTGTTTATTGGGGATCTTACTGACATTTTCCACTGTATGAAAATGATTTGATATATGCATATAATGAGACATGATCACTAGAATAATTTGTTAAAACCTATCACCACAGTTTCATTTTTTTTTGTATGTGATGAGAACTTTTCAGATTTACTTTCTTACTGACTTTCAAATATGCCATATGATATTGTTAACTATAGTCACCATGCTGTACATGACACCCCAGACTTATTTATCTTATAATTTGAAATTTGTAGCTTTTAATTGCCTTCAACCATTTTACCCACCACCCCATACTTCTGTCTTAGAAAACCACCCATCTGTTCTCTGTAATCTATGAGCTGGGTGTATTCCAGCTCATGAAAATGTAATCATATGCTTTTCTTTGTAGGACTTATTTAAATCAGCCCAGTGACTTAAATTTCTATCTGTGCTAT
>NW_004567111.1:8685925-8687645 GCF_000260355.1 Condylura cristata
TATATATATACACATATATATATATATATATACAGACATAGGTCTTGATATATGAATATACGTTTTCTTTACCTATTGATGGGCACTTCAGGTTTATTTAGGATATGCCCATATTTTGGTTATTGTAAGTGATAATGCAATGATCAGAGGTAGTCAGATATTTTTGGTAGTGATTTTGTTTTCTTAGCATCAATACCCAGGAATGGAACTGCTAGACCATATGGTAGCTTTATTTTTAATTTTTCAAGAGTCTCCTTATTGCTTTTCATACTGACTCAGCTGATTTATATTCCCACCAGTAGTGTAGAGATTTCCTTTTCTCCACATTCTTGCCAACAATTGTTATCTCTGGTCTTGTGAGTGCTAGTCATTCTAATAAGTATGATGTATGATATCTCATGTGATTTTTTTTTTCAAAAAATTTCTGTGTTTTACTTTGGGATAAGCTATTTTGTGGAGGATATGCTATTGTAGCTGCAGCTTAACCATCTCTTTGTTTTCTCTTAATTAAAGCAACATTGCATTTAGATGTAACTAACATTAAGCCATACATTATTTTAAGGTGTTCATCAGTGCGAATCAAGTAGTCTGTATATATATTCAGATCAAAGCAAAAGTATCACTATGCTATTGACCCCATTATCCTATTATTATCCTATTTATTCTTACTATTATCCTATTTATTACTTCTTCTTCTTCATCCCTCTGATTGCTAGTAATTAGTTTTATCCTACAAAAGTTAATTTTTGACTAGTTCATCTATTGTTTTCTTGATAGACTACATACATGGAAATGATTGCCATTTTCCTGAGGATTTGTGATGTTGAGCTCCTTTTCATGTACCTTTTGGCCATTGCCTATGACTCATTAGGAAAATGTTTATTCAGTTCCTCTGCCTAATTAAAAAAAATTATTTATGCATACAGAACTGGGGTACAGGCCAGCGGTGCCAGGGCGGTGAGAGGCTTCACCTGAGTCAGTTTGGGGAGCAGAACAGGCAGATTGACGAAGTACACTGCTGAGGGGAGCAGCGGCGGGTCAGGAGAGGTCTGCTGTGCCCTGTGGGTCACCTCCAGGGTGGGGTTTGAACTCATGCTGAAGGGGCTTTAGCTTCTGAGTGCTGTGATTTAATCTGCTGCACCACCAGGGAGGGTCCCTGCCTCATTTTAAATTGGGTTTTATTTTCTATTCAGATACCTTAATCTTTATCAATTTGCATGTGACACAGGATGACAGAAGACAATACTGAGTCTTACCCTTTAGGTTACATAAGGGACTTGGGGGTCCCAGTGACCCAAGTGTCTGGGGACATGGCTATGACCACTTCTCTGTCTTCCACAAGCGACCCATCTTTCTACTCCATCATGCCACCTCCTTTAGAACCAACCAATCTACCATTGAGAAACCAGGTGTCAATGAACTGAAGTCTAAACTTTTTGCCAGCACATTGCCATTAAAGCAATTCTCCGATTTCCCCCTCCTTTGCCCTAAAAGTTAATAAAGCAAATCACTCCAGAGACCATGCTGAAGTATAAGAGCTTGCAACCTACATGGAATGAATCACAAAACTTTCGCAGAACCAATAAAAAATAAATAAATGAAAAGTCAGGTGTGGTGTCAGAATTCCCTGCTGGGCTCAAACAGAGTGATTAGCAAGCAATTCAGCCAGTGATGGGGGTGCTTCTTTCCTGCTTGTGTGTTCATGCTGGTATTATAAAAA
>NW_004567111.1:8687745-8732739 GCF_000260355.1 Condylura cristata
AAAAAAAAAATGACACTAAGTCCTCTATCATGGGTCACCAGATTCACAGAAGACGTGCTGAATTGTTTATAAAAAAGAGAAAAAACCCTAATTTTAGGACGTGATGACTCCATCTCTTCTCATTTCTGATTCACTCTGTGAAATGACAAAATGACTTTTGTTGTTCACTTGGTTTTTAAACCTGGTTTAAAGTTATCTTCAAAATTTGTTGCATGTTGAAGATAAAGGTCACCTCTCAAGTTAAGGAGGGAGGGAGAAAAGAAGGGGCAGGGGAGGGAGAGAGTGGAAAATATTGACTCGGTGTTATATTATTAAAAATATATTGACTGGGAAGCAGGAGGAGGAAGGAAAGGGGGGAGGAGAGAGAATACACTAACGTGAGGGGGTGAAAGAACATACACTTTTTATTAATAAATACAAGACGTGCAAACTTAATCATGGAGAAATGTCATTATTGCGATAAATGTAAGCCAGAGATTATAGTTCTGATTCCACAATTTCATAGCTCGCTTACATTTAAAAGGCAGACATTGTATTTTAAAATTTAAATGCTGAGAAAAAAAAATGTTTTTTCAAGCAGTGATAGAGGGTTTTAAAATTTTTTTCCTTACATTGTTGTGGAAAAATGAAGAACGATTTTAAAGAGCTTTAAATGCATAAAAAAAGAACCCTTGGTTCTGGCCCTAAGGGTGTGACCTGCTTTTGTTTGTATCTTATGCGCCTTCTGGCTTCAGAGCCCTTTATAGGGTCAAAGAAGAGAGGAGTCTGCTGAAGCACCATGAGCCGCTCACTCAGGACAAACACTTGGCCAGTGGCCGATACACCAGTGAGTAAGCGGTGGAGGAAACCATTCCTCCAGGAGTCAGACCCAAGCAGGGGACAGTGATGTTCAGAAAGTATTGGAGTAGGACCCTCTCTGGTTGAAGCACAGCACTATGAAGTTACCGCAACCACTGCAGCATGAGTTCAATCCCCAGCAGGGAGTGACCCACATGGCGCAGCAGACCTCTCCTGAACCAACTGCTGCTCCCCTCAGCAGTGTATGTCAGTCCATCTGCCCATTCTGCTCCCCACTCTTCCTCTGGTAAATCCTTTCACCCCTGCACCTGCAGCCTGTACCCCAGTTCTGCATGCATAAATAAGTAAATCTTAGGAAAAAAAAAAGTGTCATAGCAAAGGACACAGGTGGCGAGGATGAAGGCAAGAGGTGAGGCAGGGAGAACTTCGCCACGGAGGCAAACGCTACCTGAGCAGGGGGAGGCTTGCGCTGAAAGTGGACCCTGGGAAAGAGGGAGAAATGTGCGCACACGCTGCACAAAAATATTCAGTTTTGACTTTTAGCTCCATCCTTAAGGCTGTTTCCTCCTAAAATAATCATGGTGAAGGAAAGAAAAATGGAGGTAACAAAGTAAGATTTAAAGAACTAATAGGAGTTGTGCATCAGGGATTCTTGAAAAACAAGTCACAGAAAAATCCAACCTGAAGCTGCAATGCCGGGGAACCGAACGGGGGCAGTGCTCCTGGGGCGCATTGTCACAGATGACAGCCGACATCTTGTCTAGATGAAGATGCAACTTTTAGATGAGAACAAAGGGTAGTCAGACAGCGACCTATGCAGATGGTAGGACAAACGGGCAGCTCGGTTGACAGGTTACCAGGGGCCAGTCTCTTCCAAGGCTCCTGGGGTAAGGTGCCCACACGACTCCCATGTGCACACGCTCACACACATACATCAGTCATCATACTCTATTGGATACTCCTGTCTCATAGAGAAATGCTGGTCTTCACCACATCTTAACTGAGTCAAGTGTAGTGAAGCCACGAGTTCCTCACCGAGAAGGAACCAGATGCCCCCCAGATCCAGGAGACTCCAACTTCCAATCTTTCCACCACTGCTATCTCTGCCTCTGAACAATCAAAACCATTTTAAAGTATCCTGATTTAAACAGCAATGTGAAAGCCTCAGAAATTATTCCAGAATTAAGCAAAAACACTACAATGAAAACACAAATTTTGAGAGACGCTCCTCAGAGAGGTAAGTCTTAGTCATCTTGGTCAAATGAAGCCTTCAAGATGAAAGGCTTTAATGTTTTCCTGGAAAATTTTCTACTATTTTTTAAAGTAGCTTTGTAAAGTTTAAAGTCAATTCATGTGAAAAAGTATCAGGATGAATCTTTACTATTTGGTGGCAGAATCAACACTCCCAAAAGTTGATTTATAATGTCTTCCCGCTTATCTTTGCCTGGTGTAGAGCTATGCATTGAGTTATTTCTGCTAATATACCTGAATTAACCTCAAGAGACCTTGGGGTATTTAAAGATCAATAACACCACTTTTAAAAAACACATTTATACCCTGAAAACAACCTAAGATATTTTTCAAAGAAAGGGAATAGTAATTTTGAGGCTAGTGAAAGACAATGAATTGGACTTTTTTTTTTTTTTTTAAATTTATTTATTTGTGCACACAGAACTGGGTACAGACCAGAGGTGCAGGGGCAGTGAGAGGATTCACCCGAGACAGACTGGGGAGCAGAATAGGCAAACTGACGAAGTACACTGCTGAGGGGAGCAGCGGGCAGAGAGGAGAGGTCTGCCGCGCCATGTGGATCACCTCTGAGGCTGGGAGCGAAATTGCACTGAAGCGGCTGTGGCCAGCTTGCAGTGCTGCGTCCCAGCCCATTGCACCACCAGGGAGGGCCATGGACTGCTTTTTAAGAGAAAGCATAGTACCACATGTCCCAGGAACATATGACGCCTGTATCTAGGCATATTTAGTGCATTTGTTGTTTGTTATACTTTTCAAAAACATTACTGTCTTTTAAATGCTGCATATAATACCAGTGTTTGCAAAGAATCTCTTATTTCAAAGTCTGTGAAGTTCTGAATTCTGTAGTCAGGACATATTTGCCTACTTTACGAAGCTCTTGGAACAATCATTTAGAATTTAGCAAGATGGAAGATAGCCTGGAAGTTTTCTCATGTGATTCTTTTCTATTCTTCCTGACTGTTCAGGATTTTTAGACCCTGGTTTGGCGTTGTAGTTAAGTAACCTCATTGGCCTCTCTACTGATAGCTGTATTTAATTTTTGTTTCTTTCATATTTCTTCTATACCTATTCCCAGATGCCTTCAGGAAATGTGCCCATTTTGAATGCATCACATAAATATACTAGAGAAGGGGAGGCCTCTTCGTTTTGAAAATGCCACAGTGCACAATAGCTGAAAGGAAGGTTCATTGAGTAATATTAGCTTGCATTTCTACGGGAGCACTATAAGTACTTTTTTCCCAAAGCACTTAACAGCAAAATTGCCTCACTCATCATGGCAAAGCAGTCACCTTTAGAATGACTCATAAAGCTGCTTTTCAGGAAGGAGTAACACTTCAGATGGGATCAGAAATGAAGACGAATGCTGCATTGAGTGGTTATGGTTGGGGAATTTAAACAGGCAAGATGAAATTATTTAGTTGGACTTGGGTGCAACTCTAAGACTAACAGACTGCTTGGAGAAAGGTTCCTAGATTTTCACGGCCGCGTCTATTCCAGCTTTTGGCAGAAGGAAGTGTCTGTTTTACACACCTATGTCGTATGCATCTATCTCTTTTTCCCACATATACTTATTACGTAGAAATCTTAAGTATATTTCAAATATGTCACCTAGAAAATGTGCACTTGTTCTCAAAAGTTCCACTTGTACATATACTGTCCCACCCAAGCTAACTTTCATATTTTGTAGTTTCCATATTCACAGACCAAACCCAGTGTTCAGGAATGGTGCCCGCAAAACTCCACCACTAAATAGCACTTCCAGGCCCTCCCTGGTGGTGCAGTGGGAAGAAGCTAAAGCCACTTCTGCATGAGTTCGATCCCGCCACGGAGGTGACCCACAGGGCACAGCAGATCTCTCCTGACCCACCCCCTGCTCCCCTCAGCAGTGTACTTCATCAGTCAGCCTGTTTTGCTCCCCACTCTGTCTCTGGTGAATCCTCTCACCACTCCTGCACTTCTGGCCTGTACCCCTGCTCTGTATGTATAAATAAATACATCTTTTAAAAAAATCACTTCCAGTGCAACCAATCTCTGCCATATTTCTGCTAAATTATCCACTCCGCATATCTACATTTGGTCCCCAAGAAGACTGGCCTTTCACTTTGTTTTGTCTGTTAAGAAGAGCAGGGTAATTAGCCCTTAACACAATTTAAAAATAAAATGCTCTTAATGGGAATAAAAACAGATGGGTCTCTACCACTTTTGAACGACTAAGTCATTGAAGATCTGTCAAAGACAACAGAACTGACAACTCTCAACTTGATTTTGTTGACTGCTCAGATACATGTATCTTTTCTTTTATTCACTTTACCATAGACAATGGAGCCCCTCTATCTGAGTCCTTAAGCGGGGCTCCCTTAGAATATCAATTGTGCTCTCCCTGGATTTTCCACTTGGGGGCTTAATGCTTTCTTTTTCAGTCTCTCTCTCCTGCTAGACTCGGGGCTCTTTGAGATGAAAAGTGCTAAGAATTATGTCTTTTAGCCCTCAGTGCTCCGAGCAGCACGTGATGCATAGCAGACGGCATAATCTCAATGATAAATATATGTTGAAAGAAAGGATAAGAGGACTCCAGATGCTTGTGTGTGGAGCAAATGCACAGACTGATGACAATAGGGAAGGTGAAGAGCTACAGGCAATTTGTGACCTTGATTAGAGGTAAGGAACGAACCGATGAACTTGTCCTGTCATCATCATGGGCTTTTTCTCACAGGGCTTTGCACAGACTTAAGCTATTCAATAAATAACTGTTAGTAGTGGAAATCTAACTCCTTCCGATGATTTCACTTTGAACCTGTTATCAAATCACCCAGCCAAATGCAGAACGTAATAATAGCTTTGGCTTTGTCAGACACGTTACATCCTTTGCTCATCAATGAGGGGTAGAGCGGGAGGAATCTTTTTTTTTTTTTTTTTTGCAGATGATGGAATTCAGGTCTGTGGAAAATCAATGACTTTCACTAGGTCTCTGCGAGTCTTTTGCCACCAAACCTCAGTGACCTTTGATGTAGGTCCTGGGGATGCTGGCACTTTGCTACGGGATACGATAGTGGTGGCAGCCCCGACTCCATTTCCAGTCACAGTGACACATACACTCTGGACCAGTGCCACAGGCATTACAACCTGTGTCTGTGGCTTTTCATCTTCTGCCCAGTCTGGCATTAATATCGAAGCTTTGTCTAGGTTGCCTGATGCGTTTTTAAAAGCTTGCTGTCAGGCTGTAGACGTTTGGAGCTGCCTTGCAGATCCTTCCAGATAAAGCTCACCACTTCCTGGGCAAAGTGTTTACCCAAACAAAGGCAAAAGGGGAAAGCAGGGTTTTTTGTTTTTTTCTTTGCCCCAGTGAGGAGCTTGAACTCGTCAACAGTAACCCAGTAACGGGCTTCTCAAAGGACAGTGTGTGTCTAAGATGTCCCAAGTCAATACGGTAGATATGATTAACCTATTTATTATTTTGACATGGTAGCAAAAACAGAGAGGGAAGGGCCATTTCTCTGTTTTGTCTGGCTTGGCTAACCATGTTATTGGGCTAGAAGAGAAAAATTGATCGAAAGCAGAGGCACAGGGTTATAAAAAACCTTCTCCGCGATCATCCCATAACTCTTTTTGTTTCTATTTCTAGTTTCTTTCCTTTTAATGGATTAGTGTTATGACAAGGGGCAAAGGTCAATAATGAAATGTCCAAGTTAATAGAGGGTGAGTGGTAGAAAAGGTGTCAAAAAGTGTATGGTATTTTAAATATTTATATCTATAAATGGAAGTTGTATTTCCAAGTTCTGATTACTTTCACAGACTTTTATCTACGGAAGGGGAGAGAACAGCAGGTTCATCTCACCCCTGGCCTCTCACTTCTCCCCTGACTTCCGAAACTCTAGAACTGATTTTTCTGTTCATTTAGAAGAGAGGCTACTTTCTGAGTCTCAGTTTGGAAAAATCTGTAAAATGGTAATGACCAAACTATCTCATGGGTGTTGAGAAAGTTAAAGGAAACACCACATGAAAAAGTCAAATACGAAGGCTACTGTTCTGTCAGTGGCACTCAGTGACAGTTAGCTCCTCGTCTTTTTAAATGTTCTTCCAAGGAGTACATGGGCCACATTACATGCTAACTGCCTGGTCAATCGGGCAAGGTCTTGTTATTATTTTCAACCCCATTCATAAAATTATTTATCTTTTGCTTTTTCTGTCCTTCTCCCCCCCCCCCCCACACACACAGAGATTTTAACAGAGCGAGAGGGGCAAAAATCCTGAGATGTTATTAAATCCTCTTTTACGGCATGAAGAGATGCTTTCCCAAGATCATCACTGTAGGCCCATTGAGAAATAGCCTTCCAAATTGTCTCGACTTTCGTGAGATTCAACCTTGTCTAAATGAGAGTCACCTGGGTTGTTTTTTAAAACTTCCCCAATGCCAGGCTGAAGTACTATAGCTCAGTAAGAATCTTAAGGTTGAATCCGGGCATCATGAGAGCACACTGGACCCATGATTCTGATGACCCCCCTACCCACCCCCGGGCTCTCTCCTGCTTCCGAGACTCTAGTGCTCTTTGCTAATTTAAGTTCCATATAGTATCAAAGAAAACAAATATCTGTTGAGCAAATACCACATTCCCAGAGCTGTGCTGAACATTTCAGCTGTTTTGTTCTCCATTTTTCAGAGAAAATAGGCCAACACAATGCGCTTGAGATTTCTAGGTCTCCCTTGAATATGGAAATCATGCCCTCCCCTTTCAAGGGACCTTGTTCCTTATTTTGTTTCTCTTTAGCATTTAACGTGTGCAAATATTTGCCACTTAAACAGAACCTGAAATTCAGCTAGTTAGGCCTTATTTTTAGGCAAATGCCTCCAAAAAAGAACTAGACTAATTTTTTTAAAGGTTTATCTATTTGTGCATTCAGAACTGGGGTACAGGCCAGAGGTGCAGGGGCGGTGAGAAGACACATCCAGACAGAGTGGGGAGCAGGACAGGCAGACTGACGAAGTACACTGCTGAGGGGAGCAGCGGGCAGGTCAGGAGAGGTCTGCGTGCCATGTGGGTCACCTCTGGGGCAGGAATCGAACTCATGTGGACGTGGTTTAGCTTCTTAGTGCTGTGCTTTAACCCGCTGTGCCACCAGGGAGGGCCCTGGACTCATTTTTAAATTCCCTCTCAATAATTTCTCAATTCAAGTTCATCTGGGTTAGGCTGGAAACAGCTTCCAGGATGTCTCCCCTGTGACTCTTCATTGCCAGCTCAGTCTTCTTTGCACACTGGACACCATTGACTTGTCTGTCAATACTTTTAAGACTCACATCTGAAACTACCTGTTTCCTCCACAAACTCCCTCTGTTTATTAATTGTTAGTGTGCACATCTTCTAAGCAGTCGTGCCCTAAGGATGTAGACAAGAGACCTCAATATATAACCTCGTTTCCCACTGGGCTGATAATTCCATATTTCTACAGACCTACCGATCTTATTTATAAATTCCAAATCCTTATTTACAATGGCCTTGCCAGATCTCATAGCCATTAAACAGGGCCTGTTCAAAATGAGATTTATATCTGCTCTTCCTACTAGACCTAGTCTTCCAATGGCATCCTCTTTTTCAGAGAATGGTACCATATCCTGTAGCCCAAACCATTAAATAGCATTTTTCTTTTCCTTATTTCCACACCCAATTTATCACGAAGGTGTTGGCTTCCAATTTCCCCCTGTATAGTCTCTATTTCTGCTCCAGCCTAACTCACATTGTGTCTGAACAATGATCATAACCCTCCCTCCCACTGACTCTTTGTGTTCAGTCTTTCTTCCCTTCAACCCAGCCTCCACTGCGTTCATGTCTGAAGGATAGAAAATTCAGATCTCTCATATCTGATCTTATTTCTCCTTTTTAACAAAGCATATGGACTGCTGGAACTTCTTCCAAAGCATCCTGTGATGCCTCGCTCCAATTCATCTTCAAAGCAGAGCTTAGATATTTCTGATTCCTTAGGCTGAGGTAGGCACCTCTCCTTTGAGCTCTGCTCCCATGTTCCAACAATGACAAATAAAATAATAGTAAAGATGGCAGCAGCAGAAGCACTTCTCCAACACCTCTCAGCCCTTTATAGATATTACATCATAATCCAGCATATACAGTAGCTGGTGATGACCACTTCATCACTCAGGCTCAATGATTAAAGCTTGTTGCAAGGAAACAAAGGAACCAGGGACTCAACCAGATGCAAGTACACCCACATTCACAGCAGCATCATATATAACAGCCCAAAGGTGAAACAAGCCAAGTATTGTCAGCAGATGAAAAGATAACAAAATATAGCATATCTGTCAATAAGCTATCATTCAGTGATTGAGAAGAATAAAATTCTGACCCATGTTACCACATGGATGGCCCTGGGAAACATTATGCTGACTGAAATAAGTCAGACGCTAATGGGCCAATAGTGTATGTGTCCAGTTATAGTGGTGCTCAGAAAAAGCACAGCCAGAGACAGAAAGTAGACTAGGAAGTACTAGGGTGGGCAGAAGGAAATGGGAGTTGGTGATAGGTTTAAAGTTGCCTTGTGGTAGTACATTTCTGGCCAGTGAGACATTAGGGGAATTAATTCAGGGGCGTCTGGGAAAGGTTTCCACTCTGGTTCTTGTTAAGACTGGGAGTGATGTCTGGAGGACCATGAGAGCAACTGTAGAGAAGAGCAGAGCGGCGAGACGGGAAGAGCTGAGCTCGTCTTCTGCAGGATCCGAAAGCTTCTGCAACCGTCAGCCCTGATATTACCCAATCTCCATTCTTCTTGCTTATTCTAGGCAGTTATTACTGCAACTTAAAGCTTTGTAAATGACATAATCTGGTTTGACAACGGGTCCATAAATCTTTGCTCACTCTTTCACACAAGCCTAGTTGTCCTGAACTGTTTGCTGAAAAAGGACAGCTGCATGCTTTGTAAGTTAGCAGTAGAGAGGGAGAAGTAAGATGAAAACTTTGGAAACCTATGGGGGAACAATGGAAGATCCCAGATAGAAAGACAGTAGAAGATATTTCATATTTAAATCTGCAATAACTGATATATTTCTTTCTTTATATATGTATATTTATATATATATTTAAAAAGACTATTAATTTATGCATACAAGAACTGGGGTACAGGCCAAAGGTGTGGGTGGCGAGAGGTTCACCAGAGACAGTGGGGTACAGAATAGGCAGATTGTCTGAAATACACTGCTGAGGGAGCAACGGGCAGGTCAGGCCATGCCACGCCATGTGGGTCACCTCCCAGGCCTGGGATTGAACTCATGCTGCAATGGCTGCAGATAACTTCATAGTGCTGTGCTTTAACGTGTTACACCCCAGGGAGGGCCCAATTACTGATATATTTCTTAATGACCTTAACAGATTTAATATAGTCTCCTACTCAAAGTAGTACATGACAATAAAATGTCATTCTTATTGCTGACTTCGTTTTATTTTACCTGAAAAATAAATAAAAGTAGTACCAAAAAAGCATATTTTTAATAAAGTTCAAGGAGTAAGTTGTGATTATTTCTGATTCCAACCAGAATCCAGAGGTTTGCCTCCTTGGTGGGTTGTTCAGGGGTCAGATAAATATGCCTGGTCCTCTAGGAAGCTTACCTGCATCAACTGCCTTGAAGTAACAACATGAGGTAGAAAATAAATGTCACCAAGTATAATATGACACTAAACAAGTCACAAAATATTCTAAATATACTTAGGATGTGACTTCTTAATGTTACTCTTTGTGAGCACATCTTAAAATCTTTCAATATCTCATCACATTCCTACACTTCAGAAAGTATTAGCTTTTGTGCTTTTGAGGGTATCGCTCAGGCCGTGTTTATTTTCTCTTAACCTTGGTGTTAACAAGGTTTTGGGAGTGTAATGTAACTGTTATGTCCCAAGGTTGTAAATCACACTCCTCCTCATGGTCCATTGAGACCACCTCAACCTGTTTTTGCCTCCATGTCTCAGAATGAAATAAGGTGATCAAAGCCTCTCTTATCCGGGTTGCTGCACTCATGAAATAAAATAATGTAATCAGCTTCTGGTGACTTCTTTTGTGATTTGGAAACTGAAGATGGGCATAGGAAGTGTGGGAAGCAGAAAGAGGCTGGTGTCCAGGGAGAAACTGGCTGGCTGGCCTCCCCGCACCAGTCTTGGTCAGTTTACTGTGTCCCCGGGTCTGGCTGGCCCTCTACTTGCAAATCTGGGTACTCTGGGAACTCTCTGGGTACTCTGGGAACTCTCTGGGAAGTCTGGCCTATTCAAGGTTATTCAGTGTTAAGGGAATCAGCGAGAACTGACTGTGAGAACTGGTTTGTCTGATAGCATTATTCGTGGAGCTAGTTATTTGGAAAAGCTAATTATTTGGTGCTGGTGTTACCAGTGTATCCCTGACCAGGGCCGCTGGACAGAGTGTGACATCTACGGCTAGCTTAATAGGTATCGCTGAGACCCTGTTCCATCTTAGATTCAAGCTACCAAGCCCCCTGGCTCTGGACTGACAGATCTGCTGTTCTTTACAATGTAAATTACATCGATCTCAGCTCCATCAGCTCAGGTTCTATATGCTTTGGGCTTGGAACAGTTTGTCTCTCAAGAACTCTTGGCCCGTATCTGATCTCTTACATCATGTGTTGACTTGTTTTCATGTAGGCATCACCTCATATTCGCCAAACTCTCTGTGGTCCAGGGCAATACCAGAGCCATAAAATCCCAAATTCATCTAACCACACCTGAATTAAAAAGAACACAGCCAGCTCAGAGTCTACCTGAACTCTCTTCGTAACTACATGTCAAAAGAACACTGTTTAAACGAGCTCTTTCAGCCAGCAGAATGCTTGAGTTCTTTCAGATCAGTAAAAAAAAAAAAAAAAAACCTAAAACACTTTTAACTTGCAGACTCAACAGAATCTGTGAAAGAAACAGATGAAAGGCAGAGAGCTGTGCTGTCCTGGTGCTTTTTAGTATGGGATTGACACAAAGGCAAAAAAGAAATTCAGCTCAATATGAAGGAGAAGTTTCTTTTTTAACAATTACTGCTCCCTTCCACCTGTAATGGATGATTTGTGAGTCATCAAGGAGGATTTAAGGAGCAGATAGGAACCACAGCCCGGCCAGGCTCCTCCTCATCCACGGGGCTCTACGTTAAGACCCTGTGCTTAAATTTGGTAGAAAAGAATCTTAGAGATTGAAGACTTCATACTGACATGGAAAGGGGCTTAGGTTCCCAGGACAGATGTCCTGGAGAAGGTGGCAGCCCCTTGGAGGATGTTAATGATGGCGAAGGGAAAAAATGAGTAAACACGTCACTCTGCGTTGGAGATAACACTGACACATGTACTATAAGGATACATTTGATGAAACATATGCACACCTGTCTGGCCTGCTCTCCATGTTATTGGTCTTTTCTGCTTCTTGTGGCAGGATACTTCTTCCTAAAGTATTGCTTTCACTCGATTCCTCTTTAATCAATCTGCATCCAGGAAAAACAGTGAAATGCTCTGATTGACTCTCAAGGGCCCCTCTTCCCACTTTTCAAACTCCACTGCATACTGTGCCAAGACACAGATCTCATGCTCCAGTTTAACTCCCCTGGCCCATGAGAGAAACTAGTCTTTCCTGGTTGACTTTCATCAGGGTTGAACGGAAACTTCACGTTTGACATGTGCTACTTGAAGTCAAATGTAATGTTTCCAATGAGAAATCCACACCTCTTCATCTTCACTGCCTTTTTCTTTCCATTTCTCTTAGCTTTTGGCTAGTGTTTCTCTAGCTTCCATATGTGTAAACCCATCACCTACAGGTGCTGATTCCGAAGATCTCAGGTACAGCCTAAGATTCCGTGTTTCTAGCAAGTTCCCAAATGGTGTCCTGGCCACATGAGTGGAAGAACAGTGAGTCCTCACTGAATGTTATCATCTCTAGGTTATTGGTGACCTTGATTTTAAGAGCAATGCCATATCACAAAACCACCTAGATCATAGACTAGTTGATATAAACAAGAGTTAAGTTCCCTCCCCCTGCCTATTTCTGGTCACAAAAATATTACCAGACCTCTAAATAATCATGGCCCCAAACCCTGGTAACACCAGTCATTTGCATTCATTCATTCATTCATTCAGTTTTCAACTAACTTATTGCAGCTCAGAGTCATAAATACTTAGAGCCTATCTCAGCAGCTTAGGGTCACAGTGGAGTCCAGCCATGGACAGAATACTGTTTCTCACAGGGCACGCTCATACCCACATTCACCTGGACAGGGACAACTGACCCACATGAAGCTCAAGTGGGATATGGGAGGGACGAAACCCCTAAACAGATACAGGGAGAACAAGATAGATAAAGGCAGTGGTTACAACAGGGAATCAATTTCTTTCTTTCTTTCTTTCTTTCTTTTTTATCCATGTTACAGTAGAATGGATGAAATGGAGCAGTAATTGAGGGCCTTCTGAAGACCATACTTTGAGTAGCAAGTGGACCACACTTGAAGTAACCAAGCCCTGTGGTCAAACACTTTCCTCCTCTGCTCTGACTAAGTGGCCTCCTTGTTCTGGGCCATTCATTTCTTTTTAATACAAACTGAGCCCAAATCTCAGGGGAGCATTTCCTGCCCTCTCTCTCATCTGTAGATCCTGTCCTACTAATGAGACTCTCATGCTGACTCCTCCTGGCCGCTCTGGTCTGCCGCCGCCCTTGCTCAGATTGGAGGGGCTATGGAAGTCAACAAGAGGGATAAGCTCCCAGGAAGAGAAGGAACAGAGCAGATGTCTAAGGACGGGACCCCTCAGATAGGAGAAGAAAGGAAAAGGAGGAGGCTATGTAAAGAGGGAAGAGGGGACACCAGACAAGGTTGCTGAAAGCAGGGAGAGCATTTCCAGCAGCCCAGGTAGCCAAAACAGCCCGCAGGTCCCAAACATCTCTCCTCTTCTCTAGGGTCTGTGCTCTGTATTTCCAGAGCCTACGCTTCAAACCTGATTGGAAGCTGCATTTTACTCATTTGGGACTTTTCACTCTACTTCCACATGAAATCTGAGCTGTCTTCAGATTTAAGAGATCAATCTTTTGAGTGAACCCCACATTTAAAACAAGTAAAAATGCAAAGAAATCTGCATGTCCTGGTTTGAATTTAGAAACGAGTTTTGATTGTTATGTTTTTTGATATAAGTCCTCACCCTCTCTTCACCCCCAACAAGGTCAGCTCGCAGGGAGCCATAGTTTCACATTAAATAAAATATTTGCTTTCCAGCCTGGACATGGTTAGATTTCTTTTAATAACTGCTTAATAAAATAAATACTGATTTGAATTGGTAGCTTTTATTACTTAGCTCTGTTGGCATTCGATTTTTAAATGACACAACTCTTTACTTATGGTCCTCTAAAATTGATTAAAATTTATTTTGATAATACATAATGTTTCAAATGCTTTATGACTGCTCTCTATGATTTTCTAATATGTATACATGAATATTTAGAGCAGAAAAACCCTTTAACTGAATTTGATTTTCAGAGTGATTTAGTATTACTCTGAAAATTACTGATAATCTATGTTTGGAATCCATGTTTATAATACTACACATGACTACTTTCTAGAATTTGACCTAAGGATTTTGTACTGTCTTGACCAAAAATTATTTTTTAAATGATTCAAATTGCCCTTTTTCTTCATCTAAGTATTCACTGGGTCAGTATAACATACTTTTAAACTCAGCATATGTTCCAGTTATTGTAATCATGCTAAAGTAGTCGATGATATAAATCAACTGCTTCTGGTGATTAAACTTTATTAGTTAATCGTTGTCATTACATTAGGTATGGCTGTGACATAAATAAGGTGTGTGTGGTTTATTCTGTGGAAAGAGAAGGTGAGCTGTCTTTGGAGTATCACATTTGTAAGAGGGTCATGGTTACTTTGACCTACGCTGAATAATTCAACATGGATGACGCATCAAAGATGTAGGTAATAAATCTCAATCCAGATGACCAGGGTAACTTACTTCTTCAATGAAGTGTTTTGAAAGGGTCTCAGAAACTCTTAATTACTCTGAAGCATCAATGCAAATGGAATCTTACTAGGTAAATCTGTTAGATGTTATGCATATTACATAAAACTCAGGAAGTAAGATCAATACTTGCCCCAAACACTTTAAGCATATCACTAAATACTTTTTCTAATTATTTTCATCCAGCAACTTTGAGATACTATAGCAGGGTTGAAAGCAATGTACCTTAGTTCTCTGCAAACATTAATGCATTTTTACTCATGTGTCATGGTTGAGAAGGAACCTCTGCTTATGACTCATGGTGCTAAAGATGATATAGAATCAATGAAAGACTAAATCATCAATATATCAATCTGTGTGCTACCAACCTAAGAGACTAATGTGAAAATTAATGACCTTTAAAATTCAAGGAATGCACATATATCAATCTAATTGAAAAAAGACCTGATAAAGTATTCAATCATTTACTGCTGCCAAACAGGAAGGAGAGATTAATGACACATGTTGATCAAATGCAGTAAAGAGCAAGACACCCTCTGTGATTATTGCAGATCTAGCAATAATCTTTGGTTTCTTTTGTTGTGAAGGTTGATGGAGAACATGACTAACAGGATGTACAAAGACTCCCACAACTTTCCAAGACCCCTATGCACGGGAGAAAGTTTCTATGATCTAAAATGCACACACTCAGCCTAGCAAGAGTGCAGATTCATCTTGGGAATAGGGAAGTTCCCCAATGCTTCCACATGTCTGAAAAGCAAAAAGCCTTCTTTATTCTGTCATTTTCCCAATCGATGGGTGCAGAGAGTACTATTAGATCCTCACCTAATAGTTTTGTTTCTATTCATGAAGCACCTTTCTTATTAAATAAAAAAAAAAAAATTGAGGTAAATGCTGTATCATTACAGGGTTGCTGTCTGTGTGGGTGCTGCCTTTGACGAAGTTGCAGAGAAGCTACTGGAGAACGGAGCACAACATACAATTTAGGGCAATTGTCACTTGCAATCATTTAAAATAACATCCTTCCTACCCAGCGGCTGTCCTGGGATGAGGCTACCCTCTTATCTCTTGCAACCTTCTCATTTAACGAACATCAGAAAGTAATTTCCCATAAGTGTTGGAGAGATTGCGTGTTGCCCACACAGAGGCTGTTGACATTATTTCATACACACTGCGCTCTACATGCTTCTACAGAGAATAAAGTAGAGTTTCTCCGGCTCAGGCAGGAAGATTTGCTGAATTCCCTTGGGCTTCTGGCTCTCCTGTCACTACTGACATCAGCCCACACTTGATCAAAGTTTTCTCTTAGAAAACTGGATTTTTCTTTTTTCCTTCTGGATGCTCCTTTCTCAGTCACTCTGTCTGAAAAACCCTAATTGCCTTTCCCTGGGAACGGCAGTCTTGGCATTACTAGAGAGCACACGTATCCTCAAGCCCCACCTCTACCAAGTCTGATGGTTCATCTCTCGTCATTGTCCACTTACGTGTGCTCCATCATTATGGCTTTTAGAGTCAGCATTTCAATTTGTTCTGGGGGAAAGTCCACATTTTTCCCTCTCTTTAAATTTATTCATCTTAGAAACATATAAGCTATCTCCAAGATTGATACCAAAGATAGTCTATGGTATCAAGGTTTCTTTTTTTTTTTTTCCTTTGTAGGGTGGCAAGGGGAGATAACTGTTCACGATTCACATCACACCTTATTTTAGCCTCAGTTTCAGCAATGAAATCGCAGTTATCTGACACACAAAGTTTCTTACTAACTTAGCTGAAATTTCACCAGCAGGATTCACTGATAAAATCCTCTTTATTTTTTTTAATCACAATAAATATGAAGATTATCCCGAGAAAAACAGGCCAACCAGAAACAAACTTTAGGCATTTGTGCATGACCGAATTGCCGAACAATCTTATTACTGAACGCCATCATTAACACGCCACTTAGCAGTGAGTACAATGGGCTCTACAAAAACACACGAAGGTCACAGTCAGAAAAAGCAGCATGATGGTCAGTCCCACTGCAGATTCAGGGTTTAATATAACCAAGTCACAGGAGAGCTCTGATTCCCAGACACCGGGTGACAAATCCTTCCCAGTTTCAGGGCAGTGAGAGGAAGTAAGTGAGGAGCATTGAAGGCCACCCAAGGCGTGTCACAACAGCACCGCCTCAGAATGACAAGACTTCCACAGCTGTTAGTGGTGCCAGGAGAGCCTGAGGAGAGGAGCCAGGAGCCTGCTGGGGAACTAACTAGCAGCGTGCATGAGCCCGGCCAGCGATGGAAGAACGTGCTCCTGAGATGAATGTTTCACAGCTGTGATGTAGACCCAGCTGCAGGCGTCGCCAATAGGTTTGGCAGCAGGAAGCAGATGAGGAATTATAGCATCCAAACGGTCTGCTCCACCAAATCAATGATAAATTTACACCCATGACACAACCGGTGGCGGGAAAAAAGAAAACCCAGCAACCCTTAGCTTCGACTGCTCTTTTTCCTCTCATTTGCCTGGGCACCGCACTTCTCCCCAGCACCTCCGAGTCACACTTACTCAGTATAGCATCGGATACCTCTGCCTTTTCATTTGATGGTGATATCAAGGAATCGCCTCTACTTTGACAACTTTAAATTATAACTGCACCTAGAAGAGGGTTTAGAAATGTCTTTTTCAAGGATATAAATAAAAGGAGAGAGAATCACAGAGCAAAGCCTCTTGTACTTCTCAGCCAATCATCATTATCAACTCTTGGGGAGTCTTGTCTCCCCCACCACCTCCACTTTCACTCCCCACACACCAGGGATTTGCCTCCCAACGTCCCTCAGAAGACTGGTAGTCAACGTTGTTGCTTCTGCTTCTGTGGGGAGACCTCGTTATTTAATTCTTGCCATTTTTTATTGTAACTAAAGTCACCACCACTAGAGAACTAAGATGATGTGTGTGAAAGTAGAGAACTAAGAATGTGCATGTGAAAGTCGTTTTATATTAGCATGTTTAGCAGGGATTTGAAATGTTTTTCTTTCACTGACATTTAAATTTTCTTAACTGCTGCTCATTCCTGTACAGTCCCTGATGTCTTCCCTCAGCTGGAGCCCTGGAAACATCCCGCCTCTACAGCGCCTGTGGGCCATCACCACAGCCCCTGTTCTCTTCAGATCTAGTCTCCGATAAGTTTGTCAGGTTTTTTGACCACTTGTTTGGTTTCCGTGATACCACCCAATATTTTCTTTTTCCTTCTGACGTACTTCACTGAGTGTAACTCCTTCGAGCTCCAGCCATGCCGCTGTGAATGGCAAGAGTTTATCTTCTGATTCAACATGGTTTAACCCCTTTTGAACTTGCATGTGAAAAATATTTCTCCATGCAATAAATGTAAGCAAACACCGAGCTTGAAAACAATACATCATTTCCTTCAAAGAACTTTTGGCTAATCCTAGTCTTTTACAACATGGGCTCCTTTCATGGTGTGTTTGTCCCTTTGTGAAGCTGCTCAGGGTCCACAGTTCATAGCAGATGTTAGAAGCTAAAGTGGTATCTCCATGCTGATTTTATTTTCCACATTGAATTGTAGGTTAAAGAGACAAACTCTCTTTTAAACTCCTTGATATTCATTTTCAATAAATGCTCACAATCGTGTTCAACATTTACTGATGCTTAACAAAGACTTACTGATCTACATTGCTTCTCAAACCCAAAATACTTTATTTATCAAGCGTTAGAGTCTTCAGTACCAAAACGGCAAATAAGTGTGCTAGCACTCCTCAGTTCCTGAGCCCATGGTAGACACTGCTAATCCATGCCTGCATTCCTTTTTACTGTTGGGAGGTAGCCTCAGCATCCCTGGCAAGCAAACCGTAATTTATATGTAATCCTTGCTGCAAAGTTACTTAGAGAAGAGATATGAACATTCATTCAGGTAGTGAACTTGTCACTGTCAGATACTATCATGTTTCAAATATTCTGTAGGTGACTCACATTACACCCAGGGTTGAGGGGGGAGGGAGGGAGAGAGAGAGAGAGGGGAAGGGAAAGAGAGGGAGAGGGAGAATGAGAGGGAGAGAGAGGGAGAGAGAGAGAGAGAGAATATGTATGCATTTTCTGTTAAAAGTCTGGTTTCCATGATGGGCTTGGAGTGAGATCTCATTTCAAATTCTTATTTCACCACTCACCACTCACTAGTTGGTGACCTTGAGCAAATCACCTAACTTTACCAGCTTTTTTTTCATGTGGGCTGTTCTTCTGAGCACTGTTCGCAGGGTAGATGAAATAATGAAACTGAATGACTGATGAAATAATGAAAGCGAATGACTTTTTAAATCATCATAAAGCTTTACAAAGTATCTGCTGATATAAAACACATCTTGGAGGTCAGTAAATAAGTGGAGATCTTTGTCCAGGTAACCCAGTGCAAGCCTCACCAAACACCAATTTCTGGCCTTAGAACACTTGCTTAAGCAAGTCCCTTTAAGGAGCCACTAGGGATTCACAGGGGATCTCTTCACACATACTGTGAGCCCCAGGGAATCTCCATCAGACTCTAGTCACAGACCCTGGCTAGCAAGCAGGCAGAGCTGGAGGCTTCTAATAGGACACCAGATAGAAAGCAGGATGAAAAGTTTAAGGCTGGGGGACATTCTAATAGTTTTGGGATCAAGAACAAAAACAGCCTTGCGGGATTTCCCGAAAGCTTTGGCCTCATCAGTCTCCTGCTCTAACCAGGAGACTAACTAGCCATAATTTACATTTAAACAGCTTTCCAAGAAAGCGGCTCCTGATTCTCTGGTACCTTGGCACCTATGACAATAGGGAAAATATGCAGCGGTTCATTTTCCTAACCACCCTGAAACCAACATATTTTCAGTGCATTTCATCAGCAACTTAGTAAATTGCCATTTAAGAGGTACATTACTTTTACAATAGTATCATAAAGCTCCCGCTGCCGGCCGTAATTCACAGGTGGTAGCTGAGGAAAGTGGATTCAATAGTACTTCAATATCCCTCTGTCCTGAGGTGCTTCTTTCCAAGTAACAGGCTGGCGATGTGTGTGAGCATGTTTCTACTTTGGGGGGTTTCGAGTCAAAATAATTTATAAACCTATCTGTTCTCTCTCTCCTTTTGCAAAAGCTGGTTTGCTCATGGGCAGATCAGCTGTATGGAAATGGTCTGGGGACGCCAGGGTCCTTGCTGAAGGTCACTTTGTATAATATGTGAGAAGGTGTTTCTCATGTATTTTTGATACTCTGTCCCTTAGGTGAGATTGCAAGTGAATTTTAAAGGCATATGAAAAATGATAAGAAACGAAAGCTTTTTTCCCCTGACCATGTTTTTACAACAAAAATATCTTGAAACAGGGACTTTAGGTTCTAGAATGCTACTTCTTCGAAATTTTTATATCAATTTATCTCCAACTCAAGGTAAATTCCTCAAGTACTTGGAAAAGCTCAAGTCATTCAACTGAATTTGAAGCATCCAGGCAGATGCTAATTTTGGTCGCCAAGCAGGAGGTGGGTCAGAGAGGCCATTGTCTTTGGTCACCTGAATGGGGGACACAGCCACCTTTTTGAGAAAGCGTGGTTTTCATTCCAATGGGCTTAGAAACTGTGACTGGTTAGGCTTCCTCAAATAGGACCTTAATGATTCCAGGATCACCTGACCTCCCCACTTTTAGGGTAAAAGACACTCAAGTGACTTTAACACCCTGAAGCTTTACTGTGGGTTCTCTTTATTCTTGACTCCCAGAGAAGCTGATGTGACTTCCTTGACTGGCTCTTCGGTTTTTCTTTCTTTCTTTCTTTCTTTTTTTTTTTTTTAAGTCATACCACTTCCTATTTTGACTAATAGACAGAGGAAATGCTTATGGAACTATTCAGGCAATTGTAGGCAACTTTGCTTTTTTTTTTTTTTTTAAGATTTATTTATTTATTCATATAGAACTGGGTACAGGCCAGAGATGTGGAGGGTGAGAGGATTCACCAGAGACAGAGTGGGGAGCAGAACAGGCAGATCGATGAAGTACACTACTGAGGGGAGCAGCGGGAGGGTCAGGAGAGGTCTGCCTCGCCATGTGGATCTCCTCCGGGGCAGGCGGGAATCAAACTCATGCGGAAGTGGCTTAAGCTTCTTAGTGCTCTGCTTTAACCGGCTGCGCCACAAGGGAGGGCCCGGCAACTTTGCATTTTATAACTTGCATTGTTTTCTTTTTTTATTCACGTCTATGTAATCCTGGAAAGGTCAAACACTGCTATGTGACAGATATGTAGGTATGATTATAAACCTCCAGAGAGTGTCTAAATCCCCCATTTAGCCCAGGGGACACTGGGTCTGAGGCAGTTTGACTCCTTGCTCAAGGATGGATAGTAGCCAACTAGTGACAACACGCTACTAATGTTTCTAAAGTCCTATTTTGTGACCTGTTGAACACCTGGAACTCACCCTCCTCCCCCCGGCCCCAAGTGATCTAGTGTAATTTTTAGGATATTCAAACAAAACCAAAAACAGATTGAACACCCTTTATCCTGGCACTGGAGTTACTTTACTCCTTTCCGAACAGAAAGAAACTGAGGCAGAAGCAACTGAGGCCTCTCACTGACCTTGCTTCTGGATACAAGTCACCATTTCTCACTGACTCCCATTTTGCTAAATAGTTCTTCAGAGGCAGACAAGTAGATCTCTGTCTGCACAGACAAATGAAGAACCAAAAATAGTTGGTGTGGTCTACTGGTAGACATGAAAAGCACTGAGGTCAGCGCAGCGACCACAAGGGATGAGCGCTAATGTTTTCTTCTGCCCACTTTGATTTGCTAACAAAATCCCACAGTTTAAAAAGAGGGAGGACAGAGTTTAACGAAAGGGAAAAAAAAATTAGAAATGTCAAGTGTAATCCTTTGAAACAGGTAGTGAAAGCTCAGGAGTAGAAACTGTTTTGATGTTCTGAGCCCTGCCATGAGTGACAGAGAAAATGAAGACCCTTTCAGACAAGCCCATTGAGCTCCTGTCAAAGGTGGCTGAAGTTCTGTTCAAACACCTGTTTCCAGTCTCTATGCATATTAAAAGCCTCTGTGATTTTTTTCCCGGGATGCAACAGTTTTGAAGTGTGAGTACACAAAAGGCATCATCTCAGTCTTGTTCCGATTCACTGGCAGCCCTCAGCTTTCCCCAAGGAGGTGAGGCATTTTTAAAATTCGTGGCAGTTAGGTTTGTAGACACACAGTGTACAGAAACAGTAGGATAGACAGGATGGCTTTTCAAAAATTAGTATTCGTCACTTTGATTTCATTTTACATGTGATTTGCTTTGTGTTTAGCGTCACAGTGCTGACCGCGTAAATTGCTATGGAAATAGAAAGCGAAGGAGCCCTGAGGAGAGGAAGGTGTACTTTTCCAAAGATGATGTCATCCATCACTCCTAGTCCTGGGGCTCTTACCCACACATGGAGAGCGACTCATTGATAGTTATTGTAAGACCGCTAAACTCATGCATTTGAAACATACATGGGCATTCCAAACACCATCCTTAAACATTACGTTGCATGGATTAAGATTCCTCCTAAAGTTAAATAAAGGTATATGATAACGAACCCACGGACTTCCATGGAGTTTGCTGGAAACACATGTCACAGATCCAACAGGCTGCCCGTACGCTATGGTTTCAAGGTACATTTTGTTACACAAATCACAAATCACCCCATGAAACAATCCTTTGCAATTCATCCAGATTTCACTAATTCTGGTCTCAATGAACCAGAAGGAGTTGAAGGGATCCCACCCCCTCTAGCCCCGCATGCCTGAAGCCATTTGGACTGCACCTTACATTACAAGTGCTGAAAAGGAATTGTTCTGCTTCTTAGAATTCAGGAGGCAGAGTCTGTGGGTTCAGGAAGTGACACGTGGGTTGTTGAGAATTTGCAATCAACATTTCATGTCACTCATTCACATACAGGGAAAGAAGATAAAAGACAAATTTGCCTGACACTGGGAAGGGATCCGGAAAGATCTGCTTCACCTTGCCTACTGTGCTGCCTTCGTTCTTTGCTAGTTGACACAGGAACAGGGCAACCCAACCTCCTTTTTCCGCTTCAGCTCTTGGGGACAATCTACTAATTCTCTCCGGTGGCACAGTGGGTTAAAAGCACAGCACTACGAGGCTGGCCACAGCCATTGCAGAATGAGTTCAATCCCTGGCCAGGGAGGTGACCCACATGACGCAGCAGACCTCTCCTGTCTCTCCTGCTGCTCCTCGCAGCAATGTCACTCAGCTGGTTCTGCTCCCTGCTCTGTCTCTGGTGAATCCTCTCACCCCTCTGGCCTGTACCCCAGTTCTTGTATACATAGATAAATAAAATCTTTTTAGAAAATGTGCCTCTGGCCCTCTTTTTAAAAGTGCTAATTCTTGTGCTTTTAAAAATATTTATTTATTCATAAAAGAACTGGAGTATAGGCCAGAGGTGCAAGGCAGGGGAGCAGGTGAGAATATTCACCAGAGAGACAGTGGGGAGCAGAACAGGCGGATCCACTGAAACACACTGCTGAGTGAAGCAGTGGGAGAGACAGGAGAGGTCTGCTGGGCCATGTGGGTCACCTCATGACCTGGGGATTGAACTCGCTTTGCAATGGCTGCAGACAGCCTCACAGACAGCACTCCTTGTGCCACCAGGTAGGTGCCCTTGTATTTTTTTATTAAACTGATTTTGTGGGGATAATGTTGGCTACAGCACTGTGTGTATAGGTTCACACTGTACAAATGCACATCATCATACCACACTACCACTGAAACACCCACAGTCCTCCATCATTGTCCACTGGACCTTTCAACATTTCTCTATGGACAGAAAATGCAGAACCTCAGGATATAAAAGAGGTCGCCATCTTGGTACAATGACAATGGTTCAGTTACCCTTCTTTTGGATTTCATTTTACTGTTTACACTGCAAATGTTAAGACACCTTGGATAGGTCTATAACACTCCTCAGTGTAATGGGGTCTGGATGCCCTGAGACCAACTAGGCATGGCAGAAGACCAAGAACCACTCGCCTAAGCTGTCTGTGAATCCAGGTGGGCCAGTAATCAGCGACTAGGACCATCTCATCAATGAGGAGCTGTCATTTACCAGAGACGATCAACTCTCAGTGAATTACAAGCTAGCCCTCGTCAGTTCCTTTCTCTGGATGTCCTTAACACCTGCTGCCGACTATAAGCCTCTAGTTAAATGCTCAGACTTCAAGATCAGTAGCTTTCATGGTTGTTTTAAGTGTGAACATCACTTTCTAAAGAAAATTTGGTTCAGTGGACCCAGAAACCTCCTTCACCTACACCTCACCCCAGAAAAGATGTCTAAAGGAATGAATCTTTACAGGATAAGGTTGTGTAGGACCAAGAACAAAAGCTCAACTTTGAATGCTCTAAAATGTCTTGCATTTTGCTTTTAGAGATGGCATTAATTCCTATATGACTGCCTGCAGGGAGCAAGGCATGCCTTCACTCTAGTCTTCCCTAACTTCTTAATTTGGGCATTAAAAATCCAAGAAAACCATCCTTATGAGAATAAATTCATAGCTCCCATTTCACAATTTTATCAGTCTGATGCAACTATGCTAGACACACCTACTTCCTGTAATCAGATATTTGACCTAAAACTCAGGCAAAGGAAAAGAGTTTAAATCATGGTTTAAAAATTCTATCTTTCTATTGTCTATGTCATTAAAACAACTCCAAGAATCATTTACATGTGACCGTCTACATTTCTCCCTTGGCATGAGATTCCTACCAAGAGTGGTGTTTGCATCTGATTCACAAAGGAACAATTATGGCCAAGTACAAACAGGGTGTCCATGTGTACCAGATGCTTGGAATGTTTGTGTGGGTGTGGAGGGTCCCTGACTCTGCTAGTGACAGTGAGGCAGTCTGGGCTGTCTCGTCTCCCTCTCCCCACCCACAGCTCAGGTTCCACCTGTTTTTCAGGCTGCTGCTCTGTCATAAAGATCAGCTGCAGTCAGTGTGCTCCACTGATTGTCAACTGGAGACATTCAAAACCCAGAGGGATCTGCAGGGAGAAGGCAGAAGAAGCTGTGTGAAGTTACCGACTCGATGATCTTCTATTGCATTGTAAATGCAAGCAAGTAAAAACCTAGTGTGGGATAAATGTTTGGAGTTTGTATTCACATTATTAACTCCAGAGCAGTAAAATGTGTGAAAACAATCCTTATTTTAGCTAAACACAGCCGAGAGTGGAGCACATGAATGATGTGTGGAAAATGGCATTTCCCCACCTTTTCAGTTGTGGTGCTCTTCCCCAGCTCGCCTCACAGCGCTCCCTCCCATCTCACAAATCCTCATCTCTTACCCTTCACTTCATTTCTGTTCAGTCTCTGAATCTCCTTTCTTTAGCTCATTTGAGTCTATATCTTTCTCAACCCATCTCTGCTTAGTGGAGGTTGGCATGCCTCTCATCTGTGTTATCCCCTCGCTGGGCGATCCCACATCATGTGCCTCTGTTTTTCTCACAGTAGACTTACACTACTAAAACTCTCTAAAATCATGAAAAATCATGAGTCGGCATTCTTCGCATTGTCCAATTGACTTTCTCAAACGACTTAACAACGAATCGCTTATCCTGTGTCCGAATCCTCCATATTCATCCTAAGCACTGTCCTCTCTCCTTGGACTCTGGTCACTGAGTCTCTAGATGGAAACTCCACTTGGCTCCTCTTTCTAGCTGGATCATGGACAACACAGTGGGCTCCTCCCACCTCTCTGGTTTCTTTGCTCTCCATGCATAATTGGGTGAGAATGTGGGGGTGTACCCCTGTGCTGTCCTTGACACCATCATCCTTTCTTCTGGCACTTCCCTACGTGACTTCTCTCACTCCCTTGGCCCCTTGTCTCCCTGCAGATCTTGAAGTAACTAAACTCTGGCAATAAAACCTCAGCTTCCCGGACTGGCTTCCTGTCCTTTTAGCCTCGTGGACTCTTCTCATGGAGCCAAACCAAGATTCCTTCAAAGACGTTCACAAGGTCACAAGATTTGCGATCCCTTTGTCAAGTTTCATTCTTCACCAGTCTCTTAAATACCAATTGATAAGGATAAAATACTTTTTTTTTTTTTTTTGCTTCTCCTGCAGATCCCAAGGAAAGGCTGAGATGAACAAACTGTCTCCATTCTTGTCACTTCTACCTCTCTTGCTCCACTTCAGAGCTTAGACAGGATCGGTCGTATGTACTCAGGAAGTACTTGCTGGATGAATACATGGACAGAAGGATACCTTAATGTCTGACCACGGCAATGTTTTCCAACTTTAAGTCACTTACTCAAAGTTACCTTCATTTGAAGGCTTTCTATGAGCATTCCATCTTGATTTATAACTCACTCCCTTTCATCTCCATAGAGCTTCTTTCATAATATGTACCCTACCTTATATTTTAGACTTTTATACACTTTCCTTAGTGTTTTTAACAACTTTCATCCATGCTCACTGAGAGTATGTAGTGTCCTACACTCTTTGAAGTGCTTGGTGCTCTTAACACAAATCCTTATGTGAAGCATCCGCTCAACACCTACGTATTGAGTTCATTTTAGTTCAGGGACTAACATCCTTGCAGGGGAAGTCACAAAGCTTCTGCTTCTTGGAAACTTGCAAGCTGTCCACCGTAATCACCAGTTCAGACCATGGTGCTTCGCAGTCACCTAATCACTCAGAATTTCATTTCCTTTATAAATGGGGTTAATAATACTTATCTAATAGGGAGACTCTGAGGATTCCTTAATTAATGATGAAGCACATTCCAAGATCTTCAGAGGAAATACAAAGATAAACATTATTATATCTCTTAGTACTGTAGATAGCAATTATTAAACTCTCCTATAAACAGTGACCAAGAACAATTTTAAGTCAAACTAATAGTTTTATAAGAAGCAGCTAGGGGTTACCACATTCACGCTAACAAACACTTGGCAAAAAAAGATTACTCTTCTGTTGCTGTTAGTGTTGGATGAGCATTTAGGGTGTCCGCTTCCTCACCAGTTTAATGAAGACCTTGCAAAATCTAACCTCAGAAGTCTCTCCTAGCTTTAGCATTCTCTGCAGATCTCTAATTTTATTAATACGGCCCATCTCACACCGAATGGTCCTCCGTAGTTTAACACGACCAAGTACCACAATAACTGCTTCCTCCTAACGGTTCCATTTTGGTCAAAGAGTTGAAGGACAAGTGTAGCTTTTTAAAAAGCTCCTTTGGCTTTTATAATTGCTGGATAAAATCTTTCAGGGCTGGGATGAGCAAATCCAAGTTTTTGAATCATGGTAGCCCAGAATTTATTTTATTTTATTTTATTTTAGCTCAGGGGAAAGAATAATGAGGAAATATTCACATACACTATGCCACACAAGTGAATCAGTTTCTCACCAATAATGATGAAATGGTGCTCATCAGCATGACCCCTGGGACTCGGAGAAAAGCTCTACAAGGTTCTTCTGCGAGTGTGTCAGAGCCCCAGTGAAGCAGGGTAGCTGAGTGAGGATGCTAGCATTTTGGCAACATACCGGCCAGTGCTTGGCTTTTTGTAGGATGTTTATGGAACATTCTCAAGTATCAACTGAGCTGAGAGGTACTTACAAAGAAAATGTTTTAGACAGTCTTCTTTGGTTCATTTTGCCTGACTCCAGTCTTCAGGTTGTTCTTGAAAAAATCAGAACACTGAAGTGGAGTGCTTTGTCGCTCACTTTGATATCCAGACGAACACGGCTTGTAGAAGGTACGTCTGGCTGCCCTTAGGACCGGTCATGATGCCTTTTAAAAATATTTACTGTGGCCGAGGACACAAGACATAAATTACCGCCTCTGCATGCTGAGTGATGTGGACTGCAAGCTCAGGGCTGTCCAGCTGGTTTCTACAGCCTTTCCTCTCCCATGATGGAAACTCTACATCCTTCCAACAACAAGTGCTCCCTTCCCCAACTCTTGGCATCCACTTCTACTTTCTGGGTCTAGAAATTTGACTGAGATACCTCAGATAAGCGGAAGCAGGCAGGAATCTGACTGACATATTCCACTTAGCACAATGTGCTCCAGTTTCATCCCTGTCCTGCACATGAAAGGATTTCCCTCTCATTTGACGGTTCACTACTTTTTAGAATGTATAGATTTTCTCCAAACAGTGCTTCTAGGCGATGACGTATGTATTTTCTAGGCGATGACGTATGTATTTTCTGGGAGGGAAATTAACTTCTGTGGACATTTAAACCCACGAGTTATTCTTCCAGGCCAATGGCACTGTTGGGATCTCATGGCCTATGAGATAAGCTATAGGGAGTCAGGAAGTTCTTCGAAGAGATCTAAATTCTGACATCTGAGTGACCTGGTAATTTTTTTCTTTTGCTTTAAAAAGTAGTCAGATCACTTAAATGTGAAGTTACTGGCACCTCAGAGAAAAATAACAATATAAGCCAAAATAAGAAAAAAAACCCCAAAAAGTCAGGCCCTTTTTACCCAGCGACAGCACATTTTCAGTGACTAAAACTAAGTTTTAGCCTCAGCATTATATGGAGAAAAACAGTGTTTCCCTGGAATTATCAGGGGGCTAGTATATGGTCCCACCAGAATTTTGTGTCTCTTAAAACTCTACTATTAATAAAATAGAATAAAAAACAGCTAATAGAGTTTAGCAACAAGCATGGATTACTATTATCTACTCTTTTCCCATGGAAGCTTCAGAAGGACATATGGCATGGTTTTTAGACAAAGGCTTAACTACTTACTATTGGACATTAACCACTTCTCTGAGGCTGTCTACTCATTAATGAAATTAATGTTGTTAGCATAAAATGTGGTTCAGTGAGTAGCAGGTCACATTCCTGATCTAAAAAAGCTCCTACTCAGATGGTCTCATTATAAGCAGTTATCTCACCCTGACACCTTCTTTTTTAAATCGTATTATATCTTTATTGAGACAACATTGGTTTACAACATTGTGAATGGTTTAGGGGTGTAGGTCCGGCCTCTTCGAATGTATGTTAACACAGCATGTCCATCACCGAAGCACCCACAGTCCTCCTCCACAGGCCACTAGGTCTCCTCCACCCTTGGCTTCCCCCCTCCCCTCTCTCCCTCTGCTACCCTTAATTTTGCATCCAGACTCTCGAACTTGGAATAATGATGCTTTTAACTCACACTGAAGTATGTAGATACTGTAAGACATTGGTGTACTGCTTGAGGAAATACTGCTCTACAAGAGGTTGAACCCACAAAAGAGATAAACTAGGAGTTGAGTACTTGCTTTACACAATGAGTCTTTTGATTGACCATAAGATTAATGCCGCCTAACTTTTCAGTACTTCCTATGTCTCAGTAAACTCTGCTCTGAGATGTACATTCTCTGTCTGTTGTGAAGATTCCTTCACAATTCCTCACAACACGTTCATCTCACACTCTCAGATGTTATCCATTGGGTACATTTTCGTTTTCTGTGCATTTTTAAGATGAAAGTGACTGACTCAGTTATGGCAAGCACTTGTGTTTTCTTTTTAAAGATTTATTTATTTATGCATACAGAACTGGGGTACAGGCCAGAGATGCGGCGGGTGAGAGGATTCACCAGAGACAGAGTGGGGAGCAGAACAGGCAGATCAATGAAGTACACTGCTGAGGGTAGCAGCGGGCGGGTCAGGAGAGGTCTGCCACGCCATGTGGATCTCTTCCCGGGCAGGCGGGAATCGAACTCATGCGGAAGTGGCTTAAGCTTCTTAGTGCTGCACTTTAACCCTCTGTGCCACCAGGGAGGGTTCGCACTTGTGTTTTACATAGCTTTGGAAGGAAATACAAATTACACCAACCTGATCTTCCAGGCTTATTATTTCCATATATCCCAATTCCACTAAAGAGGAAATGAAGTTATAAGAGCTGAGCTATCATGAGTTCCTGCCACATTTAAAGTCAGATATTTACACTGAACAGGATTAAATGCTGTTTCTTGCCCCAATTATTCCTTTAGCCAAAATTTGTAACAAGCAGTCAGTGGAATCCAAAGCTTCCACCTTGGCTTGTAGACAGGTATTAGGGACACATGAAAATGCATGGATGTGCTTCCAGCCTCCTGTTTCTGAGATTTCTGGAACAGGTGATCATTAATGTAAATTTATGGGCCATTACAGAATTTTTAAAACTGTGTCATGATAGAATAAAAACCGTATGTTTTTCCTTTGCTTTTTAATTACCAAATATGTAAAAAAGGAAAGTGCAGATTTAGCCATATTGGCTTCTAGAAAAGGTATTGAACTACACATTCTTTGACAAACACACACCAGAAACTATCCCAAAGGAAGGCCATTTCTTTAGCAGAAATGTACATTTCCTCTACTTGAACAAGTTGTATCAGGATCTAGCATAGCCACTGCCTCAATGAGGGTCTGTTTTTGGCACTTTTGACTGCCCCAGAGTTCAGTGTGGTAGGAGGCCCCAAAAGATCTGGTCAAAGTGTTGGGGGAGGCTCTGCCTATGATAGCATTGCTGGAAACTTCTCTCTTGCTCCTTCTCTAATGAAATTTGGTGAGATTGAGAGGACGCAAATAGCATAGAGTATTATTAGTTCCTGTTTAAACTTAAGGTGAGGACTAAACTAAACATGAAAGAAGTCTTATGAAAGAAGGCTTTTTAGGAATGAATAGGTTAGTCAGTCCCTGCATGAAAAGTAGATTTTAAACAAGTCATCGTTACATCTTGGTAAAGAAATATGTCTCCAATGGGGATATTTGCTTTCTCGGAAAATGCTTTTTGGGTGTTGTTTTCAGTGATTCTTCCCCACAGCCAACATTTGTCCCATCTATTCTTTTTCTTTTTTATAAAGATTTTTTTTTTTATTTATGCACACAGAAAGGGGTACAGGCCAGAGGTGTAAGGGTAGTGACAGGATTCACCAGAAACAGAGTATGGAACAGAATAGGCAGAATGACAAACTGCAGCGGGTGGGTCAGAAGAGGTCTGCTGCGCCATGTGGGTCACCTCCGGGTGGGGATCGAACTTGCACTGAAGTGGCCACCCCTTGGCTTCGCTTCACAGTGCAGTGCTCCAACACACTGCGCCACCAGGGAGGGCCTTGTCCCATTTTTTCATCCTAGCACGGCCAGCAACTTCCATTCACAAGAGACACCCACATTCGCAATTTGGTGCCTTGTGATTTTGTTAAAGGTAGGTTTTGTTTTAATCAAAACAAAAGATTCTGACATCTATATTATTATTATTTTATTAGAACAAAGTGTCCCTTATGGAAGTAGCAAAAGCAGACATATTTTTTTCTTGTGAATAACAACATCATATTGCTTCTGGTTTGCTTCAGTAAATAAAAGTATTATTTCTTCTGACATTTATTTTTCTTACCCCAAGATTAGGAAAATCTGATCATAAGAAAAGATCATTTACTGTAATTTCGCTTAGTTTTCCTTTTAGTGATAAGAAAAGCATTTTCTGAGATCCCTTTCAGGCTGAAAATGTTTCACCCATCTGCTTGCATTTTTAATAACAGTAAAATAAGCAAACCCTCTGATAACAGCATTCAGCATTAATTTTTAATAACCTCATGCCTTTTAAGTTGCCCTTTGTGTCTTGTTGGGGGGGGACTTCCTATAGAAAATTCATCAGAAAAATAAAATTATTTCAAATGTCATCTTTATTTTTGGGGTCCATCAGCAAGAGTGGCAGGGGCTGTGTGTCTTCAGACACAATGTCACCAAGGCCAACAGCCAGATGATGGTTGTGAATTATCTGTTTAGGATTCTTTCCTCACTTTTTGTGGTTTGATTCCTTCCACAGTGCTGAGCTGTAGCTACAAGCAGCTCCTGTAATTGATAACTGCCAGCCTGGGAGTCCCTAAAATTATCTGTGGGTCAATGCAAAGATTGAAGACAGCATTGCTGATCATGCCCTCATTCACTGCATTAATGAAAATTTACTGAACACCAGCGTCATACCAAATCATGCAAGGCGCTGGGTGACATACACAGGGTGAATTCAGGGTGATCCAAACAACAGGCTTCTGTGCATTCTTTATAAGGTATCTCTGTGCTGTCTCTGTGCTCAGGCCCTGTTGAGGAGAGCCTCATGCTCATCTCTCCCCCCAAATGCCTGGCCTATTCTGACTTCAGATTCCTCATCTGAAAAATGAAATAACGCCTCCCTTATTACACCATGAGGATTAAATGGTGGGCGTTTACTATAATGCCTGGCACAAAGTACCATCATAAATGTTGACTATTCTTATCGTTACCTGCAATAATGATAATGGTTCCAAAGGTAATAGTGATCATTTATTTTCTGCTATGCATTTCTACATGGGCTTTCTGTTGAGCATCGCTAGGTATATTACCTGTAATTCCCTTAACAAGCCTCTGATCATTTAAGTCCAGAGAATTTAAGTCGCTTGCTCAAGGCTGGGCAGCTATGGACATCAGTTCTCCTCTCCTCTGCTTCTGAAGGCACTGCTACCCCCACCAGCGGCACACTCCCTTTATCTGTGTCATAAGAAATAGCTCAGATATGATGATGATTTGAGAAAGGTTCATGTGGGAAGACAGTCTTGACCAAACACGGTTCCAGGAATCACATCCAGGTCAACAATCCTGACACTAGCAGTAATGGTCTCCTGTACCCACTCATCCCACAAAATTATTGATGAGAGATCCAGAGGAACAGGGTTATTGGGTCACAGGGAAATCAACTGCTGCCTCCCAGGTTGTGTGAGCTGAAGAAGAGCTTGGCCTTCTGGATACCTGTTTACTCACATAAAACAAGAAGAACCAGTTCTAAGACTCCTCTCTAGATAAGGATGTAAAGATCAATTTTTTGGGAAAGGAGGGTGGGGAGGGGGGCTTTCTATGTGGTAACTCATTTCATTCTCCCAGGGAGAATTAAAAATGAAAAAAAATAGGTTATTTATGATTCCACCCAAGGTTGTCCAGCTATAACACAAGGCTGCTAGTCCGCATTCATATCCCAGGATGGAGAATGACCAGTGACTTCTGTGTCCCACAAACTCCATAGAAAATCTGCTGCCATTTGTGTTCTGAAACAGCGGTCATCCCATCCTGATGGCCTTCTCTGTACTGCTGAAGTGAGTTCCGATGTGTAGACTGTTCCGCCCACGGTTACTGTCTTTTTATTCATGTCTTTTTGCCTGGCTTGCCTTAGCCTCCTTTATCTCTGCTTTTCAAATGGGAGTGGCTTGTAGGCTTGCTTTGTGTCTGGGGTTTGGAAGTCAGTAACAGGGGTTACTGAACAGGGGGATGATCACCCAACTGCAAATGTTTTTCATGCACTGTCCTACCCTAACCTAAATACTTTCACGGCTACTCTCCTGTTGCTAGCAATTTTGCTGAAGTGGAATTTGTAATTAAAATCGTCCTTGGCTTCTATAGTTTCTCTCTTATTCCAGCTACATGTTTCAAGTGGCTATTATACTTACTACAGCAACTGTAAAATGGAAATGAAAAAACTAAGGGTTGGATGCCAAAATTGAAACAAATACCAATAAATATTCTTCTGATTTCTTGTGTGTGTGTGTGTGTGTGTGTGAAGTAGCCTTGTGATCATCAGGCCTTCCAGGGGTTGGTGTGTGTATTTGTGAAGAAACATGTGTACAACTAGCTCACACCTGATATAATTACTCCCCATCCTGCCTTTCTGAGATCATAAAAATAACAAGATTATTCCTCCAAAGGCAAATAATACTTAGAAACAATTAGGAAAAGTTAATGAAAGAAATAATTAAATGTATGTTAAATAACAGTGTGCAAACACACTTGAATTTGGAATGAACAGCATTTTGTGAGCAGAGGTCTGACTGATGTCAGCATGAATCTTCATTCTCTCAAATTCTCAAATAACTGCCAAAATATTTTCCCCCGTAGGAATGTAAAATAAAGTATATTCCGGTTCCCACCAGATAGGATGATGTTTCATATTACCATATTCAGACTTGCACATTGCAATAATACAGCAGGGAAACAATCCTTGAAACATCTTCAGCACATTATGTGTGAGTAATCCCCATGGCCAGCATTTATATCTGCCTGGTTACTGCTTCCTAACTTGTTAACAGCATTTTGAAAAATCCCACTTTAAACTCATCTGTCTAGCTTAAAAAAAATAAAGGAATGACCCAAACCAAAGAGGATAGATGTGTTTTGGAGAGGGGTATTCCACAAACGCCACTTGGCGTGCGAAGGCGTGAGATCATCCATCTTCTAGAGTGGAGAATGCTCCTTAGGCCCCATGTCAAAGGGCTGGGGAAATAAAGCTCTTCATTTTCCAGGATGTTTTACACTGGGATCTTTTCACCTCTTGGGAATTAGTTGCTACTTCTTCTGTTTTACTCTACATTTAGTCTATCATTTGAGCTGGAGACAAAACAAAACAAAACGAAACTGCAAAGACCATTATTTCTAGCAATAATGGTTTCTCAGATACACTCACTAAGAAAACGATTTTCTTCTTTGCAAGGTTTCACTATTTCTTGATGCAATTAATAAAAGAAATTACATGACTTATTAGCGAAGGGCGAAATGTATATTAATAACAAAGACCTAATGCTACAGAATCACATATGAGCTCATAATTTTTCCACAGCTATTCACTTGCACAACACAAAGCAGATTAAGACTGCTGTCTCCAGAAGGAAAAAAAAAAAAAAAAAAAACTTCCGTGAAAGGAAGGGCAGCTGCATTAGGAGAGAACTGACTCCCCGTGAGTTTTGGCTCCTATTTTTTGACTAATGCAGCTTACATTGGCAATGACCCTTTGGCAGCCCGCCCTGCGAAACACTCAATGAGCTCATGATTGAAGGTCCTAGTCTCTGTCACCTCTGCTACATGCCACCTGCAAACTATTTCTGGTTCTCTCCATTTTCAGGCTTGTCATTCATGTCACTGGGCTGTCTTTCTTGGCTCCTTGTAGTTGGGTCATCCGTTGACGAATTGGAAGTGAATTGACGGATATGTGTCAATTCCAGACCAGAGTCTGGTTATTGGCGTGAGACCCTCCAGAGCTTTTTGGATTTCCATCTATACTCACAAGTGATAAAATTCATGGTGGTGCCTCCTTCCTCATATCTGAGTATGAGTGTGAGGTATGGAGGTGAGAAAGAGCCAAAATATGGCGACCCTGTAGCTTTGTCGCTTTAATGAGAAGTAAGGTTTGTTAGCATATGCCACCAAGATTTTGGGGGTTATTTGTTCCTGCTGCATTGTTCAACTCCTCCAAACCATGCATTAACAAAGTAAATTTTAGGAGGAAAAGATCGTATCATAGGGTGGGGTCCACATTTCATGCACTGAAGCCTGTTACTCTAATTATTTTCTCAGTCCATTGTCGTAGGCACCACTAGCCTATGTGACAATTTTGTGTGCTATGATGCTCCAGCACTGGGGTGTGTGTTTTAGGGACCTGGGTTTCAGGACTCCAGCCTTGGCTTCATGCCCTTTGCAACGATCCATCCAACTTACACCAGGCAGTTTCACATTGGGTCCTAATTCCTTGTAAAGTTTAAGTATGTGAACACTCTTTCTGTGACCTTTGAAACCGTTGCCTTCATTTGACAGTACGAGAATTCATGCCAGGCCTTCTCTGTGCAAAGACTTCCTCTCAAAATGGTAATAATTGTAATTAGACTTAACTGACAGAGTTGATGTAAGCATCACATGAGATAATGTATGCAAATAGCGCTTTGTTAAGTCCAAAAACCTTTGCCTGGTGTCATTGTTATCTCTTCTAATTACTACAATTGGTGAGGAAGACAGGCAAGTTTGTAGGTGAAGAAGTTGGGCTCCTAGAAGGTTCAATCACTTGCCCAGAACCCTCAGGGTTAAGTCAGACTTTTGTGCCCTTGACCTCGTGATCCTTTTCACATTCCATTTTACCCACAGGGCTGGGCAAACTGTGTTCCCCTAGTAAACAACTGGGGATAGTTGTCACGGCTGGGCCGGTACAATCTTGGAGGCTTTATATTTCTTCTCTGCCCTTTACGATGCTGACAATATCCTCATTGCTGATTTATTTCTTCTTCCCAATAGAGAAATTGGCAGGAAACCACCTCCTTTGGAGAAAGGGCTAAGATCCAGAAGGTTCGCGTGTAGATAAGCAGCTATTATGCTGGGAGAGGAGCCTTCTGCAGTGTATTTGTTCTTCTAGTCCCTGTGTGACTCTAGCTGAATGGGGAAGCCTGGAAAAGCACCCTCAGCACTTCTTTTTTGCAGCCCCCCCCTTGCATCTACATTTCAGAATCTGACTCTCACAAAGTACAAATTATTTATGTATATAAACTTGCTCTAAGCTAAATCAATTTAAATGAATATTTTATGAGTCTTGCATCACTGTGTGCTACGTTGTTGTTTTTTCTTGGTAATGACGGGGAGACTCTCTTGGTGATCTGAGCAGTGCCCAGGAGCAGTGATGTGTGTGACGTGTTTGCTGTGGTGAGGGACACATCTCTTATGGGAAATGGCAGCAGAAATTAAAAATGAAGGTGCACCACATAAAATACATCATTATTTGATAGAATGGGTGGAGGGTCTGGGAATGGAAAATAGAAGTACTTGGCCAATGGAAACAAATGCAGTAGGTTCTTGTTATTCGTGGTAGATACGGCCTGTGAGCTCACTGAGAAGAGTGAATTAATGAATATTGAACAGTGCACTGGTCTTGGGGGAAATCCAATGGCAGGATCCTGTGAGCCTCTGGTCAGGCAATCAATACATAGCCTTTTACATGATATGTGCTCTACTCAAAGACTTCTTTACATAAATATGTATGGCTATATCTATATATGTGTGCATAGATATATAAAATTCATTAACATTTGACTCATGGCCAATGGCACTATAACTCATAAACGAAATGAAGTTTTTTAAACACAGGGATTTTTGCCAATAAAACACAGCCTTCTTACACTTAGAACACTAAACAGCACTTCAGTCCTGAGTTTGGCAACTGTTTTAAACATCTATACTCTCCCTTCCCCCAAACCACAAAAAGATAAAAGATGTAGCAGTAAGTAGGCATTCATGGGAACACACCATTTTCTGCTCCCTTTTGTAAAAGGGAAGAGGAAGAAAGGGAGGGAGAGGAGAGTGGGAGGGGGCGGGAGGGAGGGAAGAAGGAAATGTAATTTTACAGTGATTTTTTTACTAGGATTTAGGAATTACAATGAAAAAGAGAAAAAAAATATGATCATTATTCTCCTTCAAACTCCCTAAATTTACTCCAATTCTTGGTACAAAATCTGCATTTTCTTTATTTTCCCTGACTCTAGAAGAGAAGGGAGCTTTAAGAGATGTTTCTGTTCCAGATGGAAATCTTTAAGTACACACGGTATTATTGTTTCAAAAACATGCATTCACTTATCACTTTAGTACAGTGACTCAGCGAGAGCAGGGCTGGGCTGTGGCTGCGGGGAGCAGACAGAATAGGGGATACTGAGGAACTGGGCTTAAGGCGAAGCAGGGTATTTCGCAGGAGAATTAAGAAACACAAGGAGGACTGCTAGAAAATATCCTCTTTGAAGTCTTTTCTAGTAGAGACCTCTTGGTTTTAATTCATTGTCGTTTTTATCTAACAACTATTGAGCGCTGAGTTCCAGGTGCACGTAGGGCCGGAATAGCTCTGACTCCCCCTAGACATGCCAGTCTGCCCAGGGGCTGCACTCTCAAGACCAAGCATCCAGAGCACATGCCAGTGATGCAGGGAGCGAGCGGAGAGTAAGGAAGAGAGTCCAGGGGGCTGCCTGAGCAGTGACCTGGGTGCTGAGGGGAGACTAACAGTTCGTTCCTGACTGGGCCTTTCACCACATGTACCCCAGAAATAAGGGAAGAAAACTTAACATTACGTCTACTTTGGTACATCTGCTCTCTGCAGGTATACGCTATAGCTTCTCCACATACACTACCAGTTTTTATTTATTCATTGATTTATTTTAAAAAATATTTCTATTTGTTTATGCATACAAAATATTTCTATTTATTTATGCATACAGGCGAGAGGTGCAGAGGGTGAGAGGATTCACCAGAGACAGAGCAGGGAGCAGAACAGGCAGATCCACTGATATACACTGCCGAGGGGAGCAGCGGGTGAGACAGGTGAGGTCTGCTGTGCCCTGTGGGTCAGCTCCCTGGCCAGGGGATTGAACTCGTGCTGCAGTGTCTGGCAAATGCTTGATAGTAGTACTGACTTTAACACCTGCGCCACTAGAGAGGCCCACATTTACCAGTTCACGGGTCTGGACTTGTCTTATAGACTTGATACTTCTGAACTTCTATAACTTATATAGACCATCTTTAATCACTCAACTCATTTTGAAAAGAACATCGACCTGAAGTGTGAATGAAGCTCTGGATTTGTGGATGATGGTAAGTCTTATAAACACTTTATGTGCCCTCAATTTTCACAGTATGACTGAGAATTAATAACCCCCTTTTGTATGACAAAAATTTAGATATGGAGATATTAAGTAACTAGAATCTGGCATAAAAGCCAGTAAAAGGAAACAAACAACAGCAAATTCTATCACTAGATAAACAAACAAACAAAATCCCTGTTCAAGAAGCAATTGGATTGCTTTTGATAGAATTCATGATGTTCGTTTCGAATTGAAATGAATGGCATTCAGTGGCTGTTGAATGCCAGTGAACACATTTCATCATAATTTTAACTACCCAACTTGAACTTGACCCTTAAAGCTTCATTTTACAGGCTTTGCTCTTGTTAATCACAGTGTTTTAAGTATTTGTAGTCTCTGTAACAACAACAAAAAATATTTGATTTTCTTTTCTGGAAAAATAAACCAAGAATTTAATGATCTGCTTTGCAGAAATTTTCAGTGAATATGAACAGGAGCTCAGAGTAGAACATATGGGATTAAAACATGATCCTGTCATATAAAATTAGCTTAAAAGTAAAACTGAAATGTGATCACATGTGTACATGTAAGTATGCTAACTGTTAATCTCAGGTAATGCCTTTTACATTTCAGCTCTAACCATTCTTAAGTGATTTCTGATTTAAATGTCAGTTTCCATGAAAAATAACTTGGCTTGGAGATATGTTTTTTTTCCTTCCTAGTTTTAAGAAGGTAAATTCTGGTGCTTTTAGTTCAGGCAAGTTTTATTAGTTTTATTGGCTTAGTCATTCCATGACAAGACCTACATATTGCTTATTTTAAAATGATTGCTTTACTTCTGGGAAAATATTCAGGAATCAATCCTTACATGAAATCAAGGACGTTTAAGAGATGAATATTGTATGAACCCACTTACCAGGTCAAGTCACTCAGCTACTTATGGATTAAACTCTTTTTAAAATAAGACATTTCCATGAGGTGCACGTAACAGAACTCTATGGAATGGAAGTCACAGAATAGACTTGCTTTAAGAAAAAGTTTAGGCTAAAGGCATCTTGTCCTGCAAGACACAAAACTTTGAGTTCTCACCAACTATTCAAATAAATTTGTCTCTAAGGGTCTTTGGTAGCTGAATTGATTTGCCTCACCCCCCACCAATTCCTGTGTTGAAATCTTGACCCAGTGCCACAGAGGTTTAGCTCTTACAAGGACAGTTGCTGTGACATATTAGTTACATCAAGGCCATACTAGACCTGGGTGAACCCCTAAGGAAGGCATCCTGATGAGCAGGGAGAATTTGAACACAGACAAGGGTTACCTACTGCACCCCAGTACTTCAGAGAAAGGCCTCAAACAGATCCTTCCTTAACCTTCCTGGCTCTTAACTTGATATGAGGCTTCCCACCTCCAGAGCTGTGACAAAATATATATCTGGTGTTTGAGCCTCTAGGTTAGTGGTATTTTATTATGGCAGGTCCAGTAAGGAAAATAGAAAATATAGATTGACCCTGTTTTCTCTGCTTTGCTGTTTTTCCCAATATTGAAGTGGTTTGTCTTCAATAAACAGGAACATAATTTTAAACCTACACTTCCTCAAAAGAACGATAATCCTGCCCCTCAGATCTAGCCTCTCAATCATGTGTCTAACCTTCAGCATGTAGTACAGACTGTCTGAAGAGCTTTCAGAGTGGAGGCCCAGGGTCTTCATGCAGTTTGCAATGGAAACAGTTAAAGGCTCAAAGCAGGTCGGTGTTTCTTAGGCCCAACATCCAGGGAAGACAGGTGTACTCACTGTTGGTCCAACCAATTCTGCAGTGTGTCTTCCACTGATGTTAATAATTAAATTCTACTATCTGGTCTTTTAGGTAAAACCTCATGTCTGTGAGTTGGACTACTACAGCTAAGTTCCTGGGGATTGTATCATACTGAACATTCATGCTATCCCTCAATTCCTGGGTTGAAATGCTAAGCCTCACGGTGATGAAATTAGGAAGTGGGACCTTTAGGAGATGATTAACCCCTGGAGTGGCGTCCTGATGGACAGGATGAGGGAGACGACATACCACTTGTGACAGAGAGCTCTCTCCATTCTACCCGTGCGAGATACAGGAGAAAAGGGTCACCGGTAAAGCCAGAAGTGGGCTCTCATCAGATACAGAATCTGCTCTTGCCTGGAAGCCGATGGTGGTGGCTCAAGGGGTAAAGCACAGCACTACGAAGCTATGTGCAGTCACTGCAGCATGAGTTTGATTCTCAGCCATGGAGCTGACCCAACTGGTGGGGCAAATATCTCCTGTCTCCCTGCTGCTCCCCTCAGTAGTGGATCTGCCTGTTCTGTTTTGTCTCTGGTGAGTCCTCTCAATCACCCACCTCTGGCTTGTACCTTAGTTCCTGCATGCATAAATAACTAGATCTTTAAAAAGAAAAATCTGCTCTTGACTTAGTGGAAAACTCCCTAGTCTTCAGAAGGAGAAAGAAATTTCTGTTATTTATAAAACAGAGCTATCTGCTTTTTCCCTTTAGCAGCCTGAATTGATCATGGCAGGCTATCAGTCCTATGAAACCTGCAAGTTCAGGGTGCTAGGGAAAAGTTGGTTCTCGAGTGCTGGTATAGAGGCAGCATCTCCTTAATGGCTCCTGCCAGCCTTCTGGGAGAAAGAGCAGGATCTTGTCCAGAGGACTAATATGTGCCTGTGTCTTGGGACAGGTCCTTGAAGGTGCTGAATCCTTTGCAATATCCTGTGAGCTTTGCTATCTCCCTTTCATAAATTAGGAAAGAGTGACTCAGGTCAGACAACTAGAAAATGTCAACACCCTCTTGCCCTCTTGTGTAATGTCTGTATTCCTGCTCACAAGCTGCGGACTTTTTTACAGGTTGTGCTGTTGTGATGATGATCTCTCTTGTTGCAGTTGCTAGGCTTGGGCCCCTCAACTTATCAAGAAAAGTAAGCAAGACAAATGCACACCCTTTGTTTCAGATACATAATAACATATATGAAACTATTTATGGGCATTTATCTTTTTGTCTTTTTCATCACCTGTTTTTTAAAGTGGTATTTCTGAAAATACTGTAGTGTTTCTCTAAGTGTCTTCCAGAATGACCACCTGCATCGGAGTAAGTTGGGATGCTTATAAGAATGGGGTCCAGAGCTCTACTGCAGACCGACAGAAGTGGAGTGGTTCCAGATACCTGGAAATCTGCATTTTTAAAGAGTCACCTCTGGTCTCCCTTGATTCTTATTAAAATTAAGGTTTAAGAGCCACTGCTATAAAGGTGAGGGAACCAAAGGTCTCTCAGGAAAGTTCCTTGCCTCTGGCACACTGAGCTTCTAAATACAGAAATTACAGCAAGCTCTGTTGTTACTTAGGGCTGTGGCAGGTGCACAAGCCTGGGGGTACAGCAGGTCAGAGAAAGGACAGATTCCTATAAGGCTTCCATTAGACACAAAAAGGCACAAACTCTGTGCAAAACAGTTTAACAAGCATATTTGAGCTCACCTAACAGGGGAAAGCTGTGGTTGTTGAATAATGGGGTGCACTGGGATTCCAAAGTCTTTGTTAAAGAAAATTTCCTGGCCATCCACCACCAATTCTGTCATCTCTGTCTCTTCCATCTCCTGAAAGATTCAGCCTCAAGCATTTGCTACTCTTTCATCTTTCCAAGGTGGACATTAGGAATGATGTGAATGGAGAGTTTGATTTTGATTTGTACGAAGTTAAAGAGCCAATCCAACTACCTATGTTTTCAATTACCTACCAACTAGACTGTCGAGCTTCAAATGCCCAGCTTCTTCTGTTTTCCCAGGAGGAAAAGAGTGCTGGTTTTCTGAAGGACTGTTTGGTCTTTGCAAGCGAATTCCTGAGAGTCTCACTTAAGAAAGAAAGGTTTCAGGATTTTTAGCTGCCTGAAATAGGAGAATGTTATGTGCACATCAAGTCTGATCGGATCCAAATTGGACTTAAGATTCAATACAGAGCCAATACACATGTTTATGTTTAAATTTTGGAAGGTTACAGCAGTGCCATCCTGTATTTAAGTAGCAACCACTGAAAATTGCTCATAGCTGTGAAGTGTTGCTGTGCCTGATGTCTCCAACTATCTCCTTTATTCTTATACACCTCTAGATAGATGCGTTATACCCCTTTTACAGATGGGACAATAGAGGCCCAGGGAGGTAATGTGATTTGCCCCAGGTAAGCTCTGCAATAATGTCTGCTTGATGCCAGTGCCTGGTTTCTGACTGTGTCTGCACCTCCTTCATGCTTTTAAAAAACATCGCACATATGGTTTATCTTGTTGGAGGGGGACGTAGTAATTTTTCATCACTTGAACTTAAGATTTTCTACTGTTGGCAATGCTCGACACCCTTGAACACTGATGAGACAGGACACAGGATTTCCTATAACTCAACTATCACTGAGGTGTTCTAAATAATCTGGAGACAATTTAAAGTATATGGAAGGGTGTGCAGAGGTGATATACAGGTACAACACCATTTTGTGTAAGGGACTTGAGCATCTGTAGATTTTGGTATCTGTGGGGGTCCTGAAACCAGCTCCTCTATGGATAATAAGAGATGATTATACATACTATCACATATAGTGATGACAGCTTTTGCATTATTATGGAAATATAAATGATTTTTAATCTTTTAATGAAGTTAAATCTACTTTCTTTGCTTTTGACTTTTTCTGGCTCATTAGTCTAGGTTTCAAGGCAAACTAACACTGAAATCTGTGCATGAAAATTGAAAATAAAGTAGTGCATATTTGCTTAATAGGTGATACTTTTCTAATAAAAAGAAAACTATAACACTTAAAACTAGATTTTTCTCCATATAATGAAATTAAACAAATTTGTAACCCCAAAAGCTTAATAGGCTTATTGAACACTTGCACCCCTCCTGTAAGTATGTTGGGATGACATCTGGCTTGTGAAGCGTCAACTTACGTCTCGGCTGTGATGAAAATGACAGGGTCATTGAATAGCAGGGCAACAGTATTCTCATTTTATTGTTGTCATTGACCTCACTGGCATGTCAAACAAACAGCAAACAACAAATCCAAAACCACTTCCTTAAAGGAAAAATATGAGAGCAGCACAGAATGGAAACTCCTCTTAAAGATACTGTTAGGTCTCCACCTAGCCAGTAAGGACTACAAAATTCAGGACTAATAATAAAATCAAAGAACTAATAACTTTTTAAAAAAGTAATGCTTTAGCACAAGGCTGTCTGCCTCCAGTTATTTGAGTTGGGAAACCTAGCCAACACCATGACTAAAGAACATTCCAGAATCCATAGAAGCAGATGGCTATAGAACTAGTTGGTAATGTTTTGAGAATGCAAAACCCTTTTCACAAGAGAAAAATGCAGCTAGTTCAGCTCTGGGAGTAGAAGTGTGTTTTATCATCCTGAAAGTCTGCTCAAATTTACTGCACTGTTTGCTTACTTTGCATAGGAGCTGGCGCTTTCTAAACTCATTACTGAAGGCAGCATTAGGGGCACAGAACACATAGTGTATGAACATGTGCGTGGGTGAATGTGTATATATGCCTGGGTGTGTGTGTGAGTGTGTGTGTGTGTGTGTGTGTGTGTGTGTGTAGGAGCTGGAGAGGAAGGAACATTTGACTTCTATCTTTCATTATTTGAAATTTGCACATTCTTAAGACAAGGAACCATGGGAAGGGGGGGTGTAGCTATCCAGATTCATTTCTTTAAGTGGAATGTCCCACCTTAAATTTTATCTATGCCCAAGTGCTGAGAACAGTTTAATTAAATGTATCCATTTCAATAAATTCCTTGGGCAAACAGCCCACCATAGGGTCACATAAAGAATGTGAGCATTAATTGCATTTGAGATTAGTCCTATTGAATTAAATTCTCACACACTGGTGCCCTTTGTTCTTAAACCATAAATAGTAGCTGTTTATACATTTCGTTGTTGCTATGCTTTCCATAAAACAACCCTTCAGCTTGGGAAGAGTCAATCTGGAAAAAGTCTACCATGTGAAAAGTAGTAAAAGCACCTATTGAAAATAACCCAAAAGTAACATTATTTTATTGTGTACAGTGCTTTGGTAGAAAGAGCTGGCTTCTCTGTGTTCCTAATAAAAGTATTCAGGTGACTCCAGTTCAAAACAAGTTTTTTAATGTACAACACCAAAAAAAAATTTCAATTTGTTGATAGATTTATTAAATTCCCTACCTACCCAACCCTGACTGTTTATGTCCCAAGGGGCTGAAATTGAAAGATGACTTTGCTAATTAATGTTAATACAGTGAATGGCACAATTAGAACAAAATCACAAGAGGACGAACATCCATTGCTGAAGGAGTCTATATAAGTTTACAGGGGAGCCCCCCAAAACTGCACAAGCTCTTTATAAGAACAGCTAAACTTCCATTAAATTTGATTTGACAATGATATTGCCCGAGGTCACCTTATAGGAAAATGTAAATCAAATATGAAATAACAATTATTTCAGGATTATCTTTAATCACAGTTTGATAACTGCAGTCCAAAACTCAAATCCTAAGAGACTGACAGTATTTTTTGGCTTGCCTGATTGCAGATACTTGTGCAAGAAAAGGGATACTTAATATACCAACCTAACCCCTGTGAGGAGAACAAAGTAGATTTTCAGGGAAAAAAAAAAAAGCATATCACCATATCATTCTTTTCAAATGTTTAACAGGTAAAGTTGATTATGTGCATTTATTCTGCCAAAGTGCCCACAATTCCTCCCTCTCTGTTTCACATTCCTTGCAGTTTGCAAAAATGTGATTTGCAGCTGCTCTCAGGGAAATAAAATATATCTCTATTCTTGGAAGGTAGAATGTCCTGGGACTTGTTTTAGCTAATAGAATGCAGTAGAAAGACGTCATTAAATCTCAAACACAGGATTCGAGCTTCTGTGCCATCCAACCTTGCTAGCTCCAAGCGAAGGCACGCATTGGAGCTCCTGGGGGTAACAGAGCGCAAGTCATGGAACCATATCTTCCCAGCTGAAACTGCCATACATCAGTGAGCACCCAGTCAACCCAAGAGCTGAACACAGAAGCGTGAGTGAGCTCGACGGGGGCCCGAAGCACCACCCAGAAGCACCTCAACCAACTACAAGTTTAAAATATTTGTGACTAAATAAATGAATTGTTGATCAAGCCATTTAAAGTAGGGGCTTTGTTACACAGCCAGAGCTGGCTGATGTAAATGGATCTACACCTGTCAGTTTGTTTGCAACCTTTCAAGACTTTGCTTTATCGCTCATATTTAGAGCAGTCACAGGTAGGAGGAATAGTAGTAGTTACCTTTAGTGGAGTTAGCCACTCCATATCTTGCAGAAAAACTTCTGAGTTCGAAGGAAAAAGAGCACAGGGTCAGATCCTGGCTCCTGCATTACTGTTGTTGAGATTGAGTGACTAATAGTGCAACCGTGCTTCGAGTTTCACAGATTCAACAAAGAAAAGACTTTAGCACTCTTGACTAGAAGTTGATTGCTTTAGCTGTCAGATCGACATGAGAGAACATGCCAGTGCAAATGTCCGAAGGTGTGTGTGAGGATTTGCTGAGACCACAAGAGAAT
>NW_004567111.1:8732839-8754709 GCF_000260355.1 Condylura cristata
AGTTGATTGCTTTAGCTGTCAGATCGACATGAGAGAACATGCCAGTGCAAATGTCCGAAGGTGTGTGTGAGGATTTGCTGAGACCACAAGAGAATATATTTCAAGGTTAAATACAAGTTTCCTCAAAATATTTTAGCTGATTATGATTCCTCAAAGGAAGTTCCCAGCAGCTTATCTTGACGGTAAACTGACGCTCGTGGACAAAGTATCATGGATGACAAGTGGCAGCTACGCTTTAAATAGTTAAGTGCAAACAGACAACATGATTTTTTTCACGTGCCTTTCAACCAAACGAAAGGCCTAATAATTTTATGTGCTACACGCTCTCAATAATTCCACATCCTCCAGCTACCATCTAAAACAGTTGGGAAATTCAATTACTTCACATAATTAGTAATAATGATAATATTAGTATGTGGCAAGTATTACAGACCTTACTCTGGGAACAAATGAGCTTCAAAGTCTTGATGTGACTTTTCCAGGTTCACATATCAGAGAGCAGCAGTTCAGCAAAGAAAAGACTTAAGCACTCTTGACTAGGAGTTGATTGCTTTAGCTGTCAGAGACTACTTCCACGTAACAGGCCAAGGTTCTCATACATATTGATGAAAGAAAAGAAATCACGACTTGTTTGAAATAAGGATTGAGATTTTTTTTTTAAATATAGATTCATGGCTGGTGGATCTCCATATGGGGCTCACAGGCCTATGAGATCGAATGCCAATTATTTTTTAAATAGGAAAACAGGTTTCCTACTTTGTCTCATCATCAGGAGAACTTATTTTCTGGGGTGACAGAATTGGATAGAAAAGAAGTGCTAATTAGATCCTCATTGATTCTGGAGACCACGAGAGATGTGGTTAGGGGAGACTTGAATGGTCACTTCAAGGTCCCCTTCATTAGCCATTTTAACCAAGAATTTGTGCACATCTGCTGAGACCAAAATACAAGCCAGGCTATTGATAAATGTCTCACCCACCCAATGCTGCCGAGAATTATGTGTCATATTGTGCTAGTCTCTTCTGTTCATTTTAAATTGCTCCCTGGAAATTGCATTGGCTTTTTCAGGAGCTCTGTTTGTACATAACAGGGCCATGAAAATGATGGATACTGAGCTTGTGGTCTTTAGGTCAAAGCCTTAGGAAGAATACCGGCTCCACGGGTTCCTGACTCTTCAATTTTGGACAAGTTATTCTAACTTTCCAGGGTTTCGTTCCCCTAACTTTAAATTGACGGTGATATCTATTGGTAGGTCAGATTATTTATGTGCATGGTAGGGCCTAGATTGTGGCCCTAACTCTGAATGGTCTAGCTATTCCTTCCAAATATCTCCTGCTATCTTCCTTCCACTCTGCACATAAAAATACTCCTTCCAAACTTCATTTTTGATAATTGATTTGAACTGTCAAAGATTGATTTGAACTGTTAAAGATAATCCTTGTTTGTTGTAGCAAAGACATAGTACTTTTGATGGATGCAAGGTTTAAAAGTTCTTGCTATATAATTCTTGATTTGTTTAATCCTGTTATTGTATCTAAGAAATGTTCCCAATTTGTATCTTACTACAAAGATCTTACCAAAGATTCACTTGCAGACTTCATTCTAGTACAGCGGCCACCAACCTTACTAACCTTTCCAGGTTATGCAAAAAACAACTAAAACCATAGCCCAAACGACAGTTTTTAAGATAGGGACAGGGTAGAAAGGAATGTCGGTCATCGGTGGAATATTCAAAACCATTTATGTCTTTGCTGCTCTTGTCTGCTTCAGATACCACATCACACACAAGCCAAAAGTTGTAGAATGAAAAAAATATGACTGGGAATGTTTCTGATTTACAAGTGTAAACCCACTTATTCACCTAGAACTTTCTGACTCACTGAATACAGCACTACCAGTCGTAAAACATCTTAAAGTCACAATATAGGATTTGTTTCATGCTCTGTCTATTTGTAGTTAGAGTTTTTTCATTTCTATTAGGGTATTTAGACTTAAGCGCCAAATAAATAAATAGAAGTTTATTCATTAAGTTTTTATTTTCTCTAAGTATTAAAGTATTTCCACTGAATCATTCCCATGTGAATGTACAACTTTAATTAAAGCTGGAAACTTAGCTGTGTAGTATTTGTGATATACAAAAAAACTTCTGTCTGCTCTGTGTTTTCAACAAGTTTTAGTTTACTCTGTCTACAACTGCTCATCTCATTGTCTTCCCTTAAATGATCTCTTTTAGATAGGAGTTACTTCAAGTACAGGTTGGGTTGAGAAATAGTTATGAGAAAGGTTAAAACTTTTATCCTAAAAAACTTCTAACATTTAGAAAAACAACAGTGCAGTGAACATCCATTCGCTTCAGATACAACAAAGGTGTTTCTGTCATCAACTTTCCTAAAGCTGAAATTCATAAAATGCATGTTATTTGGAAAAACTCTGAGATTGCCTACAATGGCATTATCAAGACTGGAAATGAGGGTTCATTTTTCTGGTATTGTTTTAAATAAAGGCATAACAATGGCAAACAAAGCATTTTTTTTTCTTCCATGCTTGTAAAATGAGGTAAGAACAGCACTGGATTTTTCTCATCAAGTTATTTATTTATTTTTTTTTTATGGTGTGTTTCTGCAGGAGCATTAAAGTGTGCTCTCGTTACAGATCAATATGACACTGACTAAATATAGATTTACTCATGAGGTAGACTGAAAGGAGCCAGGTTAGACAAATGAGTAAATAATGTCTCGTTTAACAAGTTCATAATTATGTATTTATTACATGAGCTCTTCCACAATAGTCCCAGGGAACTCTTAGAAACCCTGTGTAGCACCTGCATGGTCTGACGAGCAAGTCAATTTCAGGGGCTGCCTTGACACTGGAGTCTGAGTCACCCGACAGGCAAACCTTCGTGAGTTTTATGGCTTTTTCTTCCTTCTTGAAAAGGAAGATGAGGACATGTGGGATTTAGAAAAGCACTGTCTACAGAGACCAGGGGAGCCTAAAGATATTCATTTATGGTGAGATATTTGTCACATGTTGTATCAATGAGGAATGGGAAATAAAATCACACACAAATAGTTCACATATTTATATGCAATATATAAATTAAATAGATCATGTACAACTGGTGTTATAGGTCAATGAAAACATTATCTAGATAACACACAGAACAGCTGAAAGTGGAATGTTAAATGAGAAAAGGCAAGAGGAAAAGTGTGGGGGTGGGAAACAGGCCTGGTGAGCCATGCGGACCTGAAAGTGATTGTCTTGGAGGAAGAGAGTTATGCTCACAGAAACCTAGGAAGAAGACACAAGCTGTGCAGGGCCATGTGGGGCGCATCAGGGTGACTCAGAGGCAGAGAGGTGATGTGGAAACATGGTCAAAGGCTTTATTATGGTTTTTATGGGAAGAAATGGGCTAGGCAGTAGCTATGCTGATAAAGCAGAGGATGTAGATTTTGAATAATTTCAGGGATTCTGGGAGTCTCACTATCTGGTGAGGTAGGGCAAGGAGAATACCTGAGAGCTCTGATAGTTGATATTTTGAAGGCACAAACTCTGGATTGTCTAATTTGCACTACAAAAAGGTGTGTTTAGAGACAATTGTTGACAATGTTTAAGAATTAGGGGGTCTAATTCTTAGAAAAGCAAACTGCAGAACTAGCAGGCCCTCAAGATGTCAAAGCATCATTATAATCAGAAAATAACCATTATGATTAATGAATTAACCTTGGGCCCTCCCTAGTGGCACAATAAGTTAAAGTGTAGCACTGCAAGCTGGCTGCAGCCTCCTCAGTGAGCTGGCTGCAACCTCCTCAGCCTCCTCAGGCCGTGGAGGTGACCCACATGGTGCAGCAGACCTCTCCTGACCCGCCCGCTGCTCCCCTCAGCAGTGGACTTCGTCGATCTGCCTGTTCTGCTCCCTGCTCTGTCTCTGGTGACGCCTTGCACCTCTGGCCTGCACCCCAGTTCTGTGTGCATGAATACATAAATCTTAAAAAAAATAATCTTATGAGAAAACTAAAGGAGCACTGTTGAAGATGACTTCTCAGACTTTCCTATTGAATTGTTGGGTTGGCCATATGTTTCTGCTTCCAGAACAATGCCTGGGATCTATTAGACTTTTAATAAGTATCTTTGGCTACTGAAAAAAGAAAAAGAAATGTTGAGCTGGCTGATTTTTTGTTTGGCTCTCTTTGTTCAGCGTTCTACCAGAGAGGTCAGCATTTCTGGCCTCGACCTACTAGTTGAAATATGACACACACAAAGGTGACCTCCCATAGCATTTCCAGGTATTTGCCAAAGGTGCAGCAGGAGGCAAAAATCGCTCTCAGTTGAGAAACAATGGTCCTCGTAAGTGAATTTCATTTGGTCAAGTCTTCACATGACCTCCAGAATCTTGAATGTCTTTTGATTATTTGTATTTGAAATCATCTTGAATGGCAGAGAAAGTTCCTCATTCTACTTGACCTCAGAAAAGACCAGTAAGTCACAGAACACAGAACAAGGCACATTGTCAATGTGCCTTCGCAGATGCTGTCGGAAGGACTGATTATGAAGTCCTCGTGAAACAAACACAACTGAGCCAGGTGCACCTCTGTCTGGGACGGCACTTTCCCAAAGTGCTCTCATTGCTTTCACGAGGAGACAAGGAAAGCAAGCTTGCAAATTTCTCCAGGATGACTTACCCACCCAAGCTGCCCTCACATGTTATAGGCAAGCTGACATAAACAAATACGTGGCTTTGTCTTTTTGTTTCGCACTCCCTTCCACAAGATGTGCATGAAATAAATAGATGAACTCTAAGCTGACTAACCTCAATTCTGGAAGCAGAAATAAGACAAGGAATATCACATCACGGCCATCTGAGATTTGCTGTAATAAACTGGGCCAGATGTTCACAAATTTGAAAACACATGCCTGGGGATTGGAAATCCAAGCTCCAGTCCCGTGATGTTTCAGAACTTCTGTTTGCTGGAATCTGGATATAAGTAACTAAGAAACTTAGAGAACCCCATGGAAACCCAGAAGAGAAGACCAATGCAGATAAGACTCAAAGAGGACATCCTCATGGGTAATAGACACTTTTAGCACACAATAAAATGTTTGCACATCACATTAACCCTGTCTTCTGTTATCCACCATCACTAGATATTTCATTTCTTTCATGGAAATGATTGTTCTCCCTGACCTGGAGTTGAGGAAATTGAATTTAAAATATGCCAAGGCCTTATTGTTGAACTTTTGATTCACACATTTTTGGGATTCCTGGTTTATTAAGTTATAACTTGCCTCATAAATTCAGAAAAGTATTTGCTAAGATAGAAAGGTTCATTATAGAAATATTTGCTGGATATATGCTCTGTGACTATGGTGCTGGACAAAATGCCTGGGTCTGGGGTCCATTAGACTTGATGGCTTCTCTTCTAAAAGGGCAGGATAGAAAACTTGAACATAAGTTATTCTAGTGACAGAAGTTATAAAACCTTCTCTCGATCCTGCTCTTGTGGCTGAACCATCAAAGGAAATAGCTTTAAACAAAATAGCTAAACTTATTCATTTGCAAAGTAGATCTCAAACCTGTCTGTTAAGGGATGTGTTGTTTCTGTAACTATTAAATGTGTTAGTGATATTTCACAGTCCTGGAATAATTAGAATAGTTATTGCACAAAAAGTCTTTACTTTTATTGCAAGCAATACACCCCCATTTCAGAATGGATTGTTTAAGTATGTGGTATCGAGAAAAATGGCTTATTGATTTATGTATTCTGTTGTTGCACTTTTGTAGGTTTTATTTGTCATACTAAAGCAGTCACACCTTAAAGCTCTAAAATTTAGAGGATATATTTATTTCTCATTGTGTGGAATGCACATAATTCTTTAGGGCTGCCCTGATTCTCTGGAGGATTAGGTACATTTTTATCCACATTTGTTTTTGGTTTAGAGTGAATAGCTACCCTTTTTGTTTATCAGCTTAGTGTGTTTATGTATTACAGAAAACTGGAATTTTGTATAGAGAAGGATTTGCCTAAGTTTTGCTTTTTTATGTTGCTGTCTCCTCTTCTATTTGGGGTGTTATTCAGGACTTTTTAGAAATAAAAAAAAGACCAAACCTCTATTTTCTTCAGTGCCTTAGTAAGTGCCAACTTACTGGCTATACCTTCAAAGTAATCTGTTTAATTGCATGATACAGTTAAATGGACACAATAACTCTGCCAGTAGTTAGTGGAAATGGCAAGTTATTCAAGCCTTAATGTTTTCTTTGATTATAAACAGAGCAGTGGTAGAAAAGCTAGTAAAAAAGGGAAAACATCATAGAGATGAAATGATATAAAATATGAAAGGACAATTATAGGAAGTGGAGTATTTTGATATATTTGATAGAATACCTAGAATAAAATAATAGAAAAGATGGCAGGCAAGAGATTTGGTGAGACAATAGGTGAGAATTTTCCAGAGGCAAAGAAAAAATCATGTGTTCTGATCCAGTCTGTGTGGAAACAGTTTAGAACTACGAGAACAACATTCAAATGGCATGCTGGGAAGAATGTCAATACGGGGTTAAAGTAAAGGGGATTGTCTTCCAGGTGAAAAGCTCTGTTATAAACGCTCTACCTTAATATTTATTGTGAGGACTCATAGGATACAGGAGATTACATATGACGCGTTTGTTTTCTACAAACTCTGGAAAACAACAGGAAGTCATAATTTGAGACAATGTAATTGTGTGAACCTTCTCATTGCTTTCCATAAAACAATATAAAGGCATTTTTTTAGGGACTCACAGTTATGGCCCATACATGTTTCCCTTTTGAATTCACACTATTTTTTATTTTACAAACTAACTAGGATCTAGTAAAATCTCGATCTGTTTAAAAAAAAAATACTCCAGGACCATAAATGTAGGCCCTGCGGATGAGTGCTATTATTTATAAATGTACAAATCCACTTAATCTTCCACTTTGGAAGCATTTGAAATTACGAGGTCTCACAGAGAATGACCTGAGGCTGTCTGATCAGGGATTCCGGTGGGTTTTCCTCTATTGTTATCTGCCAGGAGGCTCAGAAAGGAGGATTTTTTCCCTTACCTATCATGAAGAGGTCTGTTCTGTCTTCCTATCACATAGAAAAGGAATCCTTGTTTCTGGGGGGCTCGCTTTATCAGGGACCCCCTCCACCCTGCCTTCTCTGGGCTCTGCTCCCTCACCTGCCTACGCCCCACCCACTCCTCTGAGGTGTGCTCCAGAGCAGGGGCTCCAGCTCCTCATCCAGCTTCCTGTGTAAAGAAGCTAGTTTCTTCCTGCCATTTCCTTGTCTCAACAACCCAGGTCTCGCCTAGTGTCAAAGGGAATTTACATCTCCTTTTCACTGACTGAAATTAAATATCAATAAGATTTTTTAGCTCTTGATATAAAAAAATATAAAAAGGATTTTTTTGCTAGAAATTTGTGATTTAAGTGGAATTTTAAATGACTATGACTCCTGTTTTAGATGGCATTTGCAATCTTTTTTTTAAAATGACGTGTTATATATATATATATAAAACATATATGTGTACATATGTGTGTGTGTGTGTGTGTGTGTGTGTATATATATATATTTTTTTTTTTCAAAGAAGAACTGGGGTATAGGCCAGAGGTGCAGTTGGTAAGAGGGTTCACCAGAGACAGGGTGGGGAGCAGAACAGGCAGATCTACTGAATACACTGCTGAGGGGAGCAGCAGGGAGACAGGAGAGGTTTGCTGCGCCTTGTGGGTCAGCTCCCTGCCTGCCAACTGAACTCAGCCTGAGGTGGCGGTAGTGCTGAGACTTAACCCCTAGGCTACCAGGGAGGCCCCAGAGTTTGTTATCTAATGGAAGAACCAAGATTGGACATTAATTCATCTGAAGAAAAATAGAGCCACATGGTGGCTCACACACATCAGGAGAGAAGGGACACTATGAACTCATTACAGCCCACTCTTCATGGATTTCCCATATTTCTGTCTTATTAAGGCTTTGTCACATTTACATCTTGACCATGATGACATTGCTTGCTTGATGCTTATTGCAAGGCTCGAAATGAAGTAATAAGTATATCTGTCCTATGTATCTTTGTCATAGCGTCTATCTAACAATAATTGCTGAAAGTGACAAGAGGCAATACATTGTCTTCCCCAAAGAGTTAAGTTTTGTTTTTTTTTTTGCTGTTTGACTTTCTGATCTTCACAGCGTCCCTGACTGTGAAGTTACCTCTGATGTTAAACACTCCATCTTGGGCACACAGCTTTCAGTGAGTTGACTTTCTGTTTTTCCATATTGACTCAGCTGAGCTAGGTCCCACCTCCACCCCGGCACCAATGTCAGCATATTCAGGAGGTGATTCATTTCTGTCGCCTGCATCATAATCAGCCTCAGGATCCTATCACATAATGCATCACTGTCAGACCCCCTGACTCCTTGCTATCTTGGTCCCTGCGAGAGGCCTGGAGATCAAATCACACCTGATAGCTAAACCCAGAGCCAGAACATCCTGCCTGAGGAAGCCAGCCATGAGGGGTGCACTCTGTATGCTAACATCATGCAGCCTCCCTGACGGCACTTGATAATGTTGCAATTGCCCAGCAGCACCTTCATTTGCTTGATGTTAATCACTTTGTTAAGTCCTGTAAGAGCATCAGTCAATTGTCAAGTGAGGCGCTGCCTGTGCCACCTCCCGGACCTGCCAGTGCTGCCACTCTCTGGCCATGAGTGAAGCCCAGGCTGTCCTGGGCACTGTTTACCTCCATGGACTCCAATTACCTCCAGCACCCTCCTTGCCAATCACTAGAGTTATGCTGCTGACAAAGTGACTTTGGCATACTAGACACCTAAGAAATCACTCCAACTTAGTTATTCACCAGATTTCCATACAGACAACCCACAAAACCTAGGCAATAGTAATTCTTTAGTATGCTAACGAATCGGAGCATTGCATCTCTCCACTGCATTTCTTCTCTCCAGTTGCACAAATGGACCCGTCTCTATCCAAGATCTCCTAGTTGTTCCTGACATGCTACCTTAACCTTTCAATGCTCCAGTCGGGCCTTACTTTGAATAGAGAGATACCCCTGCAAAGAGACATCCCTGGTTAAGCTCAACATAAAGAACACAGGCCATCACTCCAGCATCTCCTCCCAACAGTCTGCTCTATAATATGTGGATTTATTGCCCCATGTATGTTGAAATTAAGCTACAGGTCCATTTCAGTAGGACATGAACTCTGTGTCGCTGACGGATGGGAAAATAATTCATAATTACATCCCCATACCTGCTCCACGTGGGACTCACAATTTACAAATACAAGTCGTTTGTCTGGGGTTAGATCTTATATCATGACCTTAACTTTAGTCCCATGGCTACACTTCCACCAGCAGAGTTAATAGCTTTAAGCACATATTTGTAGCCAATGTTGGTGGACTTGTGTGTTATTGTAGCTGGAAGGAATTCCAAAGATAATTTATTCCCTCATTTTATAGAATAGCATGTTACCATCAGAGAGATTAAAGTACCTGCTCATGTCTTCCAACTTTGTGAGCCTGAATATTTAAAGTATTTCAGAAATTCTTTTCCAAAGCTTTAGCTCTCCTTAACTTTGGAGTTCCAATGTGTTCTGCTGAAATCCTGCAGAAGATTCCTGATACATAAGGAACCCATCTTCTGGTTCCTTGTATGCCAAGAAGGCCAATTTGGAGAAGTGAAAAAGAGAAATTGCGTTTACAACTGAGATGGAAAAATGTACATAATGAAGAATAACGTAAAAAATGTATTTAGATTGGGCCCTCTCTGGTGGCGCAGTGGGTTAAAGCACAGCACTAAGAAGCTAAAGCAACTTCCGCATGAGTTCGATCCCCACCCTGGAGGAGATCCACATGGTGCGGCAAACCTCTCCTGACCCGCCCACTGCTCCCCTCAGCAGTGGGCGGGTTCTGCTCCCCACTCTGTCTCTGGTGAAGACTCTCACTCTCCATCTGTTCTGCTCCCCACTCCTTTTCTGGTGAAGACTCTCACTCTCACTGGCTTGTACCCCAGTACTATATGCATAATTTTAAAAAATCTTAAAAAATGTATTTATAAAAAAAATGCATCCAGAAGAAAAAAAAAAGAGAAAGTGGAAAGGAACACTGGCTGAGTATCTATGGGGCAGATGCAGTCTACTGACCAGCGAGAAGCAGTATTTGCTGAGGGTTTGCCAACAGCCAAACACCACTCAGGAGGCTTTGTGTATATCATCCACTCTCTTAAGCCTGAATCAGTTCTATGAGGGAAGAACTATTTTTAACATCTCCATTTTACAGACACGGAAATCAACACTGAGTCACTCAGTTACCAAGCAGTGTGGTGGGATTTATCCCATGTATGTTCACAGCAGTCTCATCAGCACTCTGAATCTGGCTAGTGGGTTCTCTCTTTTTTTTTTTTTCTCTGAATTCACAGGAAGTGTATGGTTTAAGCTAGGGATGGAAGCAGCAGGATATGACCTCTCTTCCCAACCTGCATTGTAGTTCCACACTGGGTTGATCAAAAATGGTGCTTTGTGATATCTCCTGACCCAGAGGAGCTGAGTTCAAATCCATTGAGCCAATTAACTGATAGAAAGAGTAGATGTGTGGGAATTACACTTACATGCTTGACTTTCCCTGCCTTTCACCCTGTGGTGAAAGGGAGGGAAGTAGGTTTTTAGCTTGGATATTATAAGCCTAGTACAGCCCCTGAGGGCCAGGACATGGACCTTACTTACACCATGAAACTGCTACTGTCACTTACAGAGCAAAAACTTCTCAACAAATATGTGAAAAATGAAATTACAATGACAGCCTGCATGTCCCTGTCCCAAACGCTTGATAGTGGGTCCTATCACTTATGTCTGATTCAAGAAAGAAATTTCCTCTGGGTCATTATCTGGAGGAAGTCCTCCGATGGTGGTGGTGGAATTTAAGGCAGCCGTGTCATAGGATGGAATGAGAACAAAGACTTAATCTGAATTCACTCAAGACATACAATCTCAGTGTGTGAATCTCAGCTCTGGCAGGGGGTCGAACAAACAGTCACCACAGCGCTGTGGTCTTGCACTGAAGATGTGTAACTTGTCAGAGCAATGAAACCTCTGATGAAATGTGTGTTAGGGTGATGTTGTTCAGGCAGAAGGCTGTTCAACAGGACACTTCCCTGAAGACATCATTCTATTATAGATGCATTGCAATTAGATAAGGACAGGGCTGACTGCGGTCGCACACTGAGCTTATTTCCCCTGCCAAAAGGTCTGAGATGTGGTGTCATATAAAATACCTTCCAAAATCTAACTTGTATGATTTCATGTGGGAGGTTCATCTATGGCCATGTCATCCAAAGGTTGTTTTCTGCCAATATCACCTGGTTTTAAACTTATTTCCATGACTTCCCCCCCTCCAACAGTATCTGTTTTCTCGAATTATTTTATTAACTTTATTTCTCAGGATCAGAGAATGTTAGCTCTGGAAGGAATAAGAAAAGAATATGTAGCTCAGATATTTATTTACAGAAGGGCAAACTGAGGCTCAGAGAGGTTGAATGAAGGTTTCCACCTACTTCTCCACCTATTCGCTGAGAAGGACTTGCCCCTGAGTGCTATTCCTATCATTATTTGTAACCACTGTGGTATTAAGGGATTAGACTTAAAATTCCAAAACCAGAAAAAAAGTACTTCACACCTGGAATAGGTACAAGTTCACTGTTTACTGCTGTAATATTCTAGTAAACAGAATTTGATTAGTGCTAGATCTTATGCCATTGAACAATGATTTGTGTTTTACAAGGTATTATTATACTCCAAACAATTTTTTTTCCTACAGAGATATTGTCATAAAAGAAGTAATATTTTGAAAACAAGCCAACAGTTTCAATGCTCAGCATCAGTTATAATATTGGCTCTTGTGGCCAGGGCTGTCTTCTGTATAGTTAAACTTCTACATTTGGGGATAAAATATTCCATTCAGTGTTTTGATACATGTTTATTCTGGGTGAACAAAGAACACATATAGACAAGAGGCTTAACAGCAATTTCCCAAACAGATATGACTGATTGTATCTTACCTCTTTCCCCTTATTTTTGTTGAAGCTTCACCGAATTACAGTGAACTTAAGGACAACCAATGTCAATGAAGTTATATGATGAAGCTGTCATTCGAGAGAACTGGTGGTGCTCTCCTAAGAGCATCTCTCAGAGATGAGGCCAGGTGAGACAAAGCTATGTCACCGTGCGAAAGTGAGAAAGGGCACTATCTCCAGAACCTAGTTGTACATTGTGTGCTTTTGATCTCCAGAATATGAGAAACTAAAATTCTTTTGCCTAAACTACCCAATCTGTGGTGTTCTATTCTGGAGGTTAGAGTAGATTAATCAAGTTATTAAGCTTCTTCTTAAGCCTGGGAAGCTGATGATGACAAGTGGCAGAGAGAAGAACTTAAGTTATAAAACAAAGAGAAGGCTGAGGCCTGGATGGGGCCAGTTCAAGGGTGCTGAGGTTTTCCTAACACTTCGGAAGGCATCCAAGGTGACAGTATTTCATGGAAATGGCCCCAAATTTCCCTGGGCCTTCAGCCTTTCCCAGTTCCCTTTGTGTTCTAGTGACAACTTTTCCAATTTCCTTTCTCTTGGGAGATTCATATTTCTTAGATGCGAAAAGATTAGTACAAAACCTTAAGCCCCAAACTTCCTCCTGACTAGTTAAATAACAGCATAAGCCAACAATTATTTTTATCTCACCAGAGATGTGGAAATTTCATCATTGATCAGTCCATATACCATGCATTTGACTAAATCCACAAACAAATTAGTGTAGGGTGCCACATATGGGTCTCCTTTTTTAATAGCATTTCCTACTTGTCATGGCAGTTGGGTGTAAGTGTCTAATATGAGATGAAAGTTCCTTTTTAGTCAAATATTATTATGTAGCAACTATGGATAGAAATAGGAAGTGAACTAAATAAGGACAAATTTAAGAAACTTTTGGCAGGCTTATGCCAGCTCCTATAATATTAAGTGTCTCTGACAAGTAGTCTGAGGTACATTAATCACGTGGGTAAAATTCCTCATCTTGTTGCAGTTAGCTTCAACTCCACCAGCAACCTGACTTGACAGGTTTACTGCAGCACTGGGGGGAAGGACACCTTATAGGCCTCAAAGGCAAAGGTCAATGGTTGTGTCTGAAACGATCCACTGAAATGTGCTTTTGTTACATTTGGACACACATCAATAAAATATACTTATTTTTTTTTTATTTCCCGTGCAGAAATTACAGATTCATGACAGTTGAGAGGAAGGAAAAGTACAGTGTGACATCTTTATATAGCATGCACTTGGCTTTGTGGTTTTCAAAATACAGCTGACTTTGAAATCATATTTGTATAGCTTGTTTTTCTGTAGCCAAATTAAATAAAAATTGTGAAGTCCTTTCTTGGGTTAAAAAATCATTAAAAAAATGCAAAGCACTCAAAAGGTTATTCAAGTTAATTGTGGTATGGCATATGGCCCTGCTCCCTACCTCTCTGATAATAACAAAATCTATTTCACCAGTGACAGAGTGTCTCAAAGGCTACTATCTTTGACTGCAAAGAATGTTGAGGGGTATCTTTTTTAATATGTCAGCATCAAAGGGAAATTTGTTCTCATCACTTCAAGATGCTGCCATAATGTTGAGCAAATATTCTGAGCACAGAGCAGATTTTGGCATTGGAGTGCATCTCAGAAAGTACACACTTCTGCTGAGTCTTCATTGAACTATGACTGCTCTGGGCTCTGCTGGCTTTTACAAAGCTAACCTTTAGTTCTGCACAAACCCAGTTCTTCACGGGAGGACTTGGACTCTTTGTCTTGTTTCTCAGGACATGTGACAAATGTCTGAGTGAGTTCTGAGATGGTGATATATATTCAGAGAACATTAGAGGGCCAGGAGCTGGGTTTCTGCTTCCTAATTCTCGTACACTCTCTTCCAGGCATCACTGTAAGTTTTTTTTATAGCATTATTTTCACTGAAACCTCATGCAACCAGTAATGCAGGAACTTCATCATCCCCAATGATAAGAGGGGAGAAAAATTGCAAATTAAGGAATATCACAAGTTAGCAAGATATCAAATAGTCTGACTCCTATGATATGACATGTGGTTTGCAAAAATTAATTTTATTAGTTAAAATCACATCTTATGCTCTTATGTGTGTCAGAAGAGCAAGCACTTTGTAACTTCTGGTTTAAATAAATTGTTTCTATAATCAAAATTATGTCTGTGGAATCTCAAGTCCATTCCATGCCCAGAATGATCCTTTTCTGGGGTTGGTTGCAGGAAGAGGCCTTACACCAGGTCTAAGTATAAATGGACTTTGGAGGGAGGAAAGGGGGTTTTAACCCCTGTGAGGACTGAAGATTATGTGCCCTTAACAAAACAGGGACATCACTCCCTGATGGAAAAAAAATATATATATACATAGAAAAACAGTGGGGAAGGAGAACTTGGGAAGAAGAAAGCTTTGCAGAGATCACATTCACAGGCACTGTTTTTAGATAATTTATACTCCTGAAATTTTACCCTTGGTTGTGTGTGTGTGCATGTGTGTGTGTGTATTAGGGTGGCGGGGGAGGGGGAACTGTAGGATACTGCTAAATTTGAATTTTAGTCCAATAGCAAGTATCCTTATTGCAGTTATGCTCCAGATAGTCCACGGTATCTTTATTGAAAAATGACACTTTATCTGAAATTTAGATTTAATGGTGCCTCTTATATATGTCTGCTAAACAGGTATATATGCACATATACAACACAGAGAAGCACATATAAATATTTCAGTCTATGTATCACAGATGCTACTATACCTAACACTTCCTGGTCCTGAAATGAGGTTAGCTCCCTGACCTTACAGGTGCCTGTTCAATTTGTTCTTCCCAGATGTCAAAGTACTTACATTTCTAATTTTATTTCAATGTCTTGTTTCCCAGAAAATCATAAGCCTCACAATACTGTGACCACAGATTCAGGACCCAGCACAAAACATAACTGATGAACTAAGAGCACAGTTAAAGACCACATTCAGAATTTGGCCAATAGATCAACTTAACTATTAAAAGCAGATAGGATCTGCCAACCATGGACAAAAGCTTGAGTCAGCAACTGAAACTGTTAAAGAGATAAAGGGTTTGAATGGAAAATAACTTCACTGCAAGACAAAAATGACTGCATTCACTTCAACCTTTTTATCTCATGGATTTGAATTAAAAAAAAATTAAATGATTTTTCTTTCCGAAGATAGGCTAGTTTGTTGAGCAAAAGGTGATTTCACTTGCCCCCCAGGGAATCTTGCTACACTCAAATCAACATCCCAGACTCTCCCACCATGCCACATGCTAATGGGGTTGTTTTCATATTCTGGGGCACATGCAAGATATTTTACTTTGCCTCAAGCTCTGTTATGGAGAATGCCATTTAGGAATTTTTATTCTCACCAAAAGAATTCAAACTGGGGGATAAAAGAGAGCCAGAAATGGAAGCGTCTTCCCACTCTGCATTACATTAGTGGCATTTTAAAATTACAGCCTCACCAGCTTCCTTGAGACAGACTACATTTTTCATCTTTGGTGGCTGTGATTAAGTAACACTCACTTTGTACAGCTCCTGTGGTGACCCAGCTCCATTACAAAGACCTCCTGTGTGGCTTTCCATCATTAGAAACTACACAAACTATTAGGTAACTCTAGCAGAGCTGCTAACAAACCCTCCAAATTATGGTTCCTTTCTGGTTGTGGCAACTAAAGACTAAATTCACGATGGATTTGGATTTGAATAAAAGGTAAGTGGAAGCATCTTACATGTATTTATTACATGAACACACTAAGAGGAGCAGAGGTATCAGATGTATATGTATCTATTTAATATACAAAGAGTATTACAACATCAGATCTGGTTCCTAGAATATTTTCCCATTGGCCTCTTCACCTAACTGGTCAGATTGTAAAACTCAGGGTTTCATCTCTGAATTCTTTGGGTACCCTAGTCACCCCACTCTACTGAAGCTTTGTGTGTTAAAAAATACAGGTCTTATGCAACATGGTGTCTGTGATGATGAGTTTTATGTATCAGCGTGACTGGGCTGAGAGATCCTGACATAGCTAGCAAAATATATTTCTGAGGATGAGGGAATATTTGGAACAGATTAGCATTTAATTCAGTAGACTGGGTCAAGAGATTCACCCATGCCAATGCTGGTGGGAAGCATCCAAGCCATGAAGGGCTCAAACAGAACAAAGAGTTGAAGGAAGAGTGAATTCTCCCTCTCTGGATTGGGACATCTATTTTCTCTGGCCCTGGAACATAGCAGCATTTCGTTCTCAGGCCTCTGGACTGGGAATTACACCATTGGCTCCTATGGTTCTTAACCATCAGTTTTGGGTCGATTATACCATCATTCTTTTTGGTTCTGAACTTGTCTACGGTAGGTTGTTGGACTTCTTGGGCCTCCATAACCATGTGAGCCAGTTCCTATAATAAATCTGCTCTTCTAAACATCTCTATAGATCCTGTTGGTTCCATCACTTTGGGATACCTTGACTAATACTACAGTGTCCTGTTATTTCCTGAATGACTCTACTGGGCCTATACCCCTAATAGGGTTTCCACGTCAACCCCTGACATAAAGACCGGGTCTGCTGCAGTGGTCACTGACATGCAGTCAGGTTCTCTGGGTGGCAGTCAGTTCATTCTACCACCTTGGTTGTCAGGCCCATGAGACCCTTTGGCCAGCGACCCATAGTGACTAAGAGTCTCTTCCTGTGCACGTGGACATGCAGCACAAAGCACTGACCTATGTCACCATTGCACACATTTAGCTTGCTTGCCTTCAGTTCATCATAGGATGGGAAATACAGACCCTTATTTTACTGGCACTTTGACTAATCTTTAGGGGGAAATCTGGCTGACATGGGAAGTGATGGACTACGTGGTACCCTTTCCCCTGAGCTAGAGTTAAACCCAGACCCAGATGTGCTGCAGGTATTCCATCTTTGCTGTGACAGGTAAAAATGAGGACCGGACCACTCTGGGCCATTCCTGATCCCTTGGCACTGTGAGCAGGACCTGAGTCTGTCCCCCGAACATGTGGCCAAATGCCAGCTGCAAGAGTGAAGTTCCAACTGCTCAAAATCCTTTGACAGCTTATAAATTGTTCTGTCATTTGCCCCGAAGATTGACTAGCATGTGGTGGGGGCCATTAGCTGTTAACACATTTTCCTCCCAGAGGTGGCTGCATTTCTGCAGTGGATTTAAGCAAACTCTGTAAAAGATCCTAGTATGCGGAAGTAAACAAGTGCTACATAAAATCAATCATTTGCTGATCAAATGGGAATTTTTCCTGTACACATATTTATTTCCTATCAGACCTATAAGATTGTGCATGGTGAGGGGTGAAGGTAGGAGTGAGATATGAGGATAGGTTTTTTTTTTTTTTATTGTTGCCAATCAGACACCTTCTAATCTAGTAACAAGAGAATTTTTTTTATATTGCTCTAGCACATTAATGTCTGCTCTATACATGAGAAAACTTAGTTCATATGAGCATTTTTCACTTTTTTATTAGCTGGATTGGGTGATCAAATGCCTTCCACAGTCACTCCATTTGTAACCTTCTCCAGTTCCCCTTGGAGACTGAATTCAGCCTCTCTGACTTTGAGAATGCACTTCCCTGGGGCTTCTCCATTGCCCCAGCCATTAATAGAGCAGGCAGGGGAGGTTGGGGCTGGGAGGATTGGATTTTTACAAATGGAAAGATAAGTCTCAATTTCTTTGCTTCCTTCAACCTTGTCTCTACCTTCCCCCCCTCTCCCAGCTTAAGGTGTTTCTTGTTCCCTGCTTTAATCTAAGCTTTATCCAGACGATGACATATTGGAAAAAGAGGCCATTTCCAAGAGCATCACTCACTTTCCAGATTCATTGCTGTTGGGTCTGCAAGCCAATTCTCTGTAGAGCCTCTTCGGTCTTTAAGTTCATTCTACACATTGCCAAGCCCTCCTTTGGCAATCTGACACCTATTCCAATCATTTAGAGGCCAGAAATCCTTGGGCCACATTTAGCAAGCTTCTGCTGCCCCAAATCCCATAAAACACCAAAGAGTTTGTCACAAAGTCTCATGAAATACCAAGGAGATTTATATTGATGCTCAACATAAGCAATCCTCACCTACAGTTTCCGGGATCAATTCATTTCTTATCAAAGGCTCCTGTCCATCATGTGGATGCGATATTCTACATATGCCAAAATAATGACATGGTTTCTTGAGTGCCATGCCTGAAATTGAGATTTCATGGTTGTATGATAAAAAAGCTTTTTTGTTTGTTTTGTTGGGATAAAATTCAAAATTCATAGAAAAATTGCAAAAATCACAGAAAGAATGTGATTTTTACCCAGTTTCCCATTTTCAAGTTTGTTTGATCAAATACACATTGATTATTATCTTAATATATAAAACTGAGAATATATCTGAGTGTGAAAGCATCAACATCACTGATACTTAACCGCTAACATGTACGACCTAGTCTTTGAGAATAAGTTGCAGGCAGTGAGTCTCCCTTTCCTCCCTAATACTTCAGTGTTTCCTAAGAATAAGATGATCTTCTCACACACCCACAGTGCACGCACTTACCAAGCTTAGCAAATTTAACATGGAGACAATGCTTTTATCTAACCTCTTGTCAATACTTCAAATTGTTAATGGAATCAGTTACAACCTTTCCAGCATTTCTCTAATCCTGAACCCGTTGTTTAGGCCCATGTGGTATATATTTTATCATCTGCCTTTTCAATCTCCATTCATCAGATAGACTCCTTAGTCTTTCTTTGTTTTTTACTGCAACTCTGACATTTTTGCAATAAGACAGGATCTTTGAAGTGCTCTCAGTGGGTGGTGAGGGGGGAGAGATCCATGGAGAAATCAGACTTTATGTGGAGCCAGGTACAAGAGTAATAGTCAGTAAGGACTTGACGGAGTCGATGCAGGTGGCAGTGTAGACAACAGCCCAGCTCATGGCTGCTTCTCCAAGCCAAAGAGTTTTAGAGTCTTGGCTTTGCCTTGAATGTGAAAATAAGGACCCCCTCAGCCAACTTGGTCTTTCTGTTTATTACGCCAGACATTAGCATGGAGGCTTGGCTGGGGCCATTTGGTGCCACAGCCATCGCAGGTTATGCCTGAGCAGCCCTGGAGAGTGCCATTGCTTTCTCATCAGAAAACACACAAATTTCCTCTCACTAGGAAATGCACACTCTCTGTTCTCTCCATGGCAGATTAAAATCCTTCTGCTCTTGTGTGAAATTCACCTCCCTCTCTCCCTCTTCATTGCCAAATCCAGGTCTAAATTGTGCAGAAAAGAGACTCTGTTCATCACAATTAAGCCACCCACATGCAGATTTACCAAGCAGAAAACAAAGAATAATGAAGAAAACATCTGCCACACCTGGACAACTGACGTAAGCAAAGCACCCTGAAGTACTGCAGGGGTTAACGCTTCTTGAGTGAGTCATCAGACAGAGCTTCCAGGTGACATAAGACGAGGTCTTGGTTAAAATAAATAAATAAATAAAAACATTAGGAAGCTCTACAAGAGCAGGGTGAAGGAGAATTTTTTAGGAGCTTGTATTCAGTGGTGAACTCTGTTTCTCCTTAGCAGTGGGGATGAATGAAGGAATTTAGAGGGTCCAAGAGAGAGGGGATGGATATGGAATCATCCACTAGACTGACTTTGGGGAAGTCTCACTGCTCCTCCCAACCTCACTTCCTATCGTTTTAAGGCGCCTTGATAACAACCAGAATGAAATGGACTAAGTGTATAATGAACAGAGGAGGAGCCCTGGTAACAGAGGTAGGCTTACCTGTTAGGTCTTTTCAGAGGACAGGCTTCAGGGAAGCACCTGAGACAAGGCTCTAGAGAAGGTGCTTCCAGGAGGACCCAGGAGGGATGCGGAAATGGACAAAACGCAGTAGTGCTGTGGGTTCCATTGGACATTAGTTTGAATTTCACCCTAGAGGAGTTCTGGAACTGAGACTTGGTTCACATCAGCAGGGGAACAGGTGAGACGAGTTGGTCACTATCTGTGGAACAGGGGAGTGGCAACTACCTGCCCAGGTCCAGTCACTCTGTCAGTATATTTCTACAGCCAGGGGCAGCTTTGAGTAGCCGATCCTCAGAGCAGGAGGAGGCTGGAAGAACCTCCTGAATGAAGGGTCAGGTGGGACTGGTAGTTCCCTTTTCTCTACTTACCTAATGAACTGCAAAAGTGTGCGAGATTCTTTGTAGTTGAGAGGTTTTAATTTTTTCTCGTCGGTGGAAAGATGTGACTACTCAATCTTAGAAATTTCTGGGGCAGGCTGTGCTAGCTGATTCTATCGAGACTGCCACAATAAACCTCCTCTTTTCCCACCCAGTACAGGTGACAGCAGCCAGGGGGGAAATGGGCCAGCTTTTGGCAACCCAGGTGCCACTGAGTTGCATGAACTCACCTCCAGAAAGAGGTGCAGAACCCGATGGGGCTGGAGCTTTCAAAGTTGCTCTGGATTACACTGTTCCCCTTTCTGCACCCCTATCTTGCTTTCCGATCTGCATCATTCATCTTACTTTCTGTTCTGCATTATTGTGTTCCTTACTGCACATTTCTCTTTCTGGGTCACTGAGACATAAAGAGAACATTGCTTGCAATATTCGTCCTTTTCTCTAAGAACTGGCAGGGGGATGAAGTAGGATGAGAAAGTGGAAGCAGTGGCTGCTGGGAGGGTGGAGAATTTGCATTCATTTCTCACCTTGTTAACTGGCTTGCCACTTTTCTAATCACACCATCTGGGGGTTCGTGGATCTAGCAATAACTCTGTTCATCAGAGGACATGTGCCCCCCACAAAGTGGCATAGACCTCGGTCAAGGGTGGGCCTCGGAACTCATGGGTACTTGTCATATTCCATACTGCAAGGCCAGGCATAGATAAGTTAACTGTAATTTTCTCTGGAAGTCATATATAGTATTAGAATGTGTATCATAACATATAATACACACATACATACACACACATAGGTGCTTACATCAGCGTATATTATATGTATATATAAAATGTATATATATGTAATATTATATCTGTGTGCATAGAAACATACATATGTATAAAGGAGATTGACTTCTGGTCTCCCTTCTAAGACAGGTTCATTAGAGTGAATGACAAGCTCCCATGTAAACACCAATAAGCTACAATTTTCCTTCAAACAGTTGCTTATTCAGATTGGATATGAACGATAATTTGCATAGTTTATTTTCAATTACATATATAATACATACATTTCCAAGTTTCAAATATAATAATAATAACCTAAATAATAATAGCAACAACAACAATATTTTGGTTCAAATAATTGGAAACAGAATTTTTATAAAGGTTCAGTTTTTGGGATTCTCCTATGAGTGTGTCTGATACTTCAGAGATGAAATGAATCTGTTCATTTTCTTTTGAAGTCTTGCTTATTACTTGGTAATAGGAGGTAGGTAGGAGGCAGTAACTTATTCTGATATAATCATATTAGTAGCTTGCCCTTTCTTTGCCAAAGAGAACTCTACAAAGACAGCCCTATATTATCAATCAATAGAACCAACTTGACTAATTAACCAACTCTCTCTATTTCTTCTTTACAGTATCTATGAGACTGGCCAGGCACATTGATCACTTGAGGCTAGTAGAACATCTTTTCTATCCTGCCTACATCAATATCCAAGGAAGGAGTTTTTTGCTTGCCAAGAATCCGCTGAACCTCAACCTTTCTCTCTCTCTCTTTTTTTACTATTTCTTTATATATATATATATATATATAT
>NW_004567111.1:8755644-8788897 GCF_000260355.1 Condylura cristata
CAGGTTATTCTATTTTTACAGAGGAACATATGCCCGGTAGAAAATTAAGAAAATTGCTAAGGACAGATAAACATTGATTGCTAAGGGAGAAGAAGGCCACTTATCATATTATCTCTTGCGAACAGCCCCTCCCACTGCACCCAGCTTGCTGCTAATATCTTCCATTTTAATACAGTGAGAATGCCTCCAAACAATGGTTTAACTCATTGATTTTTCTTGCTATGTTCATTATCTACTTAAGCACAAAATACATTTATTGTGGCTTCAAAGACTGCCTTCAGTTGATCAAATGGCTGTAGTTGAACAAGGGTATCAAATACAAATGGACACCACTAAATAGCCTCTTTATCAATGCAGACGAGCCCCATCCAGACGTGTGGTAAAGCCTCAAACCAAAGAACATATGTCTTAAGAAGTTAGTGTTCACACATAATTTAGCACCAGATGAACCCAGAAACTAACGACTATTTATAATGCCAGCCATGGGATTTGTCTGGGTAAAGCCTTCCATCCCCTCCCCTTTATCTTCCAAATGATGCCCTCTGTTAGGAGCTCAGGAGAACTCTAGCCTTATCTTGTACTTCCTTCCTACTTGCTCCTACCTGTGTTCAGGTTGAGCCCAACCACCAGGCAGTTTGCATGTCCTCACCTCCTCCCCAGGAGCCCCTGTGAAATCCTACCCACCAGTGCCTGGAATGCACATTGCCACACATTTCTGTTTACATGCCACCTTCATGGGGCAAGGTTGGAGGTAATCTGGGTGGAGGCCTGCTTTTTCTTTGCCTCTCAATGGCAGCCTCTTAGATGTTTCTGGACATAGCTGATAGTCACACCATTTTTCCATTTACTCTTAAAGTTGTAGTCTTGTTTGAAGGTCTAGAAAAGACATAGAGGAAAGAATTTCCTAGGCAAGTTCCTCTTTAAGGAAAAAGTGATAACAACAAAATTTTCCTCTTGCTCTGCTTCCTCAGCTAACTATAGAAATTATAATTTTGAGAGGAAGACTGTCAAAAGCTGTAAATAGCCATTAAATTAGTTTTGCATTTGCTTTTGACAAATGGGTTGTAATTAGAGTTCATCTCCCTCTTATTGTTTTTTGAAATCCTTGGAAGTCTACCAGAGAGCGGTACCTTCCAGAGAAAAAATAGGAATTGAGAAAAAAACAAAAACAAAAAAACAAAGCAAAACAATAAACAAATCCCCATATAAAAAGTGATAGAGAATCATTGAGAAAAGAAAAAACAAACAACAACAACAACAAAAAAAATCCAGCAAATAATCATGCTGCTAGTTAGGAAGCAGGGTTTCCACTCGCCTGCCTAGGATCTGGATGACCAAGACTTAAATGCTGTGTCCATGTAGAGTTTAATCCAGTTTCCTACCTCAAAATAAAAATGAGCAAACAGGTCCAAGCCAAAATGATGATGATGATGGCAAAAGGGGAGGAAAGAGAGCTTTGAGAGTAGCATCTCTATAGTGTGGGGGATGGTCTGCAGTGAAATGCAGTTGTCTTTTGATACCTGAGAAAGAAACATCTCTAAAAGACATAAATGACAGAATCTAGGCTTTGGAACTAACTTCTCTGAACTCAGCAGCAAAGGCAGGGAGGAGGGTGAAGATGCTGGAGATGAAATATACAAGATCAGGGTCAGGTCATTTGTTATAGTCAAGAAAAAATTCCCATAGAAACAAAGTGGTCAGAGGGCCCTCCCTGGCGGCACAAAGGTTTAAAGCACAGAACTAAGAAGTGATCCACAGCCACTGCAGCACAAGATCAATCCCCAGCCAGGGGGGTGACCCATAAGGCATGGAAGATCTTTCCTGTCTCGCCAACTCCTCCCCTCAGCAGTGTACTTCATTGATCTGCCTGTTCTGCTCCCCACTCTGTCTCTGGTGAGTCCTCTCACTGCCCCTGTGCCTCTGGCCTGTACCCCAGTTCTGTGTGCATAAATAAATAAAACTTCTTTAAAAAACAAACAAACAAACAAAAAAGTGGTCAGAGCTCCATTCAAAGACTTTAGATAAGAATTGTTTGAATCAAGTTGCAGTTATGCCTTGCAACAGTTGTTAAAAATACAAAAGGTGTTTAAAAAAGGAAAATACTGAACATGAACAGGGTAACTCAATAGCAAGTACAAGGAGGAATAAGTTAAGGCACACTCTTTGCAGCTTGAAAATTGCTTAGCTGAGATGCAGCAGACGAGCTGTGTGCATGTATCTCCTAGCGAGGCAGGGGACTCATTTCATCCAACCATCCGATTCATCACCCCATCTGTTCCCACTTCTGCTGGCTGCACAGACCAAATGCCAAGGCTGGGTGCAATGGAACAGGAGAGTGAATATAAATACTGGGACTCTGAGAGCTGCTGATCAGACACGGGGAAGAAACCAAACATGCATTTTCATCTTAAAAGAGAGTTGTGGGTACAGTGACCTTTCGAAGAAGAAAGCAATAACTGCAATAATTTGCGTATTTATTATTAAACGAAGTACATCCTATTCAGGAAATGTATACAGTTTTGAATATTCAGAGGAAGAAAGAAAAACAAACCCGCTTGTCCCATGAGTCAAATGCAACAACGTATATTTTAGAGTGTTCCCTTTTAGTCTTTTGGCATGCATAGGCTTTAAAAAAATTTTGAAATCACTATTTAACTTCATCTTTCTCATGGTGTGGTCACAGTTTCTATAGTGGTACCACTTCCCTTTGAAAGAATTTACTGTATTTTATGTTGCTTTCCCTCTATAGTTGAAATAAAGTGTGAGATCTGAGGAAAAGATCAATATTTAAAGACCACTGGAAAAGAATGATCTCTGTCTTCAATAATTTATATTAATTAGGGAGAACAGACCCCTGGAGACAAGGATCTGAAAAGAGGGAACATGAAGAATTTTGTATTAGAAAATAAAAAGTTTTTTTAATGAAAAAATTTATTCCAAGGAAGGTGACAATGATGGAAATGTCTTTATATTGGGCCACGTGATGTGTTTTACTATTGTCACTCCCACTGGAAATTACGACCCATTTAACATTTCTTTGCATTATATGGTTATTTCTTGGTTAGGAGATTGAAATAGCTGAAATTAATGAGTTAAAATAGAAAAACGTCACTCATAGTTGTCACTTTTCCAAAAGCCTTAGACTAATGCACAGCCCAAGCAATACACGTGACTGTGCCTATTTTATCCAAATCTGGCCACTGTGCCTATTGCTCACTTTAAATTTTTGCTAGTTATATTGGTAACAGTTGACACCACTAATTTTTAAACCTTAATTAGGTTTAATGTTTTATTTACTAACTTATTTATGTTTAACATTATAAAGAGTAAGCTTTTAGTACTTGTTTACTAATTATTTGTTCAAACTGGAAAAGTTTGCCTGTTAAAGTGTTTATTTTTGAAAATCAATATAGAGAAATTCTTTATAAAATTTGCATATCAGTTTTCCATGGTTGTATTTGCTAAAATATCCTTCCTGGTATCTCTATCTTGGTAGTTGATACAGAGGTTTTACCTCTCAGTGTATCACTTAGACAGGAGCAATTGGTCATTTCATTCAGTTACTTTCTTCAAGATGTTTTCCTAAAAATTGACTTGCTGTTCTCTTCTCATTGTTGTATGGGAAGAGATTAGTCATTCATCACGTCACCTGAAGGTCAGGAGAGGACACAGGCCATCTTGCTGATTGTGCAAAAGAACACAAAGGGTGGATACCTTTTCCTAAGGGCCAATTTTTGTATTTGTTTCTGAGTCTAAAAAGTAATAACCTTGCATATAAATAGTACCTTCACCATTCTCATTTGTCCCTTGTTTAAAAAATAGTTTGAACACATGACCACTGGTTGTTTGTGCTACTTCGCCTGAACACTTCTATGTATAACATCACATAAGGGAGTTCTGCAAAGTTTTGGATATTCCCTTTGTTGGTTACTTATGTTACCAGGATTCTGATTACATTAAGTATTCTTTCTTTCACCCCAGAGAAGCATACATCTGCTTCTGCTGACATCTGTTCTCCTTTGTGGGTTCTGAGGAAACATTTATTTCTTTTTTGCTTTTCTTCCTGTTTTAGCAATGTCTGCTTCTCATCTTAATAAATCACCTTTGCTTGGCAATAACTTAATAGAGGAAGAAAGCAGAGCTGAAGAGCGAGTATGTAGCACAGAATATAAAATTCTGGACCACATTTTGTCTTGCTGCATGGTGCTGCCACATAGCACAAAACTAGGTTCATGGTGTACTGGCATTGTTCTTAAAAGAAGGTTATGAAGTACAATATCAAGGGCATAAGTTTGCCGCCATGTTTAGCATAAGGGATCAGGCATGGTGGATGGGGCAAGAAAGATGTAGCTTTTGGAGTAGAGTTTCAAATATTGTTCTTGTTACCTATTTGAGTTCCAGGCACCTCCCTCCCCTGATGTCTTCTGGAGTCTGGTACCCCCTCCTCTTTGAGAGGGCCCAGAAGATCACCAAAATGATAGGAGATGAAGTGAGACTAGAGGCTCTATTTCACATCTCAAGACAGGGCTGGACTTGCTTCCCCATGGATGCCTGAAATCCTGAGCTGTCATTCTCATATCCTGAATTAATTCTATGAAGCACTCAGGACTACTTGATTGATCCAGTGAAACTGGGTTTTATTGAAAAAAAAAAATCATAATACCAATGGCTAAGAATTGTTTTAAGAATTCAGTCGTTACTGGGAGAAGATTCACAATACATATGAAGGACTCATGTCCAGGACATAGAAAAACTCTTACAAATCAATAATTAAATAAATGAAATTCAAGACAACTGACTAGGCACTTCCCAAAAAGGGAAAGTTCCAAATGAGTAGCACACATTAAAAAAAAAAAAAAGACGCTCAATGTCATTGCTCATCCAGGTAACAGAAATTAAGGCCATATTAAACAGTCAGCAGAATGACTAAAAAGACTGACTATCCTAAGTACTGACAAGGAAGCAGAACATGTAGGCTGCTCTTAAATTGCTGTGGAGTATAAAGTGGTACGATACCTCTGGAGAATTGTTTACCTGGCCATATTTACTAAAGCTAACCCTAACATCAACTGCATGATGCATTCACTCCATGTGAAATATGTACCCAAGAAAAATGAGTAAATGTTTTGACCAAAGGCTGAAAATAATTCAAATGTTCATCAACAAGTGGGAGGATAAAAAGTGGTCTACGGCCCTCTCTGGTGGCACAACAGGTTACAATGCAGCACTGCAAGCAAGCTGCAACCGCTTCCTTGCAAGTCCTATCCCTGGCCTGGCAAGGTGATCCACATGGTGCAGCAGACCTCACCTGTCTCGCCCACTGCTCCCCTCAGCAGTGTACTTGGTCGATCTGCCTGTTCTGCTCCCCACTCTGTCTCTGGTGAAGCCTCTCACCTCCCCTGAGCCTCTGGCCTGTACCCCAGTTCTCTATGCATAAACATATATTTTTTTAAAAAAATGGTCTAGTTGTTTGATGGGACACTATAGAGCAGAAATGAGTCAACATTGGCACTGGTCACATCCTGGTAAAGAGCCTTTGTTGGGACACAGCCACACTCATCCTTTACATATTGTCTATGGCTTTGGGGGGGCAGTTACAAAGGCAGATACGAGTACTTTAGTCAGCAGCCATGTTGCTTACAAAGACAAATATATATTTAAAGATTTATTTATTTATGCCTACAGAACTGGGGTATAGGCCAGAGGTACAAGAGCAGTAGGAGACTTCATCAAGAGACAGAGTGGGGAGCAGAACAGGCAGACTGACGAAGCACACTGCTGAGGGGAGCAGCAGATGGATCAGGAGAGGCCTGCCGCACCATGTGGATCACCTCCCTGTGGGGATCAAACTCGTGCTGAAGTGGCTTTAGCTTCTCAGTGCTGTGCTTTAACCCTCTGCACCACCAGGGAGGGCCCACAAAGACATATTTTTTAAGGGTCCAATGATCTTTTATTTTTCTTCCCACCTACCATGGCATGAATTCATGGGGGCTGGTTCCTTTCCTTGGATTCTCAAAAAGTGTGCTGCTCTGGGGGAAGCAGGCTGCTGCTTCACCTGAATCAAGGACCTTTGTCTTTGGCTTCCTTTATTTTCTGATCAATTTTTTCCCACATTTCAGGAAGCTCTCTTGCTCTTACAGTGCTTAATGTGCTCAATGCAAACATTCATTCTCTTGGCAAGAATCTTGATCTTTCCTTGTTTATTTTCAACAATGCGAGCTGCTTGCTGGGTGACAACACTTCCCTTAATGTTGGTCATTTTGGAGACTTACTGGAAGATCTAGTAAGCCTCAAAAAAAAAAATTAAAAAAAATAAAAAAAATAACCAACCTAGTCCTTTACACGAAATGTTTACCAAACTGCTAGCAAACATTAAATAAGACTAGATTACAGGCACACACAAGACCATGAAATGAATCTCACTGATACATGATATCATTACATTGAGTGATAGGAACCAGACACAAAAGAATATACATGGCAGAATTTCATTTGTATAAAATTTCGTAATAGGCAAAACTAATAGATGGTTTTAGAAATCTTGCTAATGGTTATATTTGGGGACACATGCTGAGATGAGTACCAGGGTTTCTTCAAGGGCCCTGGAAATGCTGTATGTCTTGATCTTAGTGGTAGCTACAGAAATGTGCTCATCCATAAAAGATAATTAAGCTGTCCATACAAGATTAGTGCACTTTATCTTTTTATAGGTCAATTTTAAAAAAAAAGAATAGAATCATGAATGTGCTACCTCTTAACTGGGAAACTCTCCTTATGTAGTTCAAGGGTAAAAAATCTCTTTTTTTGTGACTGTGGAAGAAGTTGTCTTTTTTTGCAACTGAAAATAAGGTTGGTAAAAGTGACCTGACATCAAATCTAGAAGGGTATTATACCAGAAGATGAGGTAGTAAGAATTGTTGCTAGAAAACCTGCCATCTACCAAAGGGTGTCTTCATTTTTTCTTTCTTTTCTTTCCTCTTGACTGACCTTCTCATTTGCCACATTGTTTTAAGCCATTTCTTAGGTATCACAATGCATTACCAATTTTGTACTTCCTTATTCACCTATATCTGCCTCTTTTTTCTAGTATATTTATAGTAAATTGCTTGCATAACCCTTGAGCCTACATTAATTTATCTTTGAATGTTTTTCATTTCCCCTTTGTGTCCTTTAAGTCCATTGATTTACTCTATTTGATATTTCTTCATTATTCTAAAATTCACTTGGCTGCTGTTCAACACACTTATTTTTTCCCCCTTTGGTCCTCGCTGTGTCCTAATTACCAACCTAACTAGGTTATGAGAACTCTTGCACAGAGGGTCCCTAACCCATACATTAGAATTGTATTGTATAGATCACTCAAGCTTAGCCAAAAATTGATTTCTTGCTAGCTCCCTCTTTTACATAGTGCATAATATAGTAATCTTGTGCCCTGCCTGCAAACCTACAGTCGTACATGATTTATTCACTTCCTGTCATTTATTTCCAGAAAACTAAAATCATATGTAACTAGTAGCCTTTTCTATTAGTATGAATGAAAGCAGTAAGATGATATCAAATGGAGGAGGCTATTGCTGTGGTTGGTAATCAACATGATAATGAAAGATTAAGGCTTCTTCCTTCAAAGCATTCCTGAGCACTTTGCAATTATATTCCCACTGATCCTCATAACATTGCTACAGTAATTGCAAAATTACTAAATGTTTGTTGCAGACTGAAGGGAACAATAGAGAGTACATGAGTTCTCCAGGGCTCCCCATTTTGCTGCCAACTTTGCATATACAAATCAGGACATTGTGTGCAAAAGGCAGGGAGATTAAAACTTGTAGTTTTTTTTCTTACTTCAAGTAGAAAAGGAATGAATACAACATTTGATGTTCTTAGAGTCCCAACTTGAGATGGGGCTTCATTGTCAAGTGTGCTAACTTGTACATTCACTGAACTCTCAAACATTTATATTTCTAGAACTTAGAAAATCACCACCTGTCCTTTCAACCACCATGCTTTGGGATGAAACATCCAGGCCAGCTTGATGCAGAGTCATCTTGGAGTAATATTTTCATGGAACCAAATATTTTAGGTTATGAAGGGATCTTTGAATAAATCCTTTTTGCCACTGCACTGATAACTGAATCATTGCTACAACATTCTAACTTATTCCTGAGACAACCTGCTTTATTTTTATACACTTTTACCATGATGGATCTTCTCACTGCACCCACCTGTACCAATGAACCACACTGAGCATAGAGGTTTTTAAACACTTGAACACAGATTGTATTTACGCTGAGCCTTTTCTCTTCTGGGTCAAATATAGAAATTTCTTGACACAGCATATTTTCAAGTTCCCCACCACGGTCACCTTCTTGTCTATAATCCTCACCCTTAAAAATTTAGGGGTGTATGGGCCTCCCTGGTGGTACAATAAGTTAGGACACAGAACTGCAAGCTAGCTGCAGCTGCTAGTTCAAGTTCCATCCCCGGTCCTGGAGGTGACCCATATGGCACAGTAGATCTCTCCTGTCATGCCCGCTGCTCCCCTCAGCAGTGTACTTCATCAATCTGCCTGTTCTGTTTCCCACTCTGCCTCTGGTGAAGTCTCTCACTGCCCCTGCACCTCTGGCCTGTACCCAGTTCTGTATGCATAAATAAATAAATCTTTATAAAAAATGTAGGGGTTCAAAACTGAAAGGTTTTCCAACAGATGATTTACCAACACAGAGTGGAGTGTCGCTTTCTTGTTTGAACTTGACTCAACCCACCCCCTTTGCCTGGTCAGGCTGTCACTTGGACCTTCGTTACAGCTCTCTGGACACATACACCAGCCACACTGCGAAGAGACTTGGAATGCATGTCACCTGGTCATTTATGCAAGCATCTACATCAGCCCATTTATGCTTTCAGCCTTTAAGATTAAAATCATTTCTTCTTAGAGCATGAGTTGTTCAATTTTTACTATAAGGAATCAAAGAGTACTATTTTCAATTCTGTGGGTCACATGTTCTGTTACAACTACTCAGCCCTGCTGTTGAGGTATGAAGGCGGCTGCAAACAATATACAAACAAATGAGTGGGGCTGTGTTTCAATAAAACTGTGTTTACCCGACTAAGTAGTGGGTAGAATTTGACCCAGGGGGTCACAGTTTGCTGATGTGTTCCTTAAAGTATCTGGAAGCATTTCACAGTGATTACTTTTTCATTACCCTTAAACATTACAGGAACAAGGTATATTATTAAATGTCTTTTAGAGATTGAGGACTTTGGTATTGGGCATCATTGAGGCTAGCAATGAGACAAATTAATATGTACTGTTTCAGTAATTTCCCTGTTCATCTTGCTACTCTGTAAATGGACTCTGTGAGATACTCATCCTTATTAGGGAAAAAAACTTCCAGTGATAGCTCACTTCTTTCATTTGTCTTCTGGTGGCTACCCTGGTTGTGTAGATTTGATTATAGTCATCCCTTAAAACTATAATCTACCAGAAACCTTTATGATCATCACCCTTTGTGCTCAGATCAATCCACTGCTGTGACTGTGTGTGCAGTTTCAGAGGGTGTTTGTCAGAATCGGCTATCTGTCCAGAACATTCACCTAAATGACCCGGTCGCTGAAAAAGCAAAACAAAACAAGAATGCCCATCAATTCCATACTTTCATCCCTTAAAATCATTTATGGGCTTCCCTCCTGTGTAGTGACTACATTTTCTGCAGGTATATTTTGTATTTTCATGGTTTCCTGCAGTTTGGGTGTTGCAGGGAGCTCTTTCCTTCCAAAACTGTCATTTGAGGATCAAGGCGAGTCTCCCTGAAGCATGGAGAGGCGCTTTTCATGCTAATCCAGCCCTCCATGCACACATTCTGAGCCCCCGTGCTGTGCGAAACACCGTGACAGATTTAGGGAATCAGAAATGATAAACTAGGGCCTCAAGGAGCTCATGTCGGTAATGACTAAAATGCACAGAGACAAATCTCTTGGTTTTACCCCCCAGCACAATTCCTTTTTTCAAATCAGGTAACGCCTATCATGCATATACTCTGGAATTTTCCATTCTCCCTAGAGTTGCCTTTCTTAGCATTTTAATCTAGGAAGCATTTGTTCTTTTGAATGTCATGTAGTGTGACAAATTAGTTCCCTTCCTTTTACTGAATCACTTAATAAGCGGCTTCTCTTCTGCTCCCTTATTCTCCTCGATATTCTCATAGTGTAAGTGTAACAGCTTTCCTTCTCAAAGTCTCCTAATGTTTCACTTGAGAATTTTCACAAAACAAAAGTTAAAAACAAAAAACCAACAAAAGCATAACATGAAAAGTGGGCTGAAATTGGAAATCTGGCTCCGTGTTCCATGGTGGTGTATGTATGGGTAAATTTGTGGTGGTGCTGAGAAATCAGTCTTATCAACTTAGTTGGACTATCAAATCGTGATTGTGGTGAATGGCTTTTCTATAGGAGTCGAGGGAGTCACAAGTTGTATCCTTGAGGGTCCACAAACCCAAGCATGTGTGGATGGAAAGAATTAAAGACAATGAAATAACATTAAGCTAACTTAAAATGGCATTAGAATAAAAGCCCATTTTCACAAGAAAATACACAAAATAAAAAGCCAATTTCTATGAAAAAGCATCTCAACATTAAGAGCATTCTGTACCTTTTTGAGCTCCAGACATAGAACAGGTAGAGAAAAATGCCATAATGCCAGAAAAAAATGTGAATGGTCTACTCTTTCCAGCTCTATCCTTATGATGTGTGCTAAATGGGCCTGAATTAAAAGTGGTTCAAATGTCCTCACTGGAGAGTCATTACAATTTACCTGTGCAAATTCAATTCCCTTACAAATCTCATGGCTTACCTTCCATTCTGTCCACTTATAAACATGTGGGTGAGTTTTAAAGTGGCATTTTCTACCTGATTGGATTCAGTATCTCCATCTTAAAAAATGCATGTATCTAGTTAAAACTTGACGAGAGCCTAGAGTTTGGGGAGAGGGGTGGGAAAACTCAGTGCCCAAAAGGAATTCACGACATCCTCTTTTCAATGTCTGTCTTCTGACTAACTTTACACACAGATGTAATCACTTTCTCAATAGGCACACTCAGAATCTCTCCTCAGTGACAAGTGTGTGGCTCTGAGAATGCCTGGCAGCCGGTTTCCAAGCCCATCACTCAGCATCCCCAGCTCCATCCGTCTGGTACTCTTCAGGGGTTGAGTGAGTGGCAGGAATAAAGTCCAAGAGTCCAAGTTAACACGGGCCATGCCCATGAAACTAACGGTGAAAGCTATCAAGAGCCTGATTTCCTGTCTAAGGGGCATGAGCTGCATTGATCTAGCCCTCAAATAGGAAAGAGAGACCAGGACTTCAAGAACTGCAGTGGCCACTGAGAGTCCGCCACTGCTTCTGGTGGCCAAGCACGTGTCCATCGGTGCTTTCAGAACACTCATCATTTCCTGTTCTTTGGGGGCCAGCTACCTAAGTTTCTGGAAATTAGCATTTCCTTCTCTTGCTTGCAACAGCAGCCATGCAAAAGGAGCACGCTTTTAATCAACTCTTGAAGCTGTGGCTAGGAAAGTCATCCCTGGAGGCTCTTGAACACTTGAAGTCTTCACCTGCTCATTCAATTCCCTTCCCTCTGAAGAAGAGGGGCAATTTTTCATTTTCTCTGGAACTGAGCGTGCAGGAGATGTTCAAGCAGCATCCTCAGGCAGCATCTAAGCAGACCCAGCACAGAAGACTCCTCCAGCCCCGTGGTCCATCTGCAACACTGTCCGATCAGACTCAAGAGACAGGGCATCTGTCCACCAGTCTCCTTGTGGCTTGCTGCTGCTGGGCACTGCACAGTGGCACATTGTGTGCCAACCCTGGCCAGCTCCCTCTCTAACTGGTTATGGAAGAGTCACTCACACTTTTATCCTCTTCGCATCTGTTTATATCTGGCTCCAATTATTTCCTTACCTTCCTGTGAGGCACTCAGAATACCCACAAGAACATCCTTTGGATACTCCCCTCCACCTGGTCTTCCAAGAATTCGGTGTCATCTTTCTGCATCTCCTGCATAACTCTCAGGCATTCTATAGACCACGTCTGGCTTTACCGTGAGTAGAATCATCTCAGAGACAGGATTTGGGAGGTACACATATTTCATAAGATCTCCTGCTCTTTGCCTCCCTCTTTCCTGCCCAGATGGACCTGTGATCTCATCTTGCACTCATTTTCAGAGGCAGAGGTATTTCCTCGTGGCAATTTTATTGCATGACAAACAAGAGAGAAATAACTGCTGCAGCACCCAGGGAGGCAGTCATTTACATCCACTACTGCTTTCCTTTTAAAAGTCAGATTACAAAGGATGCCTCCTCTCATGTAGTAAATAAGTTTGTCAGAAGTTAAATATGGTTAACGCTTCACGAAAGGCAAAGGGGTAATTTACCTGCGTAGTCGCTGGATTATGGTCTGGCTTTCCCTGGCAAGTGCCAATGGCACCGCAGGACCACGGTGTGGGTTTGGCTTGCTGTGTTCTCCCACGTGGACTGCACAGACACGGCAGACGTGCACTCACTGTTTTTTTGTTTTGTTTTTCTGAAAAATGGTATCTGTTCACTTATGTATATTTATTGAAAATAACCCCAAATTACGGTGTGGAATTATTTAATGAAGTAGGGCCTCCCTGGTGTCTTAGGGGTTAAATCTTAGCACTATCATCACTGTGGCCTGAGTTCGATCCCCGACTAGGGAGCTGACTCACACTGCGCAGACCTCTCCTGTTTCGCCCGCTGCTGAGGGGAGCAGCGTATTTTGGTAGATCTACCTGTTCTGCTCCCCACCCTCTCTGGCGAGTCCTCTCAAGTCCTGCACTTCTGACTATACCCCAGTTCTTGTTCACATAAACAAATAACTAAATCTTTTAAAAACATGAAGTACAATTTTTGTCTTAGAACATGCTGCCTTTGTCTGCTGGGATTGGATTTCCTTGGGGACTCAGGGGGCTTATTCTCTCCATAAATCTTTACTGAGCTCGTTGGTGGAAAGTGGCTTCCACCTTCTTATGCTCCTCAGATAGCTGATCCCATGGCTGAAGCCACTCTGATTCAGCTTGAATCCCAGGCCCAGGGCCCACCACACTTTCTGATACTAACTTAGCTTTTGCTTACTCCAGAGCTGTGTACTCACCCAGAGCACTCTGGTTCTGGTACCACAGTGAGCCCCTTAGAAATCTTTGTGTTTTTATTGTGAATATTTTATTGTTTAATTATTATTTCCTTTTATATTATTATTTTATTTATAATAGTAACTATGTTAGTGGTATATTTTATTAAAGTACCTACAAAATTATATACATTTTACAGAGTAATAAATATTTAATAATATATCATGTATATATTATTTATTTTTTGGTGTACAAAATCAGGGTTTGCTAAATGGATACACTGCAAAATGACTACCACACTCAGTTTAGTTTGCATCCATTCCCTCCCTTATAACATTTACAGGCACAATATGATATTAATAGCAACTTGCAAACAGGGTAGAGATGCTTAGACTCATCTAGCTTGTCAGAAATGTTGCATCCTCTGGTGCTAAGTACTTCCCACTCCTCCATGTACTTTTTTTTTTTTTTTCAGGTCACACTGCATCATAACATTGTGAGAGTTTCAGGGGTGCTTCACTGGAATCATACATGTATGTACTACATCGAGTTCACCATTCAAAGACCAAATCTACCCTTCACCAACCACTGTATCCCTTCTCCTGATTTATCCACCTCTCCCCCTTCTCTTTGGGTAACCACTGATTGTTTTAGGAACCCAAAATTTATCTTTGTTTTATCTAGTTCATCTGTTTGTTCTCTCTATTGACTATGTAGGAATGAAATCATCCAGTGTCTTTTCTTGCCTGACTTATTCCATTAAGCTTGAGTTTCAAATTTTTAATTTCTCTTAAAGTCAGAAGGAAATATGAATATTGTAATGATGAATATAGAATAATGAAACCCAACTGGGTCGTATTCATCTTTACTTCAATGTGGTGGCAAATTATAATCACGTATATGTACACATACATTGTCCATACCAGTAAGTTTTTTGTTTGTTTATAAGATTAATTTATGCATACAAGAACTGCAGTACGGGCCAAAAGTGCGGGGTTGGGGCTAAGGTGAGAGGATTCAGCAGTGACAGATGGGGAGCAGAACAGGTGGTGCTGCTCCAACACTGCTGAGGAGAGCAGTGGCTGAGACAGGAGAAGTCTGCTGCGCCATGTGGGTCAGCTCCCTGACTGGGGATGGAACTGGTGCTGCAGTGCTGTGTTTTAACCCCTTGTACCACCAGGGAGGCCCCCCCCTTTTTTTAATGGAGAAGGAGACCTGTGATGGTACAAATGCCCAGGGTCCACGAAACTCATTATGAGACCCATCGTACTCTAGTGCAAAACAATTTACTTATCCATTAGGCCCTGCATGTGCTGGGAATCACTACTTTGAAATAAAGCGTCTTTTGGGGAAATTGATTTCGTGCCTGTTCTGGGTTCCACTCCCAACATCACTGATCCAACTCCATCCTACTTCCAAGCTGTTCTCCCCTCCTCTAATAGCCAACAGATCTATGCAGACATATGCTGACCCAGAGACCGTGCCATGGACCCTCTAGGAGAGCGGGAATGATGCTCCCTCACGCAGTGTCTGGCACAGGGAAAAAGCACAGTATTTACTGGATGCGAGAGTGACAAAAACATGTACTAGGAAGAGGGCAGGGACTTAGCCAGAGAAACCCAGAGGGCAGGGGCTTAGCTAGAGAAACCCAGAGGGGCTTAGCCAGAGAAACTCAGCTGCAAATTTTGGCCCTGCCATTTACCAGCTGATTTGTCGTCCTGGTCATATCACTTAAGTTATGAAAAACAAAGATCATCAAGCCTGCCTTGCATATTGCTGTAGGTCGTAAAGATGATTTCTGTACAAACCCTGAGCATAACCAAATATAGAGATGCATCCTATTTTTTTAAAGCTGTAATGGAGTGTAAAGAAGTAAAAGTGTTGTGGAGTAGAAAGAATTGACAGTCAAAGAAAAAATATGAGTAGCTATTGACATTATTGTTAAGCTACGGTTTTGAGGACCTAAGAGTCTTCCTGCCTTTCACAAAGCTGTTCCACTCTCACTGATGCCCTCTGTTGGTGTGTTTTCTCGCTCTTCCTCACACCTGCAATATTGCTTTAGCGAGCCTGATCACAGTTTCTAAAACCTTCTCATACCTCTGCTTTTGTGTGTCTGTTCCCTCTGCTTGCAACACGCTTCCTCACACTCTCTTCCTTCTACCCTGTTTGTTTGGTTAGGGAATTCTTACCATAGCTTTCTATACTCTTTGAATCTCAATGATTCCATCTTCTAAATCTATTTTCATTATTCTTAATATATTACAACTGAAACATGAAGGCATTGTTTGAAATTGCTTATATTTACTTCTCATGAATTTAATGCCGTATTTATAATATGTTACATATAATTATGTTCTCATCATTTAATCATGAACAACTCACTACTGAAACATACTGAGACAGAGTTAAAAAAAAAAAGATAGATTTAAAAAGGTTTAGCTAATCACTCAGTTACAGTAGAATCAAAAACTTCATTGGGAAGTCCTTATGTGCCTGTCTCTGTCTCCTGCCTCTTTTTCTCCCACCTTTCTTAATACTGTTATGACTATAAATCACAGCTTTCTTTTAAAAGCAACCCGACACATTTTCCAAATTTCTCATTCTTTCAAACACCTTAGCTCCTACATTGTTAGAAATTAAATGAACAAAATTTGGAAATATCTCAAACTTCTATAACATTATTAATGATATTCCATTTTAAGATTGGTGGGTTGATATATAAATGGGAAGAAAGTAAAGAATAATCTTATAAAACTCTTGATAAGGAGATGACATCTAGATTTTACTAAGAAGCAGATAGCAATTTCCAAATTGATGATTATTTAATTTATTAATCCATTAAGTTCCTGCTCATTTTATTCCACTTAGTATTTGAAATGGAGAGATCAACTTTACCAAAATAACTTTGATCATTGTAGATGATTCATAATTATGTTCTTAAAATTAGTTACAGAATATTAATGCAGTTGGACTAAATACATATTTAATGAAAACTTGGAACTAAGTGTTTTCAGACTTCAAATATTTATTATGTGTCCTTTAGACTTCAGCATTCTTTGACACAGTGTACTACAGCTTAATGCTTCTATGGAGATTAAAATATGTATTGTATTAATATGAGTGATGATTTATGTCAGAATATACTGTCATCTTCTCTAATAAAAAATTTTACAAAACAGCTACAATATATGGGAGGTGGGGGGGTGCTGATTTGAAATTTCTGTGTGCAATTTTTAGCCAGGAAAGTTATTTATAAGACCTCTCCATATAAAGAATACCCAATCAGCTCTACTGACAGTGAGATGACTTCTAAAAATGAAAAAGGATGAAAAACAGTGAGAATGAAAGGCAGGTTCAGATGCAATATAAACAGGTTTGCAACTACAGAACGGCTTCCTCCTGAAGAAGGTGGTAAGGGTTGGGTAAAGAGAGGAGGGCATGCCACAATAGCTGCAGAATGCAGTATGCTACAGAAGCTGTTATGATGTCCTAAAATATGAACATATTTTAGGATTCTGAATTCAGTGTCTATCCATAATGCTTCCCCAAAAGGCTATTTGCTGTCTTTAGAAGTTTAATGCACTTTAAAGTAATACTCTTGCCTTATGAAGTGTGAAATCACAAAGTTTGGTATGGGGAGGCTGTCACCAAGGGCACCTCACATTACCTGCTGCCATGAGTCAGGCAGGGCTTCCATTATCTACAGGAAGGTGTCCCATTTACATCAATTTTGCTGGCTTAGGTCATAGGGTGCAAAGTAGTCAAGAATCAAGAAGTACGTGAAATTTCACATGTCCTACCTTTTCAAAATTATACTTAGGGATACAGGAAATACCGTTTTCTCGAAAATTTTTCAGAATATATGAGTATATTCATATAAATAAAATATGTGTTTGCAAAATGACTATTGGGAGGACCATTAAACACTCAGGGGAAAAAGTAAGCATGGAAGATGATTTGGTCAAATAAGTGATGATTAGCTCCCTCTAAAAAGGTTCCTACTCTCAGCTAATAGGTAGTTTTGGTCAAAGAAACTATTTTTAAGATGAAAACCATTAGGGGCTTAGTTTTGTAAGAAGTTAACTCTAAGTATGATAGCAGATCTAGCATAGGTAGCAAGACCAAAGAAATTGCAATTTTGAAGAGCGGAAGTACAAGAGTGCTCTTTTATTTAAACTTGAATCCTGTATCTTTGACTTAGAAAAAGAATTTACTGTTTACCAGAGGGAAGAAAGGGGAGTGAAAAGAGTATGGGGGAGGGAGGTAGATGGGGTACTGGTATGGGTGGCTTGGTGGAGGACGAACAGAGCATGTGCACATATAGGGAGTAAAAATGTAACCCTAAAATTAAAATCAAAAATGGGGAAAAAATCAAACTCAAATTCTTAAGTATATGAGAATAGCAATAATTACATTTAGCCATATAGCATTTAAAAGTACTGTTTCATTATATGCTCAGTCATCCCTAATTTATGTTCTTAAACATTCAGTTCTCGCTCCATTTATCTACACTTGTAATACTAAGGAATTCTGACTCATCTGTGGACTATACAATGAGAGATCATAGTCATCGTGAGATTCCTCTAAATTCTTTTAACCTTGCTATCTTGTCTATTACCATAGAAACCACCCAAATAATTATTCCAAGGAGAGAAAATCTCAGTATAAGAAAGGAGGGATTCATTTCACACTAATAGTAATTCTGAAGCCCATTATGTCAGAAAGTTTAACTGGATGGGACTTTGATGCGTGTACTTTATGATGATACATTTTCCCACTATGGAAAGTCTTAAACTCCACACAAAGATGTATTTCATTGTCAAGCTTATGTTATAGTAAAAAAAATAATAAAAAATTTAAAAAAGAAAAAGAAAACAAACATATAGGAATAACAGTAACAAAATCTTTCAATTATGACTCTGTACAAAAATGGCAAATAACACTTTAGGTCTAGTTTTCTTATTTGGAAACTGGGATAATGAAACCTAATTTGCTGGATCTGAATAACAAGAAAAGCAAGAAAACTAATCTGGAAATAATTTGCAAACTATAAAGTGCTAACCGATATTAAGTACGTATGTGTTTTGCAAACAACAAAGATGATGTTATCTTGATGTTATCTTGAGTGGTTATCTTGAGTGGTCCTTTAAAAATTTCCATCTGACAGAAAACTAGGAATTATTGATACAGTTTTACAGATAAATAAAATGAACTTTCAGATTTGATCAGGTATTTGTTCGATGTTGTGACGTAGCTGGATCTCCAGGGAAGTGGACAACTACCTAACATCTTGAAAGCATTTTTCCTCCTTGCTTCTCAGTACTTGGAGACATCTTACAGAAAAGTGATAATCCACTTGGACAACTCAAGGACCATGATTGCCACTCACTTGATTACACACACACATCACATCACCCCCAACCATCTTCCATACACTGCATACTTATCCTCGGTTTCATCTAGTCATCTATACTTTGCCTGATTGCCTTAAGTCCTGTCCCCAGGATTTTTAAAGAAAATTAAGATTCTGCAATGCTTTTCTAAGCATATTTTTTCTAACAATATTCTTTCAGTACCTGGCCCTCCACTGAATATTCAGAGTAGTTAGGTTTAAAAAATAGTCATCCGAAAATTTAAATGTAGATTGTAGATTAAATAAAATGAAGGAATTATTAAGAGAAGACTTCAAAATTATCATAATGGTATTTTGTTTAGTTTTACAAGGCTTCACATTTCTTAGAGACACATACAAAAGTATTTTAGGATAAACTGATGTAAATTTAGTTTGAAAACAGTCCTTCAGAGAGTTGAGGAGGTACAGGAGAAAGGAAGCAGGGGGTTAGAATGAAATAAGATTGGTGAAGTGTAGACAGTACTGAAACAGTATAACAGGAAAATGGGAATCTATTGTAGACTGTTCTATTTTTTGTGTATGATTGAAATTTTCAATAATAGGTTACGAGAAATAAACGTTTAGCACAAAAGAAAAATGATCTCTCATAAATACAGGCAGAATATTGAATATACTGTGGTCTTAGTGAAGTTAAAAATATATAATGAAAAGAATACTTTAACAATTCTGATCACTGGAAATTCATTTATCATTTAGAAGAGAAGGAAATGTTTTGAAAAGTTCTCGCCCCAGAAATTAGCTTTCTAGTGAGTTTATTTTTCCTTGAGAGAAGCAAACAGAAGTTAATGCATCTCCTTCCTGGGCAACTCCAGTTTCTATGTTTTCATGTGTCATTTTACTTTTTTCTATGCTTGAAAAGCAAAGAAAATGAAATATGGGTGGTGTTAGCACTGAGTTTAACTTACTTTCAACCATCCATTAAATGCATTATTTCCTAAGCAAATTTAGAATTACAAACATAGCATGCACAATGTTTAGCTCTCTAACTTAAAACACAAAGGAAAAAGAATAACATATATAAATAAAATAATGTATCCCAGACTCTCAAATTCATTCACTTTTTCACATCTAAGTATATGAATGAAAAGAGAACCACAGAAGACAGCTACCCCCTCCTTGAAACCTTTCTCTTACTAACACTATCCTCCATTTCCTGGTGCAAATGAATAGATTGAATTTCCAAGTCCTAGGGGTAGGTCTGAGTGGTGTGAGTCTGAAAGGACTCTCTGTCCCAAGCTACAGAACATGTCATGCACTAGGCATAGATGTGGCCAAAAAGATGTGGAGAAACATTTGCTGAGGGCTTCTAGAAAAGTAGCTGATTGCTTTTGTAAAAACAATTTAACAAGTCTCTTTTCCCCTGCTGAACCTAAACAAGGAAGTTCAGTCTGTCGCTGATGGCAGCCATCTTGTGCCCCTGGTGTAGCGAGCCCTGGGGGAAGCTACTTCACAGGAGGCAGAGCAGAGGAAGATGACAGGAACATCAGGTGACAGCACTGACCCTGAATTAAGCTTCTCTTACTTTGAGACACAATGCAGGTCCTTCATTATGAATGCTTGTTTGATTTGGTTTTTCTAACTTGAAGTGGAGAATGTTCTTGCTCACACACCAGCTGGAGCCTGGCTCTTAAATAGTGCTGCTATTCTCTTATGAGAGCCATAATCCATATGTGTCTTCTTCTCTGCTCCATGCCTATATCCCAGTCCATCTCCAGATGTATTAATGAAATGTATCTGATGCAGGTGCCCAGGAAGGTGGATAGCAGTTACTGCCGATCCCAAATCTTATGAAAAATATATATAAACATGGCAGCTAAATGGATACATGGTCACCATACTCTAAAGCACTTAACCATAAATGTTGGAAGTGAAAAAAGTTAATGGTGTCTATTAATGTTGGTGACAAACATCAACCTACTATCAGTGATTGGAAACATAAAGCTCAGAAGAAAGCGAAAAGCCAGATTTTAAAATGCTGCAACTTCCAGTAAGGTGCAAACAACTGAGGAAAAAGGAACAATGGCTGTGTTGCATCAGCTGTAATTATTAGATGTTTCTCTCGACTCTGTGTCATGATTTGAAAGAGGGAAAGTATAAAGACCAGATGGATGACAGGGTACTTGCATGCTTCTATTTAGTAAATCACTAGGTGTTTACAGAATCTCAGCTGTGGATCTAACTCTCTGAGGGGTTGAGCTTATCAGGGCTGGTTTGGGAACACACACATTCCCCAGTACTTACAAAGACCCACATTTAGTTTAGTGCCCTCTTGCCACCATCTTGAACTTCTTAATAATGACTGAACAAGGACTCTACATTGTCATTTTACTCTGGATCCCAAAAGTTTGGTTATTAGTCCTCATGCTTATAAATGCTTTACTTCCTGGCTCTGTAATTTGTTGACCATTAGAAGAGACAAGACTGTAAGAAACATACATAAAAACAAATTAATGAACAAGATTATTATTTAAATTTGCATTGCTTGGATAAGCTGCCAGAAACCACTCAAGTGGGTAGGACAGTTGATTAGATATATATGCTAATGTATTAGTGGGATGATGATATAACCAACTAGCAAGTCTTTGAAAAGAAAGACATTGATATGTACAGGCAGGGTTTGCTGGTTAGAAAACCTGGAATGCATTATTATTCACCTTTCAAAGTTATTACTAGGAATTACTTATTGAGCATTGACTTTGTATGCATCCTATCGGTACAAATTAGCCAAGCAGGTCTCACAAGGCCCATTCTAACAGGTAAGGAAACTAAGGCATGGAAAGAACAAGTCATGTGTCTGAAGCCCCACAGCTAGTAACACAGTTTGATGCAGAATCCCTCCTCCAATCCTGACTTCCAAACCCAGGTTCTTAGATATTTTATGCAATGGTATCTGTACACAGGCACAGAGGTATTCCACGAGATACACACTACAGGCATTAGGACATACCCACAGGTGGGCACGAACCGCTGAGAAACACCTAGACGGCACAGATCAGGAGAGACTGTTGGGAGATGATGATGATGCAGACACAACGGCAAGTTGTAGCGACTGCACTAAGATTTGTGGCCACACTTGCTTTATCTCCATGAGTCAGTGACATGCCCGGGAAGGCCCTGACCTCTTAGCTCACATGCCCTCCTAGTGCATGTCCAGCTCACATGCCCTATTACGTGCATGGTCTTCACCAGCATCTCCCCTGCCATTGACAGGCTGTGTTGTGACTGTAGGTTTGTGAAGGGTGATGACAACCTCGACAAGATCAGACCTGTGGGAACTTGAATGCAGAATCGGGTTGAGAAGTTTAAAGATGAATGTGCCCACAGGACATGCGACAGAGGAAAATGTTGAGCAAGAAGAGGATAGGGGATCTCCAAAGAAGCATCTATTAATTTAGGGAAAACCTGGTAAGAAACTTGTGTGGAAATGGAAAGAATGAGAGTGAGGGTATTTCAAAGAAGTTATGGATGTTCAAAGACAGGGGCAACCTCACAATGAAATTTTATCTGTCTTGGGCACTCCCTGGTGGTGCAACGGGTTAAAGCACAGCACTGTGAAGCTAGCTACAGCGCTTCAGCACAAGTTCAATCCCCAACAGGGTGCAGTGGACCTCTCCTTTCTCACCCGCTGCTCCCCTCAGCAGTGTATTTCAGGCCATCTGCCTATTCTGCTCCCCACTCCATCTCTGGTGAGTCCTCTCACCACCCCTGAACCTCTGGCCTGTACCCCCGTTCTATATGCATGAATGAATACATCTTTAAAAAAAAAAAAAGGGGAAATTTTACCAGCCCATCCTCACCCTCTTCTTTTCTTCTCCCTGTATCTCCCACATAGTTTACTTCTCTCTCAATCTTGTCCTTTTCTGCTTCTCTTTTCCCTCATTATTCTTTCTGCTTTGCCTCTTTCTGTCCTTCCTTATCCCCAGTTTGTTGAAAGTTGGGCTCCAGTTTGAGTATTTATCCTTGGGAATGTTTTTCTAAATTGCTTTTAAATTAGGCATTTCATTTATGAATTGTGTTCTCTTTAATGGAGTTAATGGCATGTGTGCGCTCATCTTTTTCTTTGTGAATTAGTTTGTTTTTTGGTAAAAAAAAAAGTATCATCAAAATATGTACGAGAAAGTGTAATTATTCAACTCAAACTATAATTGTGCCTAATTGACACTCCAGAAATATCCTTCCTAGTAACATCTGAAACAATTTATTAAGATTTTTGAACAATGATTCGCAGCGAGTAGCTCACTGGCAGCACAGAGAAGGTTCTTGATAACTTTATTATGAAGTTATGAAATACAGTCTATAGAGACTTCTACATCATTGCTCAAGCCATATGAGATAAACTTTGAACAGGCGTTAATGTCTGGCATGAAACTGGGTTTACTGACTGTTTGCAAACTGGCTGCCTATGTCCTGTGTCCTCCGTCTTATGACCTATGTCCTCTGTTCTACATCCTATGTCCTATGCTGGACATAAAACTCATTATAGTCAGGTTTGACAGAAAGGGAGTGTTGGACTTACATTGTGGGGTCCCTGGCTGGTAATTCTGGTCTGCCAATAGAAAATCTAAAGTAATTTCAGACTCCTGCTTCCAGCATCTTCCATATTCAACCAGTATCCAAATCTGCATTTGCTTCCACGTTGTTTAATTCTATTTAATTGTCACCTGCCAGTGATGTCTCACCTTGCTGCTTTTTGTTTTAAGATTTATTCATTTATGCATACAAAACTGGGGTATAGGACAGAGGTGCAGGGATGATAAGAGGATTCACCAGAGACAGAGCAGGGAGCAGAACAGACAGACTGACAAAGTACACTGCTTAGAGGAGCAGTGGGTGAGACAGGAGAGGTCTGCCGCGCCATGTGGGTCACCTCCCGGGGCGAGTATTGAACTCACTCACACTGAAGTGGCTGCTGCTAGGTTCAAAGTGCTGCGCCGTAACCGGCTGTACCCCCAGTGGGACCCCGCCTGCTTCTTGTGCTATGCACAAAGCAAGCAACTAGCTACGCCGGTTTCTGAAATGGAGCTGAATTATGCTAACTTAATTAAGGAAAGGACCTTACTAATCTAAAACTATGAGATGTTAGCCTCTACCCGGTCTCCTCATTCATCTCCATATCCACCTCTAAACTCCAAATGCATAATTTTTCTGAGATAGATGCCCAAAGCTCTCGTAGGACAGTGACTATTGCCCTGATGTATTCTTGATTTCTCAGCTGTCAGGAGGTGCCCTGTTGGCCCTGGCCCACTAGGGGCTGATGAACTGTTTATGGAGATGAGCGTTGGTGAATGGAATTTGGCTTCCTTGATGAGAGGTGCTAGAATATTAATGAAGGGGAAACAGGCAATCCAGAGATGGGGTGTCACTCAGGTGGTGACATTCATTAAGCTCTATCTTGTTTCCCTCCTATTTTCCACTGAAAAATGATTTCTCCATTCTCTGAATCCTTATTCTTCCTGTGATTACTCACACATAATTTATTTAAAATTACAGAGGAGCTTGTAAAATCCCTTTGAATGTCAATCATATAGAGTTTTTGTTGCTTTAAATGTAGCTCTCTAGTTGTTAACATACTGCTGTATTATTTTCACAAGTTATCTAGGTTTGGAACTGCTGAAGATAGGGACTGCATCTTCCATTGACTTAAAATACAGAGGATGCTCACTAATTATTGGTTGCTTTGAGCTGATTTTCATTAGTGTGCAATGGCTTCAATCTTAAAATAGTATGTTTTCTGGGGGAATATAAATTCCCCTAAGGATGAATTACTGTTCTTTAATTAGATAATCAGATTGACACCTTCATGACAATCGTAGCATTGACAGGATGCATGTTTGAATTTCCACAGAGAAACAGAATCATCTTGGGGAAAAAGCTAGCCTGAAGATATAGCAATGTCTTAAGGACCCACCACAAAGCAAGCAAGCTAGCAAGATATTGAGTATTTCATACAGTTCCCCTCCTTTATCTTCATTCAGGAATGCTCTTTCTGTTTTATGTATTTACCTAACTTTGGAGGAGATGTCATTTTTATCATTAAAAATACAGCTTTAGCATCCTTTTGGCATGTACTAAGACTTCAAAACTATTTGATAAATGGGTTTCTGCCTTTTTATTCATAGACTGGGAATTGGAGAAGCAGCAAGTTGAAGTGAATTGCCCAAGATGACCCAAATAATGGCTGACTGGTCTGGGCTCAAACCCACAACTGCGTGTCCTCAAATCCAATGCACTTGTGGCCTTTACATTAAGTCAGCCTCCTGAGCCACACTAATCAATCCTGAGTAAGAAAGAGAGGGTGAGGGGAATAGGCTTGACTGACACTGTAATTCTGCCTCAAGCTCTGGGGGATTCAAAGTGCTTCTGAAAGACCAACTTTGCTAGGCCGGGGGCCGCTCGAGCTGCCGATGCCTACATTCTGAGGGTTCCTCTGGCAGACTACAAGCCTTGGGTCCCTCTGATTTCTGAATATAAAGACAAGCCCCATGGATCAGTACTGTGTGTCACCACTGGGTACTGATCCACCTGCACTGAATGGAGGAAAGTATGCCCATAAAAAGGAGAAAGAAAAAAAAAAAAGTGAGGTAAAATGTTGCCACTGGATTATGTCAGAAAACTGGTTCTTTGATATTTTTTTCCCCACTGGGCTTTCAATTATTTACCTGCACTAGGGACAACAGACATCTTTCTCTATATATATACCCATAACACACATACCATCATGTGGGTCAGGCTCTATCTTGTGACTTGGGTTGCCCAACAGAGGTCATTTTAAGGGAGACTCACAGCATTGCTCTGGTCTGTCTGTGTGTGCTGACTGCCCAGAGATAGTTTTTGCCACGAGAGGGCGCCTAACCCATCTAAGCAGATTCAATCTCCATGAATTTTTTTTTTAAAGATTTATTTATTTATTCATACAGAACTGGGGTACAGGCCAGAGATGCGGAGGGTGAGAGGATTCACCAGGAACAGAGTGGGGAGCAAACAGGCAGATCGACTAAGTACACTGCTGAGGGGAGCAGTGGAGAGGTCTGCTGAGCCATGTGGGTCACCTCCGGGGCAGGTGGGGATCGAACTCATGTGGAAGTGGCTTAAGCTTCTTAGTGCAGTGCTTTAACCCGCTGCGCCACCAGGGAGGGCCCGAAGTTTGGGTTTCAATGGCTCCTTCACTTACACTCTGGTTTCTCACACACCAAAAGGCAACACTGTGAAGCCCAAACGACCATTTATATTGACAGTAAGGCAGAAACACTGGTTCACCTGGGCCCTTCAAATGACAGCTTCTCTAGCGCCCCACTCCACCTGAGAGAAGCCATGAGATTAGGAAAGCATAACAAGAGGATAACTTTCAATGGGATGTCAAGGGGAATAGATATAAAAGGTCTTAACATTTTCTTTATGGTTCGGTTTATAACAGATCTTTTCCAGCTATGATACAAATGTGATTTTCACAGAGAGCGGCTTATCCAATTCTTTCAGCTACCTGATCTATCTATCTCTCTACATATTTCTGCTGCCAGCCTTCCCTAAATGTCCTCATTTCCTGGTATATTTCACTATCACAGATTTTCTGGGTATAAAGAGCTAGCATTAGACCATCCAGTCAGTTTCAATGCCACCCTGCCTCTATGCCATCTCATAGAGATGCCCGATGACTTGGTGTGGCTCCATTTATCAGCCAGGAAGCTTGGGTCTCCTTACACTATGAAATTAGCTATTATAATATGTTTCAAAATGTTCATCATTCTGTGGAGAGGAAGCAAACTGAGAGAAATTTATACTTGGACAACTTACCAAATGCTTTTAGAAGGAGCAAACCAATGAAACTTTGGGGTTTCAGTGACATGTTTTAACAGGATCAAAATTATTTGCATTTATTCATTCATTTATTCACTCATTCAACACACTTTTTCCCCCATGCCTCTCGTTATATCTACTGCTTACTGGGTCCTACTAATCTTCCTCAAAGAAGGGAGATAAGTAAGGAGAAAGAAAGCAAACAGAGATCAGAGAAAAAAATAATGTTCCAGGTAGAGAGGATAAAAGACCCTAAATGGAAAAAAGTATATTGCTTTCAAGGAAAGAAATCCCTTCCCCTCTTCTTTTTTAGAAATTACAGGGTTCATGGCAGCATGCTGGATGATATGAAATTCAGGAAAATTTTCTAGTCTCAGAGAATTCAGCCTAGTGTAGCTAGAAAACCCCCTCAGCATGTGAAAAGCCACAGTCAAGGTACAAGACATACTGGGAGGGAACCACCATTTATGTAAGCTTGGCCAACTGTGACCTTCTGGTTATTTCTTCTCTGGTGAGTCAAAGAAAATAAATCTTTTTCTTTTTTTTTTTTTTAAGATTTATTTATTTATTCATACAGAACTGGGGTACAGGCCAGAGATGCGGAGGGTGAGAGGATTCACCAGGGACAGAGTGGGGAGCAGAACAGACAGATGGATGAAGTCCACTGCTGAGGGGAGCAGCGGGCGGGTCACGAGAGGTCTGCTGCGCCATGTGGGTCACCGCCGGGGCAGGTGGGGATCAAACTCATGCAGAAGTGGCTTAAGCTTCTTGGTGTTGTGCTTTAACCCGCTGTGCCACCAGGGATGGCCAAAAACAAACCTTTTTTAACCTCCAACAAACATCTGTCCTTAGAGTTCTAAATCGGAATGGACCCACAGAGCTTTGTCCCATAGGCAAGAACCATAACGTGCTCAAATGTATTGACAGGCTCATGGCCTTCTGGCCCACACTATAGGCCCGTTGCATGCAAAGTCACTCCCTTCTGAATGGACAGACAGTATAATTCACGGTTTGTACTTTCAGATTTCATCTGTCTTCCCTGCATCCTTCTCTAAAGGCACAACCAGGGTTTATATAGTTTCCCGAGGGAATGTCTCAGACTCAAGTTCTCTTTGTTATCATCAGTACAACTTCTCCAGTGCCAACAATACCTTTCTTGCAATTCCAGACATCTGTTTTACTATCTGCACTGGGCCCCCTTGGGGGACTGAGTTCCCCTTTGTTCATTATAGTTTTCTGTCGCTCATGTATCCCAGTGTCTGAGTTTCCCATCATGCAATGCATGTGTACCGGGGGCTGGGGCGGGCTCAGAGAGGTCCACAAAGAGGGCAAAAATGATGATGATATCATCTCTGTGGCCATCTTTTGTGGAAGGTCATATGGGATAGATAATGAAAAATGGGAGGACAGTTTATCTCCTCATCCTCCTGGGACCTGTGAGCTAAGGCTGAAGGGTGGATTAGTCATGTCATTTCCATTCACACGGTACTTTCTGTGTAATCATCACCTTGCTAAGCTGTATTTATTTGACATCACTTTGGACTGTGCAGGTAGGCCAGCTATACCCTTGTCTCCATTTTACACACGAGGTCATCAACAGAGAGGCTTATCCACAAGTCCAAGGGGGTGAGCCTGCACTATCACTCAATTCGTGTTCTCTTAACCTCTCCTCTGTCCTTCACACTCTACCAAACATCCTCAGTGCGTCTCCTTTGTTTTCCTCTTTCTGTGGACAAGGCAAAGAAATGAGCTTTTGAAGAATGGTTGAATATGGGTGCCTAAGCTAGAGTGTTAAATAACTCTATAGTTTCAAGTGAATATTTTCACCTCAGGTTTATAGCCTACAGTCAAAATGTTTGTCAGTTAAATTAAGCTGCAGCTGCCTTTGACTTGTAAAATAATATCTCATATTTCTATTGACTCTATTAGCTGAATCAGCTTATTTTATTTCTATAATTCAATGTAACATGTTGTTTTCTATTTGCTATCCCCAAGACACCCTTGTAAACAAGATGTTTCCTGTAATGGGTTTTTCCTGGTAAAAAACATTTAATAAGCAAATAGCTCCGGCCCATGGTAATAGGCACTGACAGCCTCCTAACCATATTTGAAATATGAAGGCAGTGTTTCCAAGATGACTCAAGTCAATTGCCTTTAATACTTCAATAAAAATAACTGCTATTAGAAGGTTCAATACTGAAGGCACATAATTTCAATCCTGGTTCATAAAATTTAATTTGGATTTATTTCAGGATAATGATCATTGAGAAAAGTATGTATTGGAATGGTCCAGCACATGGGTAAGGACCAGTAATATGCTCTGGGAGATAGCTGGGCTCCAGCAAAGTAGCTGGCAATATATATATATATATATATATACACACCATTAATTATTCGCAGGAATATTTTCTGTGACATTGGTCTCAAGGTGCTCAATTCAAATGCCCTACTCAGCAGAATCCCTGCCACTCAGCATTTGAGAAAAATAACTTTACATCAAATTGGATTCTCTTTGGTTTGATCACGTGATCTCTTTTCATGGGACCATTCTTTCTTTGGTCTACAGCCATATATATATATATATTTTTTTTTTAATATTTATTTGTACATACAGAACTGGGGTATAGGCCAGAGGCTCAGAGGGGTGGTGAGAGGCTTCACTAGAGACAGAGCGGGGAACAGAATAGGCAGATCTACAAAGGACACTGCAGAGGGGAGCAGCGGGCGGGTCAGGAGAGGTCTGCCTCGCGATGTGGTCACCTCCGGGGCAGGCGGGAATCGAACTCATGCGGAAGAGGCTTTAGCTTCTCAGTGCTGTGCTTTAACCCGCTGCACCACCAGGGAGGGCCCCTAGAGCCATATTTTTATGGTAAGTGGCTACAATCCTGGTGATTTACCATTGAACTATGGATAAAAGCATATAGCGTAAAATTAACTCACAACACGGAATTTTAGAGCTAAAAGGGACCTTTAAGCTATATCATCTCTGTACCTCTGGCTTCCTGGTGAAACACATGAAGTCCTGCAATTGATGATTTGCTCAGGTCACAGAGCTGGGGGCCAAGGGCTGCTTATTTGATTTTCAGATCAATGTCATTAAGCAACTCACTCTCTTTACCCCAAACCAGATAGCACAAATGATGCCTAACATAACAAGAAAACTTTATTCTACTGGAAGCTTTATCAAGCATGTTCTAAGTTTCATCTTGCTTCGCTCTCAAAGCAACTCTACTGCTCTTACTCAGTGAGCAAGACAGTTATTTTTATTTAAGTATTAAAGGCAAGTGACTTGAGTTATCTTGGAAATGCTGCCTTCATATTTCAAATATGGTAAGGAGAATTAGTGCTTTGATAAAATTTGTCCAGGTTCATCAACTAGTGGGAGGCAGTTACTGAGATTTGACCCAAGCGAGAGCCTGACATCCTTCAATGAGGCTGATGACATGAAATAATTAACTGAGGTACCAGGAGTACTTGTGCATGGACCTGATAGAGATGGTAGGAAGATAGCTGCAAAGTCTTTCTATGTGACAAGAATTAAGAAAATAAGGGGAGGTGAACTGGAGAAGCCAGAGCCAAGAGCAGGGACAGTGAAGGATTTAAGAATAAAATGGCAGGCGGGGTGAAGTGTAGTTTACGTGCAAATTGTTTTCATAACCACTTCAGTTTTCTAGTTTATTTTAGTTAGGGTCATTGGCCATTCTCTGTATTGAATATTATAGCATCCCAATTCCTCAAAATGCATTTTTCCAAGCTGGCACTGATTTTAGGGAACCTAAGGTAATAGCTTGCCTTTAATAAGAATGAAAGGGATATTTAGGCAGACCTCAAGTCAAATGAAACACATGATTACTTTTTTGCAGTATTGCTTTTCTATGTTAATAGTGGAAATACATGTGGCCTATTTCTTCATTTGGCAAATGAAAACATGAATGAATTTTGCCAAATTGTAATGTGAAAATAACTGTAATGTTCATTTTGTCCCCGATTTATCTAACTGCTTTTGAACCTGGCCGATAAGATAATTACTTTATTTCTCTGCACTTGCTTTTTTGCATCATTCTTAATGTATGACAACTTGCATGGGATGTTCCATTTACAAAACATTACATGATCTCTCTTCTTTAATCTTGTGAGACACACCGTCGAGGAACTGATTTATGACCCTGCATGAGTAACCTTGGGCATGTCTCTATCTTGCACATTATTGATAAAATGATTCCATTTTTGCAACCTGAGATTTGAAAAACACTGTCATCTGGTAACCCGAAAAGGATAGTTTTTTGAGAGGTATAATTACTCCAAGGATGAAAAAAGACAGGCATTTTTCATCAGTTCAATTTTGTTCTGGTCCCAAGTTGGTAAAAGGTATTAATAATAATTGTTGAAGGTAAATTATTTTCTCAAGGACTGGAGATAAATGTTGGATTGGTGAGACTGTCCTAGATAGTAAATTACAACTGTGTCTGGAGGAAACCACACACTTTTTTTTTTCCCTTTGCTTTTCTACTTTTAATAAACTGGTTGATGGGTGTAAGTCAATTAAAAAAAAAAAAATCTGTTGCATCCTCCTGTGTCCCAGGTGCACTGCTGTGTGTTAGAGACTAAGGTGAACGTCATACAGCAGATGCCTCCTTTTATGATCTCATGGAAGAATGAAGACATCACGTGGCACGACTGGGCGTCAGCTCTGAGCTACCAGGAGGCAGTGGAATTAAACATCCTCACCTTCATTTTTACGGTTTTTAAAACATAGTATTGTCTGTGATTCATTTAAATTATTTTCTCTACTTGTTTTATAATCATTTCCTTTGCCCCTAATTGAAACTTTGGTTTCTCAGACTTCTTTCTCATACACTGAAAAGTACATTCGATTCTCTAACAGCTCTCCAGTTTCAGCTGTTTCCTTTTTCCCCTTAAGCCTCCAGATTGAGCTAGTTGCTTCATTCTCCTTGTTCATTTAGCTCTTCATTTGTACATAAACCAAAGTACATGTTACCTTCTTTTAGACTGGCACTAATATGATGTGACATGATATAATACCTATTTTTATTGAGGTATGGTAAACACATAGCATTGTATTAGTTTTAGATGTTCAACAGCGATTGATATTTTTGTATATTGTGAAATGATCACCACAGGTTGAACATCCATGTGTGTAGCAGAATTACACATTAACCAGTGGGTCTCCTGTAACTGATCAAGGAATAGAAGTTATGTACCCCATTATCAGTAGATTCCTTCACACGTGGGAAAGTTCACAGATTTATGGAAACAAGTGATGAAAGTTTGCTGAATTAATGAACAAGATACCTAGAGTATCAGGCTATCACTTCTCACATAAACAAAGTACTCTTTCCTACAACCATAAGAAAGGGACCTTAGGCCAATCATTAATCGCTCTGGTCCCAAATTCCCAAGCAAATAAATTGAAGTGACTGGGTTACATGACTGCAAGTCATCCTATTTATTCTAAGCAAAGTTCTTACTGTATTTTAATCACTGGCATATGTTCCTAAAATGACAAGCTTCCCAAATGTTAAGACTTTTTATGACTATAAACAAAGAGTAATATTAACTACAGTAGTGAACACCTACTATGTGGAAGGTAATTTACATGGGGAGTGTGAGGGAAGTGACCGAGGTGGAATTTCAATCATTTTTGCACCCATCAGCCAATCCAGTCACTTAATAAATATTTGCTGATTGTTTCCTAGGCACCAGGAATTATCTAGGCAATTAAAAAAAAAAAATAATCGAGGAGACCCCTCAGGACCTTCTAATTTATATTTCAAATTCTTGAATTTTCCCCATGATCTACACAGCATCCAGAGTTGTTATTAGCTTTCATCATACAAATCTTTGTGTCTACCCAGTTCATGGTGATCCAGCTCCTAGAGATGTTATGTTACAGAAATAATAAATAAGTGTGTGACTTATTTCTTATAATCAGATATTCTACCGCTCATTGTCTGCTCCATATTTAGAGACCTGTTAAAATTCCTGTTTCATTCCATGCAGTGAGAATATTAACTTTAGTAAGGCATTCTCCCTTTTTCTTCAAAGATTACACAAATTATACTAAATTAAATCGATTTAAGAATAAAAGAACAATCCACCTATTTTTGGTTGCTTGCAGGGAGCAGATGTTTCAGCAATTCTTTGTAAATTGAAAGCATATTCTTTAGTTAGACATTTTACAGTATAGAAATATCTCATACTCTATCTCTTTCTGGTGCAGGTATAGCACATGCGCACACACACACGCACACACACACACACACACACAGGATGAACCCAAGTAAGCTGAGGACTTTGACTCTGGGGAACTCTGACTCCATCTCTGGTGTTTATATGTGAAAATTAGAAGGTTCTAAGAGGCAAAGGGAGAAGCTTAGCTGTGTGGATGGAGAGCAGTTGCCACTGATCATCACAGAAATAATCTAGCCTGCATATATTCTGATGTCACAGATTTTTTTTAAAGATGTATTTATTTATACTTACAGAACTGGGGTACAGGCCAGAGGTGTGGTGGGTGAGAGGATTCACCAGAGACAGAGTGGGGAGCAGAACAAGGAGATCTATTGAAATACACTGCTGAGGGGAGGAGCAGGCCAGTCAGGAGAGGTCTGCTGTGCCCTGTGGGTCAGCTCCCTGCCTGGGGATCGAACTCATGTTGCAGTGGCTTTGGAGAGCATCATAACGCAGTGCTTTAACCCATTGTCCCTCCAGGGAGAGCCCTGATGCCATAGATTTTTTTTTTCTTTAAAGATTTATTTGTGCATACAGAACTCGGGTACAGGCAGAGGCTCAGGGGTGGTGAGAGGCCTCACCAGAGACAGAGTGGGGAACAGAACAGGCAGATCGATGAAGCACACCACTGAGGGGAGCAGTGGGCGGGTCAGGA
>NW_004567111.1:8789242-8845874 GCF_000260355.1 Condylura cristata
TGATAATGCAAGCACAATTCCTTTGGGACTTTTTTTTCCTAACATCAGGACAAAATTAAAGTTTTTAACAACTTTGCCTTAGTTGAAACAAAATAGGTTGACAACAGATGTGATGTGCAGTCGTGTTCAGATGAGAACATTTAGGCTGCTGAGTGTACAACTGTACACTCATTTCCTAGGCTGTAAGCACTCAGATGGCATCTTTGCATGTTTTCTGACTTCATAATTAAAAGTTAATAGCTATGGTTTCTGAGAAGAGGCCCGGGAAGCACATCATGGTTCTAAAGGGACAAGGAAAATTAACCTGTGATTTAATTATCATATTAAAAATCTAGATTCCCTACTCAGATACTTGACAAAGATAGCTTTGCCTATACACAAATATTACCTGACACAATCTTAATATGAACATCAATGAACACTGAAATGAGACTCATGAAAGATTGTCCTGGACTAAATCATTTGTTTATTTTATGGTAATAAAACAGTTCACTAAAATCTAATATTGCAAAATTCTCTCTAAAATGCTTTAAAGAGAAAGAGAAACAATCTCAAAGTGAATACAATCAAAAATTTAACTACATATTTGCTGTATTTACCTGTCTTTTATTTTTACATTAAGTTATAAATCAATGTAAGAGTGTTCTTTGTTGCATAAGAAGAAATAAGATTTTTAGTGCCAAACTCTGATATGATTTGCAATCTGTAAGCATATGAGAGAAATGCAAACAAATCAAAACAGTCAAGAGTAAAGGCTTTCATGTTTCTGATTAGTATTTAAACATGTTAGGTGGCTATTTTCAACTTAATCATATTCATTCACGGGATTAAGACCTGCTTTTCAATATTGGCATGATCAGCCTTGGGTATGATCAGAAGAAGGAGAGTGGGAGAGAAGAAAAGAGAAGGAAGGAGGGTGAAGAGGGGAGGAGCGAGAGGACGGAACTGGGCACACTGGATCATCTCCACAGAACTGTACTCGAGATTTTAGATGGTTTATTTCTTCTTAGTAATAATTTGGATTCATGCTACTGAGAGTTTTCATAGAGGCAAAGTTTTGTTCAGTATTCAAAATATACTGCACTGATCAAAAGTGTACTAAGGAGATATTCTCTGCCTGATAACAGAGTAGAGAAGATGTAATTGAATGAAAATCTACTGAGTCTGGACTAGATATTTTGTGCACATGATTTGGAAGAAACGATGAACAAGATGACATCCCTGACTTCCCAACACTATAACAGACTGGTGTCCCAGTGAAAGCAGCCCATGCAACTGAATACATATTAATAAATATATGAATATATACTTGGAATACATATGCTAATATGTTAAGAAAACTAAGCACTGTGAGAAGAACAGGTAGTAGTATTAGTTTAAATGCCTCAGTGAGGGCTGTTTTGCTTTTTTTTAATTCAAAACTCCTTGAAACTACTAACAGGAAAAACCCTAAAGCAGGAATAGGATATTTAAATGGACTGTGAGATTAAGTGTAAATTTTCTTATTTATATTTTTCTATATTTTCTAAAAATTTTATCAGAGCCTATAACTATTTTTATAGTATGGGAAACAGACGTGCAAATGTATATAAAGCTATCTGAATTTTTCTAGCAAAGTTAAAATGACCCATAAATCATCTCATTTGTTTTGATGTCACTTCAAAACCTCATTTTGTATTTTTAGATTTTTCTCCCTTGTCATGCCACAAAGCCAAAGCAAACATTACAGATTTTCTATATCCTTCTCAAATCCTCAGTAGGCAATGTGTGTGTACATAAACATCGTCAAGTGTATCTCTACCCTGTACATAAATAGACCCTAAATTCTTATCAGTTGGCCATAACATAGCAACAGCACAACAGTGTCAGCACTTTCTAGAACACTGAATTTGAAAAGAAAGTATAGTCATAGGACATTCAATAAGATTTCAGGAAGACCATCAAAGACTATTGGATTAAACTTAGGAAAAAAATACAAGTTTTCTTTAGAGTGTAACAGAGAAAGAAGTGAACAGTGAAATGAACAGAATTTCTAATCAGAATTTTCCAACTTTAACTTAAAAGCTATGAAAAAAAAAAAAAAGCAACAGGGTATGCAGGGAGTGTTTAGCTTTTCTCCTTCATTCACCAAGTGATTTCATTATCTCTTTCTTTGGTTATTAAGAGTAGACACTTTTTCTTTCTTTTTTTTTTTTTTAAGATTTATTTATTTGCGCATACAGAGCTGGGGTACAGGCCAGAGATACAAGGGTGGTGAGAGGATTCACGGATTCACCAGAGACAGAGTGGGGAGCAGAACAGGCCAACTGATGAAAAACACTGCTGAGGGGAGCAGCGGGCGTGCCAGGAGGTCTGCCACATCATGTGGTCACTTCCCGGGCAGGTAGGGATGAACTCATGCTGAAGTGACTTTAGCTTCTTTCTTAGTGCTGTGCTTTAACTTGCTGCGCCACCAGGGAGGGCCCAGAGTAGACGCTTTAATGACAATTCCGTCACTCTAGGATTCAGGTGCTCAATGACAATTCACTCATAGAGAATAGATCATTCTTGAACTCTTCATTCTTCTTCAGTTCAATGCTGGATATGGATACAGTAGGTTCACATACCTCTTCTTAAAATTTTTAAATACTAATTAGAAATGCTTTAATCTATTAATACGTCTTTTATATCTATCTCTATATAGATAAATATAATGGCTTATTTTTACATCATTTTGTGCACTTTTCCATCTCATTTGCAATCCCTGTGGGCTTCCCAGCACCAAATCACCCCGTGTGCCATCACCATAGTCCAGTGCATTTCCCTCCCCCCACTATTTTTTATCCCATTCCCTACTCCACCCCCACCAAATGTCTCTGGTATATAGCTGTTCATCATTATCATTATTTTCTCACCTGTTCCGTTATATTCCTGCTATTTATACCTCTTAAATGTTTTTTTTTTAAATGAGGGTGGGTTTGCTGCGCGCCTTTTCCCTGTACAGCATCTAACCATAGCATTGACAGATATGAAAATCGCTGTTTTATGAAAAAAAATTCTAAAAAATGAGTTATTCCTGGCAGCTCAGAGGTACTCTGCCATAATCTCCCAATCCTGTCCTCACCTCTGGGGGTTTCCAGAGAACTGGGAGCCCACTAGTAGAGCCATGCTTCTTTGGCTTTCTAAACCCTTTGATTTTTTACTTTCTCTGCTATTGGCTTTCCTCATCTGTAAAATTGACACATAAAATAAGTTCTCTGCTGTGTGGTATGGTAGAAATGAGTCACTCCTTATGAATACTGAAGCAACCCTAGCTCATGAAAATTGGAAACAAATTAAATCACCTTGTATTATGTAAATATCATTCAAATGGATCCTAGTCAAGAGTTTGTAGTACACTTGCTGCTGAGCCTGTCTTTGATGTTCTTAACAACTTTCCAGAACATACTATAAGGTATGCGACTATTATACGATATATTTATTAAAATTGAAAGATTTGATAAAAGGAAGAAGATTACATATTTGAGTAAGATCATCTTTTGAAAAGAAAGAAAAACATTTCTGATGGAGTAAGGAATCAAAATTACAGTTGTCTTTGACATCTTCCTGGGGATTAGAGGAAGGGTCACATTAAAAGCAATATGGTGGTATAATTGGACATGGCAGATAAACACCGGAGAGAGGCATTCATTTTTTTAATGTTCTGTTCAAAGCAATGGTGGACTTATATAATGTTCTTTCTTCTGACCAAATGACAATACAGAAAGAGTTCCCTCACTGGACAGCAGAGGCATACTTTGAAGAACATCATTAAAGAGTAAAAAGTTCATTATATACCAGCATTGCCCGCCTCTGCCCAGGAGGAAACAAAAAGAGCAATAGTAAAGGCAACTGAAATCCTACTCATGAGCACCAGGGAAGAACCCAGAGATTTGAGTCACTGCAAACAGTACTTTGCAATGGCCACCAATCTGGATGAGGTCCATTTTGCCCAACACTCATGGCAAGTATGAGAAGAGGATTTGCTCTGGATCCATAAAGATGCCAGGCTGGTTGTGAAGAAGCAGGATCAAAAGGGAGAAGAGGAATCCAAAGAACACCCCTCTAGAGATACTGATTTAGCTTCATTTGGCTAACAGGTCCTTAGTTCTTAGTCAAGAGGAACAGGACTTAAATCCAGAAAAATTACTGTAGTTAGACCTGCTTGCTGCCTGTGCTAATTTCTAATAAGGTTAGTAGCCTTCATATGTTCAAGTCTACACACGGATCCTTCCACTCCTTCGTGATCTAATCCAGACTCCTCCTCTCTCACTCCATCACCCTTCCCTCCATCATGAACATCTGCAGCTTCCTAAATACTTTTTGACATTTTGGTGTCCCTACTTCATTTTTTTTTAATTCAGTTCTCCTACCTAAGACTATATCTTTAAAAGTCCACACCAGGGCCCTCCCTGGTGGCACAGCGGGTTAAAGCACAGCACTGAGAATCTAAAGCTGCTTCCGCATGAGTTCTATTCCCGCCTGCCCCAGAGGTGACCACATGGCCCAGCAGACCTCTCCTGACCCACCCGCTGCTCCCCTCAGCAGTGTACTTCGTCGATCTGCCTGTTCTGCTCCCCACTCTGTCTCTGGTGAAGCCTCTCACTGCCCCTGAGCCTCTGGCCTGTACCCCAGTTCTATATGCACCAATAAATAGATCTTAAAAAAAAAAAGAAAACAAAAAAGTCCACACCAGTTCTTCTGAAAAACATCATCTGCTTGCCTTCATCTTCTCATTGATGGAGCTAGGTTTCCCTCTGGCCCATTCTCTTAGCCTAAGCCCATTCCTTATCACAGTCTATACTTGTTTTCTGGCCTCTTAGCTATTGCCTTAACTAGCCTGAGCTCTATTTAAGAGCAAGGAATGTGTAGTTCATGTCTGTAACCCTGAATGCCACATATTGCTAGGCACTTGCTAGGTGCCTGGCACACAAGAGTTACACACTAGGGCACTGTTGTTACGGACTGGTAATGGTATATGCCCCTCAAGTTCCTACCCATCCCCCTAAGCGAAGCAATAACTCAAGTGGGATTAAGTTTATAGGAAAATCTCACAGAGCAAGATCATTAGCAAAAAAGTAGCAGATAAGCTTTGTTATCTTTATAAGGGCATCAGGGTCTAAGTATTCATACATAAGGCTGAGGATGATGCTGTTTAAAAAGATGAAGAAAGTACTCAAGAGATTCAGAAAGAAAACAATACAAACCTGGTAAAAAACGATGCCTTTCCTGGAACAGAGGTAGCACATGAGTATTTTAAATATAAAGACATCGTTAATGATCATAGAAAGTGAAGGAAGCCCTTTGAGATATGAAGTAAACAAAAAATCTGTAGATCAGCAATCTGGAAAAAGGAGGGCTGTGAGGTAGAGATTTGTCTACACAGACAGGACAAATATGTAAATATTTGGTAAACACTGCAATCAGGTCTGGAGTATGCCTCTTAAATATGGAAAGAATTCTGGTTTTTGTTTTTAAATAGATAGTGATTTTTAGAGTGTGGTCCAGGGAACAACAGCATCATCTTCGCCTGGGAACTTGTTAGAAATACAATTGCTGCCAACCCTAAACCTACTAAATAAAGCATTTTGTGTGCACCTTCCATAGCTCCGACTCCCCGTTCCTCCCCCATCCTCTTAATCTGTGTTTTAGTAAGTCCTCCAGAACCACTGATTGGGATAAAAAGAAAGTCAATTTCTCCTTGGCTTGGCTTGGCAAGTCTTTCTTCCTTTTGTGTGTCCTCTTTAGATATCACTCGTTCAGTTCAACTTATACCTCATTGCCTCGAGTCTCCCACATCTGTTCCCATTGCACTGAGCTTGTATTAGAACAATTCTCACAAGTCTCTTATTTTCTCCCTGCCCCTGCTTGATAGGGAATCACTCTGCACACTGTTCTCATAATTGGACCCCACACCCAGGCCTCTGGCTTCAGCAATCACTTCTACGTTGTCTTCTCAATTGATTTCTCTGGCCCAGATCTTTTTCTCAAGTCCCAGAATGAAGTCTACCATTCCCAGGTGTCCTCCAGATGCCTTAAAGAGGTCTCAAATTCAACACACCTAAAAACACACTCCTCTAGCTCTCTTTAACTTTCATTCAACGACTCTTCTGGGGTTGCTGCAAGAGCATGAAGGCAACTCAACTTTCACACACAACAGTTGAGGATTTTTTCAGGATTCCCTTTTTCTCCTTTTTTCCATCCCAGTTGATCATTAAGTCTCATCACCAGAACTTAAACCTCTCATTGTCTAAATTTCTTGCTAGTTTACTGGTCGAATGGGAGCACTATAATTTCTTCACAGGGCATCTGTTAATTTCTGCCTAGTTTCTCCCTACCTAGAGAGTTGGAATTTTTTTTTTAAAGATTTATTTATTTGTGCATACAGAACTGGGGTACAGGCCAGAGGCTCAGGGGAGGTGAGAGGCTTCACCAGAGACAGAGTGGGGAACAGAACAGGCAGATCAACGAAGTACACTGAGGGGAGCAGCGGGCGGGTCAGGAGAGGCTCGCCACGCCATGTGGTCACCTCCGGGGCAGGTGGGGATCGAACTCATGTGGAAGCGGCTTTAGATTCTCAGTGCTGTGCTTTAACCCGCTGCGCCACCAGGGAGGGCCGAGAGTTGGAATTTTTAATTTTTTTTTGGAGGGGGGCAGCTTACTCCTATTATATCTCCCAAGGACAGCTCCAGTATTGTCTAGGTGATTGCTCAGAGACACAATATCTTGATGCATTCTTTGTAAAATTCCTTTGTTTCCCAATGCATCCTGAATGAAAAGGAACAAAGTGCTTAGCACCAAGGTGTATCATCTGTGCACCCTTCCAGCACACTCCTTTCTCACACTCCACTTTCTAGGAATGTCTTGCAGTTCTCCAAAGACCCCACATTCCAGTCCAGTGGTTCACAGGAGTAGGTCCAGGATTAGTGGATGGTGTGATAAAAATCACTACTAATGCCAATGAGGAAAAAGAATGCTAAATATATTCAAGTTAAAGAACTACCTTTATTCTATCATTCCTCCCCCCCCCCTTTTTTTTTTTTGGTGACTCTATTTATATTTCCTAATTAATTTCTGCAACTTTCTCCGTAACATTCAAAAGAATAGGAACACAGGCAGACCGGGAGGGCTGTTCTTCCCAATTAACTTCTAAAGTTCTCTTGAAAATCTGCAAGTTCTTGGGACTTGTTCTCAGAACTAACTCTTCCAGAGGCCACAATCTCCCTCCTGGTTCTTCTGCAGCACCCAAGAGTCTGTGGGTGTTCCTCCTACTCTTAGAAACCAGTCTTTGTTTTCCTCCTATTTTGCAAGCATTGGCTTCTTTTTCTTAACTGAATTTTTGCTAATTCAACACCTGCTTCCATAATTTTTTTAAAGGTTTATTTATTTATACATATAGATCTGGGGTACATGCCAGAGGTGCAGGGGTGGTTAGAGGATTCACCAGAGACAGAATGGGGAGCAGAGTAGGCAGATTGACGAAGTCCACTCCTGAAGGGAGCAGCAGGGAGACAGGAAATGTCTGCTGCGCCATGTGGGTCACCTCCAGGGCCGGGAACTGAACTTGCACTGAAGAGGCTGCAGCCTTGCAGTGCTGCGTTCTAACCCACTGCACCACCAGGGTGGGCTTGCTTCCATACATTTCTATCATACAAAAAAATAAATGATGGGAACCTGTGTTTGGGCTGGGGGTACCTGTGGAATAGCTGGTGCAGTCCCCATATAACTTGTCTCTGACATGAGAAAACAACCCCTAGCAGGCAGGTGGGCCACATGGAAGGCCTCTGTGCAACCGTGCAGGCCCTGGCCTGTCCTCCGCTATTCTGTTCTCCATAAAGGCTTACTGGACTCAGTTGAAGAAGAGCATGAAGAAAGCACAAAATTAAGGCTCTGGAAGATTAAGATAACAAAAGCAAGCTACATGGGGAAAGTCACTTTAGCCAAAAGGCCCTGGACAATTATTTAAAACAACCAGCCTACCTTCAGGGACTCTTTCAAATGCACATATTTAATCATCTAATGTGTAAGTCAAACCTCAGATATAATTAATTCAGTGTGCGTTAACTTTTTTTTTTTTTTTTTTGCATATTAGCTTTCATTAGATGAGGCTAATCCATAATAAGCCTCCTGGTAGCCTTGTAAGAAAATTGCCAGACATGTGAATTTTGAGAGGAAATGGAAGGCATTTTGGGGGTGTCCTGTGATTGGGGAACCTTTGGTTTCAGCTAGATATGTTCTATTTCAGTGAGTCTGAAAGGAAGCTGAGCTCTGTGGTTCTACATTTCTCTTTCTCAGGGAAATGCTTCTAGATTTTAGAGGAGGCAGCTGCTGTTTTGAAGGTCACAACTGTTGCTGCCAATGTTTCTGTTCGGAGCAGGTGACGGGAAGAGGTGACTTCAGACTTTGACGCTCGGCTTTTAATTGCGAACTTAAAGAACAAATTAAATAGATTTCATGTGATTTGAAAGAACAAATAAAATAGATTTCATGTGATTTGAAAGCAACAAATCCTTTTTCTTTAGACTGTGAAAAATCACAACACTGTAAGTGGCTTAGACTTTTATATGAAATCTAGTCAAGAGGAAAGACAGGAGGAATGGCTTCCAATAGATACCCAGGAGTCCTCTTGGATAAAGAGCAGGCTATTCTGAATATAAATTCCCTACAAATACTTCAGAAGAAAATGCAACACTTATGCCTTGCTAAGATGATGAATACGTTTTTTCTCTAAGGGTTATTTAACACTTTCCATAATTTTATTATAAATGGTCCAATAAAGTGCAACGATAAGTTATGTGCTATATTAGGAGGACAACTCATTTATGAGTAATGTGGTGATTTGTAAAACTAATGGGCATGTTTATGAGCATAAAGGGTTCTAAAGAATAAATAAAATACTGTAACAATGCACAACTGAGGCATTCAGCAGGAAGGAAATACATTCAGGCAGGAGATCTACATTCACAGACAGTTGCCAAACTGGATGTGGCCCTTGAGAGACATCTCTGGGCAGAGAGACCAGCACAATGGTAAAGGGCGTGGGATGGAACCTGATGCTCACGTGCCCCCATCACCACCATTCACCTGGCTCCCCAGCTCCCAGCTTCCCCAGAGCCAGGGAGCAGTCCAAGTTTACGCAGTCTTTAAAAAGACCACTAATGCCTTCAATTACACTGAGTAATTCAACAGTCACAGGTGACCATCTGAATCCAGCCATTTCCAGTTTGTCACTGCTTTTATGAAAACGAAAACCAAAGGCAAAGGTCAGCCATAGAAGCATTAACTTTTAAGCACACTGGAATGCATGCTGGGCTTCTGGAGTCTATGGATGGTGCACATATTTATGTTGATTGTGCTAGTTTCTACTGGGATGCTGTTTTCTGCTGATGATTAATGTCCTAATAACTTGTTCTTGAGTGTAGCTCCCGAGGGGGGTGGGGTGAGGAAAAAGGTTGCTTTTGTGTATTCATTATGTCTACCTGTCTTTGGCAGGAGGCGGATCAGTTTTGAGGATGGATACCTCACGTTCGGTAATGCTCACAAAGCTTCCATTTATGGCTCAAATCTGGCCTCCTGTTCATGACAGAGGCACTGTTATCAGTAATCCATGAAATACCTCTTGTTCTTTTAATGAGTTGAACATTCAGCAGAGAGGAAAAAAAATTGCTATTTATGTTCCTTTTAGGTATACTAAATATACTAAATTAACTTTCCCACCCTTTTCCCTTCCAAATGAAAATCATGGAGGGACTCACACACTGTGGAATAAAAAGGAAAGCCCTGTACTGTGAATCATACCTGGGAATTTTATTTTATGAAAATGTGAGTTGATTCTAGCCTCTCTATTTTAATTTTGTTCTATAAAGAGAAACAAGTTTTAACTTTCAGGTTCAAGCGAAAAGCAACAGTTACGAATTAATATTGATATTAAATTAAAAGACAGGATTAAACATTCCCTGCCAATATATTTATGGAGGGTGAAATGATTACATTCTGTTTGATTTTTTAGTATGACTTTTTATTTTTTAAGTGTGAAGTTTTTTTAGTCATGATATTTGGCTGTGCTTTTTAAATATGCTATTTCACACCATAATTTTAAAGTTAAAATTTTACAAAGGGCCCTGCGTTTTCAAAGCATTTCAAGTTTAGGGAAGGGGTGGGCACTGGTTTATATTTGTATTAGGGGTGTGTGTTTGCTGCTTTACTAATATGAAAATCAAGACAAAGTCATAGTCATTTTCTGATGCTTGTGTTGATTCTTCTTTTTAATTCAGTGTGTAACCTGTAGGAAGTACTAAATATCTTCTAAGTGAATGCCTGAGTAAAGGCCCAGAATGAAAATCATTGGCATCCCAGAATGAGAGTTAACATTGTGATGGAATACTAGTTAAGAACTTAGGCATGCTTTCAAGTTACCAGTGTCTTTTATAAATGTCCATTATAGGAACATCGAACCTGATCAAATACTCAAAACAGAGATTTATAATTTAATTTACTTTTATTTTTAGTATGTTTCAATTTGTTCTGCCTATCATGCTTATTGAATTCTAGAATCAGTACTTTGAAATGGTCAGTTTACTTAGAAAATATACTAAGGGCTGGTTTTGATCAGGTATTCAGTGAGCATTAGAGTTTATTTCATTTTAATATGTGACATAGTGAAAATGATCTAATCTTAAAGAGTAATCACAACCTAGGAGAAAGTTTGAGTGGACTTTGGGCCATGAAAATGTCATATCTTTCATGCAAGTCTTCTGGAAGTAATACCCAAGCTTTAAAGGCTAATTGAGATGATGGTGTAGAAGACTCCAGGCACTGTAAGTGAGGTAGGTGAGGATGGGACAGGACTTGTGCTGTGACTCTGTGGTTATTTTTAAACATGGATGAGAGTGCAGGGCCTCTTCATTTTCTTTATTTTACAAAGCAGGTGAAAGAGTCCCAGGTAGAGAAAACAGCCTCATCAGTGAACTCCTTCCAAAAGGTGCTGGTCTCTCCATCACACTAGACCACTCTAGAATGATGAGAATCTGATGTCAGTGATCTTCAAGATTTGTACTTATTTAGAACAGAGAGGTAAATATTGAGGAAAATGAGACCTGTTCTTTGGACACCTGGGTTTTAACCCTGCTGAGGTCATCACATCTGAGAAATAGTTTCAGGAACTCTGACGACACAGCTCCCACACTAAATGCGTTCACAGGCTTCCTTAGCTGGAATCACCCTCAAGATGTTATAGTCCCATCACTGTTGTAGCAGCTTGGCTCTCCTGAATCTTCTCTCTTGCACACTCTACTGGAATACCTCTTGTGCCTGGAATCATCTTTTCCCTTCATTGTTTTCCAGATGTTTCATTTCAAAGACGGACATCAAGGGTTCCAAGGTCAAATGAGGCTTCAGGTGGAACTAATCTCCCTTTACTAAAATCTCTGAGAAATCTCACTCCGTCTCTTTTATTGCTCTGTGTCTCTCTACTGAGGCTCACATTGTCTAAGAGTTCCCAGATTTTCCGACAATGAAACTGTTTTTCTTTATTTGTTCACCCAAAGAGTGATTCTTAAGACATTTTCATATCTCTTACCTATTTTCATGCCTCGCCTGACTTTTTGAGGAAGGCAAAGTTAAGTCTTATTTTACACCTTTGAGAGATAAAAAGATAGAACCACAGATGTCCATTACATGCTCAGGGCCAGTAATTATTTTGTGAGGCAGCTGGTTTGGATTTTAAGGCGTCTGACTCCAGATGTGATGTTCTTCCTTACTGATGATGGTGTAGCTCTACTTCAGACTCTTAAATTAATTTAAAGAAGTGATCTACTAAGGTTACAGGTTTCTTTTAAAGATCTCATGCATACAGCAATAAAAGACCCATTCCAAGACCTATACTTCCCAAATAAGTTAACATTCAAACTTGAATAAAATAAATTTAGTACTTACACAGCCCAACAAAACAGCCCCAGATTAGAGCTTATTATATCTGTCATTTTAACTAAATTGTATTTTCACCAATGAGTTAATGTTCTCTATGTAAAATGAAATAACTCTCATAGGCATAGAATAAAAATATATATTTTTTAAATTTTTGAAGCTGATCATGAATTGCTAGAGGAGAACAGCACAATATTGCCATAAAAAATAAAACAGAAAACCTTAAGGAGGTTTTCTGCATTCCAGAAAATATATACTTATCACAGATCATAAATGCAGTCTCAGATAATTTTAAACATATGGTAAGTTTCTTCTTAAGTACTTATATTTTAGGAACCTTAATTATGCTCTAAATCTTTTTCTCGTCACAGAATAATTTTGCCTTGAAAATTTGTGTAGGTAGGACTGCTACTTCTTTTCTCATAATATTTATGGGACTTGGATTGGCTTACAATTTGCAATTCATTAATTCAGAATATAATTCCCCATAACTAAGGAGTTTCTTGTCTAGTTTTTCAACTCAATAGTGCTTCATTACATTAAACTATGAGCTGCAAAAACAAACAAATTATTTCTCAAGCACTTAACAGTCCATATGTTATAGAAACAGCCTGTGAAGGTGTTATAGTTACTCATTGCTATGAAGTAATGCTTAGTATTTACTACTCGACTGTCAGAGTAGCTATAAGCTTATTAAAACTTTTCTCTATTCCCACTAGGTTTCTTAATAAAACACACTGACCTCACGGTCTTTTTCTCTGAAGAAAGAAAATGCCAGAGGGCCTTGTGTTCTTGAGATTATTTAAGATGACCTGACTTGATGTTATTTACTCCCATAGTCCTGACAAGCAGAGTTTCAAAGAGGTTTGTTTCCTTCTGTAACTTCAAAAGTAAAATTTGGAATACTTGGACCCATTCTCCTCTCTGACTGGCCTGTGGGCTCTTCTACACTTAGTCAGGCCTTTACATTTGCTGAACACACTCAACATATCCTCTGTTTTAAGATGGCGGGAAGGCATTTACTCTGACTTGCTCTAACACTTTTCTTTCAAAATTGTGATTTCCCTTTGCATCACTGTAGACAACCAAGAGCATAAGAGATAATAACTATCCCTTTGGATTCCATCAACTGCCTGCCTGCTTTTGGAATCTAAGATAAAATAAAAAAGCTACAGGGTCTACTGAACAGGAGTAAGACTATGAACAAGAAAGAGAACTCTGACAGTGACATGGTTAGAAGTTTGTGTGCTTAAAAAACCAAACTTCTGGCCCTCCCTGGTGGTGCAATGGGTTGGGATGCAGCACTGCAAGCTGGCTGCAGCTGTTTCACAGCCAGTTTGATCCCTGGCCCCAGAGGTGACCCACATGGTGCGGCAGACCTCTCCTGACCCGCCCGCTGCTCCCCTCAGCAGTGTACTTCGTCGATCTGTCTGTTCTGCTCCGCACTCTGTCTCTGGTGAATCCTCTCACTGTCTCTGGCCTGTACCCTAGTTCCGTATGTCTAAATAAATAAATGAATCTTTAAAAAAAAAAAAAAAGCAAACCCAAACTTCATATCATTCAAGTATTGCATATAAGGATGTCAATTCAGTATTATTTATAAAAATAAGAATCCCAATACAGCTGCAGGCCCCAAACACCCTGACACGGTCCCCCTGGCAATGGCACGCAGCTGCCCCATCAGCAAGCTGCTGCCAATCAATGCACATGATTAAGAACAAGAGCCACACAGAAGCCGAACCCTCGTGCCTTGCTTTCTGAGCCAGTAAAGTTTAATTCTCTTGCTGTCAGTTCCCAGCCCCCCAATCTGTGTAGGCCCCAGCCCTGGCACCTTGGGAATTCTCTGATGCCCAAGAAGGTCTCACTAGAGTTCTCTTTTGCTAATCAGTAAACACAGACTCCTTGCCTCCGTCAGCCTCTTTTCAATCCTGACCAGAGGGGCTCCAGAACCCTTCCCTGGGTTGAGGAGCAGGGACCGTCAGTTGCGAGTGAGAGGAGAGGTGGACAGCTTTTCTGCCTGTTGCTGGAGGATGAGATCATACCGAATGGCCCTGGGATCCTCTCCTTTGTCCTGTGATACATTCCTGTGATACTGACCTCACTCACTTTAAAGAGAGAATTAACTACTTGTCTTCATATGAGCATAATCCTGAAAGTAACTTATAAGAAGCTTTCCATTTTGTCCTGAGATGCTCTGTGAGTCAGAATCTAGTCAGAAAAACAAACTACTCTGGTAGCAGAGGAGTTTTCAGACAGAAGGTCTTTACTACAGGGAAATTAGTTAGAAAATGACAGAATTGCTGAGGCATCAAACTGGAGATAGAAGGACCCAGAAATAAGCAAAGGAGGCCAGTAACTCAGTCAGGATCTCTAGTGGAGGATGGGACCACAGACGGATAGAGAGTGGGGCCATGATGGGAAGCTGGTGCTAGAGAGAGCAAGTTAGGAGGAAGAGATACCCAAGCTTTCTTTCTTCTCTGACCTATAAGCACCTCTGATTAGTTGAACTGACCCAGGAGTTAAAGGGATTCTGGGAAATGTAGTTCTCTACTGTATGTGACAACCAGAGGAATGGACCTGAGGGTAAGTCATTGTCCAGCAGAGATTGTCCCTCAGTCATGATGGGTTTTGTTCATTCGGATGTGTAGGAAAATAGTAAGATTCCTTACTCTCATTTTTATGTTGTGAAGTCTAAATGATGAGTGATTACAGCATGCTTTTGAAATGTGGTAAAAGCACATTATAAATAACTCTATAACTGTATACTATAAATGTCATAATTTAATAACTTGATAATGTAAACATAAGACTTTAAAATTTAGAAGGACTTTATGCTTCCAATGAAGCAAAGGGTGGCCCAAGGAAGTTAATTCCTAAAGGAAAGTTTAGAAAAATGCTCAGATGCTAATGAGGTGCTAGTTTATATTTTTGAGAAACATGGGTGTGGAAAAGAGTAAGTATGTAGGAAATATGAGTAATTATGAAGGAAAGTGGGGATCCAAATAATGGTGACAGTAATCACTGAAAGTGTCTGGCATACCTGGAGGTTTCCATCCTTTCCAGATGGAGCTATGTCAGCGCAGGAAAGATGGCAACTGTATACAAATGATTAGTCAGATCAATCCAGTCCTTTTCATTTCTGTCACATTTTAGGATTGCAACTTCTGGCCCCCTGGTCGTTAGGTGGGGCCAAGTAATTGTCCTTGCCAGTCATTTATAATATTCTGTTACTTCCAAGTAGTGCAATTCATTGCCCATTCAAGACCAGACAGAACTAAGACTTTCCTTCTTGTGGGAGTGACTGAGAAAAAATCAGGTCACCACTGCTATGTCATCCTGGATCCTGAATGAGGGTACATGGTTCAGAGTATCTGTCTGACACTCAGTAGGCTTATAACCAAAGAGAACCTTTGCTATTCAAGCCTGAGAGGTGGGCAGATATAATGGTCTGTTATGCTTCATCAAGTATACAACCTTGACAAGCAAAGCAGTTTGCAAATGATTATTATTCACATCGCCCTTTGTGGAGTAATTACAAAAATATTCCCACTTAGAAGATCAATAACCTAACTTAATAATCCATCTGAGAGACATGATTAGTAATCAAATCTTTGGTAAAATGGATTCTTCCTAATTTTTCATCAAATGTATAAGATGTCACCCCAAATACACTGAATTTTAAACCTAACAGAAAATACACTCCAACATCAAGAAATTTAACTTATGTATAATTATATGTTGAATAGTACATGTTGCGAATGAGATAAATAGAAAGTAATGAATCCCCACCTAAAATAGATGGTTCCATTTCTCACAGAAGAGCAGAAATATGGGTGAAGATAAAGCTAGAAATCAAAGCCAACTACTGTTCTCAGACTTTTCAGAGGAAACACAAGTTTGTATATTTCTGTTTCAATAGCTTGATGACAGGTGCATTCATTTGGACCCTCTGGCTGCAATTTTAACTTCATATATTCCTTGGGGCTTTTATTTTTTAATAGCTCCCAACCAGGAGGTCATGGAAATTCATATCCCTTAATGCAGAAAGGATTAGGATCCTCACAAAAGTGTTTCACAATTTAGCTCCCTTTTCCTTTCTAGGAAGTAATTCTGAGATTTGGAAGAAAAACAGATGTTCATCTCACAACTTACAAAAAACTAATTTGAAAACTAAGCAAGCAAAGAAATGACTTGTCTTTATAAATGAAAATACGGAACTTGTAAATCAGAATTTGGAAGTGTGGGAAGAGATGTGGAAGGGACCAGAATGGTTTGGGAGGCACTTCTAGAAATTGCAGAGAGCTCTATAAGGAACCTTTCAATCTCGGAATAAAAACTTCCATATTATCTAGAGATTTTAGTTTTTGCAACATGCCTCCTTGAGATTATATAAGAATACATTCCTGAAGCAGTTTCATCATCTCCACTGTTACATAAATACACACTCAGTCCCTCCTTCCGAGGATATAGGCTCTGCCCTCAGCTCACAAACAATTCACAAGGTGAAAATATCAGGCTTTTCACCTCATTTTCTGCCACCTCCAATTTCATATCCTCATTGCAGTAACACATGCCATAATAATAATAGGGTGCACCTTCTCTCCTTCCAAAGCCTATTATTGTTATATTTCTCTTTAAGTGAAATGGTGAGATGAAACACTTGCAGTAGAACTAACTTGTCAGGAAACTTTTCATGAACACCAGGATTACCAGAAATTTTGTGCAATGAATGGAAAACTAAGCAAACAAACAATGAAGGCAAAACAAAAAAATGCAGCTCAAGTCATTCATAAATTATGAGACAATCTCTTATCAAGTGCATTGCCTGCATTTTTCTATTTTTTTTCTTCAACACAAAAGTTGCACTTAGAGCCTGGCATGTATCTCTGATAAATAAATTACTGACATTTTCCAAGACACAATATCTGTGTTCTTTCTACATGTGGATTTTGTTTTTCCGTTGTAAGAGATGGTTATGTAGATTTCTATTTTATATAAATCAATAATCTCACAGTAAGAGCAAAACATGACTATTTTGTGACATATCTTATACAAAACACATCACTTGTATCTCAAAAAAGGAAGCTGTCTTAACAGCAATTCTTCTCTAGAAACTAGACACTTTAAGTATCAGCTAATCTTGTGACACTATGAAAAGTGTTATGTATTATTTATTTTTTTCAGACAGAGGTTTCTATCGAGATCACGATAGGTTCCATTCAACTTACTGCCAAAAACTATTGCTCTTAGGGAAACATATTTTTGTTAACTGTTGTTCACATTGAACAATTCCTTCTCTGGAAGCTACCAGAGATCATATAATGTAATCTTTGACATCATCTTCACAGGCCTGGAAACCTGGGAACAAATCACCCAGGAGAGACCTGCCTTGAAGTCTCAGCCAGCCTGATGCGCATCTCTACCTAGATGATGTCAACTGCTCTCAGATTTCAAAAGCCAAATTCTTTAGTTCTTTCTTTGGCCAATACAAAGTAGTTTGATGGAACAAGTAAAGAAAGGTACACAGAGTGATCTGGGTAGCTAGTGCTTTCTGTACCCAAACAACCATATCAGTTATGAGATAAGACTTGCGACCTTATTTATATAGAAGTGGGCCCATTAAATATTTGTTGAAAATAATAGTGCATTAAAAAGTCAGCTCTTATAAAAGACACATCTGTGCTTTCTGCTCCACAATGTTTCGATATCAGGGCTGCTCTATATAGGGCAACTTCACCAACTGGTAAATGAATAGCCCATTACGCTTTCTGGGGGTGATTGGAATGCTTCTTGTTACCACTACTCAATGTTCACCTTCCTGTAAGAGGTAGCATTTCCAAGGTTATCACAACTTTAGTTCTTAAATTGTATTTCTTTCCCACTAGGTGTTTTCTCCGCGCCATGCTTTGTCTTGATGTTGCCACTCAATTTGTGGAAACAGAAACTCGCTTTGCTAGAGGTTTCCATCTTGCTAACACCACACATTCCATTCATCATCCAGTCCTCATGCCTCTATGACACTGCTGAGTCCTCATCAGCCCTTCTTCCCTAGGCAATGAGCTCCATGCCAGGAATAGGGTGTCAGGACACAACAGCTGACACGTGCCCTTGTCTGTCAGCTCTGCCTCCTTGACTTCCACACAGCACCATGAAACTTTTCCATTCACTATTAAGCCTTCTGGAAACTCCTGATTCTTTTGGAATGAGGTTCAAGCTCTTGGGTGTGAGCTCAAGGGTCTTTCCTGATCTATCTCCTCCCTTCCAAACCAGTTTTCCCTTCCAGTTTCTTCTCTCATTCCACCCTGTGTTATTTCAGTGTCTGCCTCTTCAGTTCATTCTTTTACATGGGAAATAATTCTCTGCGATGCCTTCTCTGATCTATCCCACAGGTTGATGTCTTTATCCTTTGCACTATGAGCTTCTTGAAAATAAAAATCTTGCCCCAATCATCTTTATACCATATATGCCAAGCACAGTGCCTACCCTTTATGAGGGATTTTGGAGACATTTGTCAAATAAGTGAATGAGCTACATGGCCAAGGTGTATACAATTCCTAAAATTGAAATGAAAAACTGAGAAATGGAAAACTGAGCGCAACTTGAAGTGTACAGTGCAGACCAAGAGTGATGTTTTAAAATCAAAAGTGCTTGCAGAATACTTGAATAAAACTAGGCCTTGACTGCAGTTTTAAGAAGGGCTTTTCTTGTTTTCTCAAGGAATGCATTATAGGGCTCTGAAGTCACATTTTGAAAGGTATTAGATTCTCCTAATTGTGCTTATACAAAATTAAAATGTTTTAATTTTGTGTAACTGATTCCTATTCCCCACTTGATTAGCATAACTTATTTACCTTAATAATTCAGGGAAAATATTTTGTGCTGCATTCTATTTAACATCAGCACATCTGTACCCAAGAAACTTCCATGCCTCATAAGAACATTCTGTGATGTAGATTTAATCTAATATTTGTCTGACTTCACCCACTGAATAAACAGGACTCATTAGTATAAAACACACAGAATCTTTGTTTTTCATGACTCTAAGGCTGACCTTTTAAACGTAATCTTGTGTTCTTAAGATTAACATCCAATAAATCACAACATGAGTTAGAACAAATACTTCCTCCTTCTCTCCTTCCTCTTTCTCTCCAACACAAACACATACACAAGAAATTGTTTAAGAGCTCAAAGATTTGTGGGCCATTTTTGGTGTTTTTATCAGTCAGTTTCTGAAAGTTATATAGAAGATGTTATCTCATGTTGTTGTTTATATCACTATAAATAATCACTGAGACTGGAAATAAGATGTAATAGGCAACAAATCATATGCCTTAACTTATGTTTGTTATAACTGTTATACAGTGGGAGTTTAAAATATACACCATAAATGATTTATGTTAAATTACATTTTTGGGAAATGCTAATATTTCATAAAATTTCTAGGTTTTTAACTTTTTTACTTTAGTTAAACATATGAAATGGTCATTAATATTGCCACATATTTTATAGCTTAGACCTCATTTAATAATTTTTCTAGTGCACATATTTTAAAATAATTTAGCTAGTTTAAAGCATCTTTCTGTGATGTTTGCAACTGCTGGTATTTAAATATTTATTCACTGTTTTTCTGTGTCTCATTTTCCCCCCAGCTTTCAGTATTTTGAAAAGATTCATGAGATTCATAATATAACTCATATATCAGAGTGACTAAAACATTGTAAAATGCATTTTTTAAAATCTTTCTGAAATATTTCAGAAAGATATTAGCAAGAATCGAGGTATTATTCAAAAGCAACAGGAATTCTTTCTTTAGTTTTTCCAAATAGCTAAGACAGAAGCCTAGAAATATTTCAATAACAACAAACTATAGAAGTAAACAAACTCTGGAGACAAATTAGGTTAGAGTTGTGTGATAGAAGAGCATCAAAAACCCACAAAGTGAGTATGATTTCTGAAGTGAGCATTAAGATTCAGCATGCATTGCTTCAGATTATGTTGAACTTTTATCTGCAAAATGAGGAAGTTGGAGAGATTTTTGTAGCAATTTAAAATATGGAAATAGCTCTCTTCTGGCTGATTTTCAACGTGTGTGGAGTAGTGAATGGATGAACTTGAGTTTAGCCTGGAACACTTTCCACCAACTAACATTTCAGGTTCAATCCTGCAGTATAGTTTAATCCATTTCTCATCTCTCTCCCCTCCTGTGCACAAATTGCCCTCTGAAGAATTCCAGATCAAATAAGAAAAGCTGGGCAAGAGGCTTGAGTTGACCAACTGGCCATCCAATCTAGCACTGAGCTCTGGACCGAGCCAAGCCTGATGCATCTCAGGCTCAGCTATTATTTACAATGCACACTTCTTGACAGTACTGAGCAAATGTCAGAGGCTCCAAGAGTCTGAAACACAGTACAGTCAATTTGGCCATGACTTTAGATCTGGACAAAGCAATCTGAGTTAATATTTCCTATTTTCTTGATCTGTTAAATGGAGATACATAAGACTTCTATGAGATTTAAACGGGAAAAATCCTGCAAAATATCTGCTCAATACATATCATGGCACAAGCATTCTCCAAACCATGAGTTGTGTACGTACTGTTTAAAATGGTATTTTTTATAGTTTAAAATGATAGCTTTTATTGCTACACTTCCTTGGGACGGGACAATGTCATTGATATTCATATAATAATCTTCCATGCAGTTTCTTTGAGACTGCAATGTAGATAAGTCTGGAATGGGGATCCCCTTAATTCTTACCTCTTTAAGAATAGGCTAATCTTCTGAGGTGCTCTATAGGTGAGGCAGTGGTCTTCAAACTGCTGAGTTGGAGTAGCAGCACTGGTCATTTCAAATGGAAACTCAGGCTGAGCTGATGGACACAGATCTGTTATGACCCAAATTTTGAAGTAGGGCCTGTGTAGGTGTCAGATACCCATCATTGGGTGAAGAAGACTGTCTTGTGACTAATGTTTTTTTAAGTGAATTCTACAGAAATTTTCAGAGAGGTGGATATAATCTATTTTTAAAGCTAGGGAATTTGGTGCCTCCTTGGTGCAAGGGGCTGAGTCTCAGCTCTATGAAGCTATCAGCAGCCACTGCAAAACAACATCAATCCTCAACCATGGAGTTGACCTGCGTGGCAAAGCAGATCTCTCCTGACCCACCTCTGCTCCCCTCAGCAGTGTATTTCAGTAGATCTGCTTGTTCTGCTCCCAACTATCTCTGATGAGTCTCCCCCCGCCCCGCCCAGCATCTCTGGCTTACACCCCAGCTTTTGTATGCATAATAAAATAAATCTTTAAAAAAATGGGAGGTTTGAGGGCAAAAATGTATGACAATTTAAATAGTATTATCTGGATGACAGCAAAGAATTCAGAAACAACTCTGTGCCCATGTTTTCTTTGGGTTCACAATCAGAGAGGCTTCCACTGCTCACTGAAACTGATAACTCTTACAACATATCCTTAAGCATTGCTGTGTAGCCTAATTTCAAAACCAATAATCATCCAATGCCCATAATGTTCCTGTTAAATTATTTTTTAATGGTTATATAACAATGACATTTTTCTTTCTAAGGGATTATGACTGGCTGAAAAAAATTTTTATTGAATGACTTTTGTTTCTCAAGTTGTTTAATAAACTGAGATTTGCATATGACATTATAAAAACTGCAAAATGTGACTTAATAATATACACATTTAATTATCCCCAGCTGAAGTGATAAGAAGAAAAGGCAGATTTAACTGATACTTTTGTGCCAAAGGAACTCCACACAGCCCCAGGGCCTGGCACAGCAGTACAGGGAAGATGAGCCGTGGTAACTGGGGGCAAAGTATGGGGCTGACAGTTTGGTGCCCTGAAACACATGGTGTCTGGGCTGGCCAAAATCAAAGGGACTGCGTGAAGATGGTCTGTCATGCATGGTGGTGGGTGCAGTGTAGTAACATGTGGATTCCCCAAAACCCCCTTGTACTCCACATATTTTCAGGTGCCAGAAGTTGCTACTGGGGAGGCTAAATGTAGAATCAGGCAGGGAAACCTCTCACCAAGACAAAAGCCTTGGTGTGAGGATAGCTGCTGAAAACGGCAGGCAGGTAAGGCCAGATTAGCATAATCAGCTAGACCACCTTGAAGGAACTTAAGTGTTAACGCAATAGAGATAGGATGTTTCCATCAGCAGCAACAATGGAGCCCCCCCAGGCAACAGCCCCTATGCACTCCCCCCTAGCTTGCGCAACCCCAATTCACATCCCACCATGCACATTCCACAACATTCCTCCATCCGCTCACCTCCCTTCCCTGAATCTGACCCCCAAATAAAAATGAGACTTGCAGGAGAAAGGTGTTATATCTCCAGGGATATAGCCCCTCTGGTGTCTCTCTTACTACTTGCACTTTGAGTTATTTTTTTTGCTTGTCCTGCACCAGTCCCAAGATTGCTGCCTTGTGAGTGATAGTAATATACATCTGTAGAGGCACCAACCCGTATCTCTAATGCATCCATGATGTCATATACCAATGTCACCACAATAAAAAAATAACACAATTAAAAAATAAATATTTTCCTGTCTTACCTCCTCTGAGGGCTGTCCTCTTCCTCTTTGTAATGGTAGCCCTGTTGGGGTGCCATGCCTTGTTTCATTTTGGACTTTCAACAGAGACCCCTTAAAGAAGATTCTTTAACCCATCCAAACTGAACTAGTGGGGGTAAACTATATCTTTGCAGGCCAGTGGGGCAGAGATGCAGCAGTCTTTGAATCACACTCCGGATACAGGTCTGTCTTATTTAATCAGAAGAGAACTTGCTGTCCTCTTGGATTACTTGATTCATTGATTCTTCTCCACCTTTCCCCTTGTCCCCATGGTTTCTCACTTCCCCATGTCTATGTCTTTATGGTGTGTATATTTAGATCCCAAACCTTTATCAGTTTTATGTAATGATGGTGCACAAACAATGCTATGACCACTTGTGTGTTTTATAAAGCTAAAAGGAAAGTTTTTCTGGGTTATAAAATGCTATCAATTTTCAGACCTATGCTGATTTAATACCAGCTATTTAGGAAAAAAGCAACAGTATATATTAAATGTACACAATCGGTTTGAGATACATTCCAATTTCATCCTGATTTCCAAAATGTTAACTGTGAAGAAGCCTGGCCTACTAGAACAGAAAAATTATGGAACATGGGTAAGACTAGGTTCACTTGCTGATGTGCATGAGCCAACAGGAAGCCAACACCATGGCAAAGCACAAGGTTTTCTGAATGTTCTATGCTAAACCCATGCTACACCCCTGCTTCTGCCATTGACCATCTTCCAGCTGTTCTCAGTAGAGCAGAGTGAACCTTCAGACAAAATCCAAAAGGTAACCTCGCTCCAGTTTGTTGTAGTACTATCTGCTAAAGCCAAATATGGAAACCACCTAAATCTCCCACAAACAGATGAGTGAATCAAGAAGAGGTGACATATGGCCCACAATAGATTACTACACAGCAACGGAAAAGGCTAAGTTCATGTCATTTGTGGCAACATGGGTAGGATTGGAGGAAGCAAACAAAGTCAGGAGGAAAAGATAAATATTGTATGCTTTCACTTATATGTGGGATATAGAGAAACTGAACAAAGGGTCAGGAAAAAGACAAAACTTGCAAGCTGAACATGGATCTGAGGCATTCAACAAAACAAAAAAGAATAAATTCTGAAAGAAAGTGGAAATTTTAGTCGAAGCCAAAATATAAGCTTTCCTGATGGGGAAACAAAAAATGAAAAACAAGAATAATAGACAAAGGATGAACAGAAAAAGAGAAGGAAAAATGCTGTATGTCCAAGCTGAATCCTTTGAGAAACAGCAGGAAAGGTGTGTTAGTATCTCGTCTTCTTCTAATCATCCCCTTCTTCTGCAGATATTTTTTTCCAGCAACTTTATGACCCAATTAAAGGTAGCCTTGCATTAAAATCCTCCTGTGGTATGAGCGTCACTAATCATTTTGGATATGGTAAGGGCAGACATATCTAAAACATGTTCATTTCTAAAATAGCATAATGAAGAACTTTCCCCAAATATAGAAGATGCCCCAGGAAGTTAACATTTCCAGTTTACCCCACCCCATTCTAATAGCTTTCACATCAATAGTCAAGAATCTCCTTCACCTATGAAAAGTTAGAGGTATTTTTGTTACCTTATTGTCCCCATGAATGATATTACTAAATTGGAAAACTGCCTTAAAATGGGCCAGAGCTGAATCAGCTGCAGCCGACATGCCTCCTGCATTTGGGATGTCCTTCCTCTCTGCACTGTCTGCTTGTGCTCTGCTAGTGCATGTGACCTGACCTGGAGCCTGGCATGAGAAGTGCTCAGCAAATAACTTTTGAGTGAATGAATGAGTTAGTACCTAAAATAAACGGATGACTTAATTTGCATGGATCACTGTTTCTTCATGATTCTTTCTGAACAGGTGCAATTTAGGTGACTGCCCTCTGAACCCTAAATTGTAAATGGTAATTAAGACAAATGAGAGAAGCCAAGTTACAGGTGGAACTTTCTTCCAGAATAATGAAGTGGGTTATGTTACATCCACCCTTGATGCTATTCATATACTTAAACCATTGCCTGTGATTTCCATTTGCTAATGACATGGCATCATTATACAAGCTCCAACACCTTTGGAATTATAATTAAAGCCTGGGCTTTTATGACTCAGTCACACTGTGTGCCCAGTTTTAACAGTAGCATAGGTGAAGCTGAGTGCGTAAGTCATTTTCCCGAACATTACAAGTCATCTGGGGAAAGAAAGCAGCCTTATTAGACACGATGGCGGAGCAACGACTTCGGATACCAAAGAAGGAACAATGACGCCTTTGGAATTAATAAGATATGAAGGGAGCTGTTCCTCAATGCACTGTGAAGGTAATTGAAATATTCTGAAGCAAAAGTAATCTCATGGGTTTCGGGAATGGGGCTTCAGTACTCTATCTGGAAAAAAAATATGATGTCTCAATTTCATTGAAATAATAATAATAAAAAAAGATCAACTCATTATGCCAATGCCTTGAACGTTGACAAAAAGTGGATGTTAACATGCTTGCTGAATCTGGAGAGCAGTATGTTAGAACAACTGCTGTTTGAGAAACTTTACTCCCTTCAGTCACTGGATGCTTCACTGGCATGCACATGCAGGCAGTGTCTAGGCACCTCACCTGCAGCTGTAGCACCGTCTGCAGAAGTAGAAAAAGAAAAGACGAGGAGTTCTTTCTCCATGGCAGGAGGCAAACATAAAAGCCAGTGCTGACCCTATTTTCTTTAAGGTAAAATGGAAAGGTATCTTTTAGGAAACCACTGGCTATTCCCAGGAGGCAGGATGAGAACCATCCCTGAGTTGTACTTTAAAAAAAAAAGAAGATTATTTATTTATGCATATAAGAACAGGGGTACAGGCCATAGGTTGGCGGGAGGGGGTGGTGAAAGCGTTTACTAGACAAAGTGGTGGAGAGTAGAGTAGGCAGATCGACTGAAAGCTGAGGGGAGCAAGCAGTGGGCAAGACAGGAGAGGTCTGCTGTGCTTTGTGGGTCACCTCCCCAGCAGGGGATCGAACTCGTGCTGCAATGGCTGAGGATTGCTTCAGAATGCTTGGCTTTGACCTGTTGCGCCACCAGGAAGGGCTCTCATTTGTACTCTTTAAATGCAAAAGTCTGTCTACCTTTTTTTTTTTCATATTTATTTATTTATGCATATTGAACTGGGGTACAGGCTAGAGGCTCAGGGGCGGCGAGAGGCTTCACCAGAGACAGAGTGGGGAGCAGAACAGGCAGATGGATGAAGCACACTGCTGAGGGGAGCAGCGGGTGGGTCAGGAGAGGTCTGCCATGCCATGTGGTCACCTTCGGGGCAGGCGGGAATCGAACTCATGCTGAAGTGGCTTTAGCTTAGTGCTGTGCTTTAACCCGCTGCGCCACCAGGGAGGGCCATGTCTACCTTTTTATGCACATGGGTTCTGAGTGAACAGAAGTGACCTTGGGGTTTAGGCAGTCCCTGGACACCCCATGCACTCTCTCTTCTAGGTATAGCTCAGACTGGCTCAAATTTCTGAGTTTGGAGCCTGTGTCTATCTCAGTAATCATTAATAGAGCACAACCGCCAGCATGCAGTAGGCATTTCATGATTTAATGGACAGGGTTAGTGTGCAGAGTCAATGAATCAAAGCATGTCAAATACCCAACCTCCAATAACTATTAACTATGCAGTTAATGAATTATTTTCTCTCCCTAGTAAATGTAATTTAGTAAAACATTCATTTTATAACTAAAATAATAAAGCACCTAATAACAGTGCTGGTAAATATTTATTATTAATAATTATCCTTTGTTTTTATGTCGATGTCAGAAAATTAGGAGGTTCTTAATATTGACTGCACTATTTCTATGAAATAGGTAAGGGGTAAATACATATTTACCTCATTATGAAATCTTCGTACATACAATTAAGTAACGTGGAGTGTGAGAACTACCTTAGGATTTCTATATTAAGGTCTTTTAATAAATTGAAAATAATATTTTTATTGAACAAAATGTGACTTCTAAGCAGGAACACACATACTGTATAGTTGAGAAAACAAGGTTTTACGGTTCACAAAAGCTGAGGCAGCCTAAATATTCTTTATCAAACATCTACATAGAAACATTTACAGATTTGTATTGGGGATTTAAGAATACGAGCTACTAACCTATGATTTAGCATCAGGAACACACAGAATTTGGGGAACCGGTGCCCATGTAAATACCACCCTAACCTCTTCTCGACCTGGACTGGAGATCACCGAACTCTCTCTATGTCCAGTTGGTGCAGAAACAGAGGGAAAGTCAGTGAATTTATCTCCATTTTTCAGAGATGAAAGATTAGTTCAGCAGCCAAGAAATGGTGTTAAGTGAATGAAGGAAAAGACAACTCCTTTGTTAAAAGAGATTTATTTTCCCTTTGCTTCAAAAACTCATCTGGGACCATCTCTCTCTAACAATTGAGCCCACATAATACTCAAGGGTTGACCCCTTTGCCTCTGACATAAACCTCATTACCTATGCATTTCAAATCTTTAAGGAACCTCCAGGTGCAAAAAGGAGATGGCTAGATTGTCCCCTGGAGGCCACTTGTAGCCACATGACTATTAAAATGCACCGTCCTATCTGCCTAAGTACTTGGAGGGGATGAAGTACATCCTTCAAGTGATGATTTCATTCTCTAAACCTATGGCCTGGTTTCCTCAGAGAGCACTTGTCTGCTTTCTATTTTCTCAGTTGAATCAGATAAAATATCCCCACGCTACCTTAAGTTTAAACATGTTGGCGCTGCCACACATTTAACTATCTACCCATAGGAAATGGTAGAGTTAAGTGGTTGAGAACCGGACATATTGGATTCTCCCGGCCATTGATGAGCTGTGTGACTGTGGGTCAATTAGACAACTTTGTTAAGTCTCATTTCCTAAGTCTGCAAAATGGGAAAATGAGGTTTGGCTTTATAGGGAAATATGAGTATAAGTGAAGTAGTCTGCTTCCCCAGAAGAGTGTTCTTTGAATTTTTCATAAGATTTCTGTTTGTTTGTTTGTTTTTAATCCCAAAGCCCAAGCAAATGTTGTTAATGAAGTTATGTGAAAGGTATACCCTTCTATTTATAAAACACAGTGGATACACTCAGAGAATGATCAGAAAGAAATAAGCACTGAATGAAATTCTGTGTAAATCTGGGCAAATAATTCAAGTCAATCACTAAGGCCAACAATAACCAAGTGAGCATTAAAGTCAATTTTGTATGTGCCATTATCAATGAAAATTAGGTAGCAATACCATAGCTGGAGAAAAAAAATAAAGAGACAAGTTCATTCTCTCAGTGATCTGTACCTACAGACTGAAAGGAAAAATGGCACTTTTAATAAGAAGACTGTCAGCTCCAAAGGTATCATCCATGATGCTCCAGAACCACATAAAAGATATGTCAGTCATACTTAAAATAACTCTGATGCTTAACAGAAAAATAACTCTGGAGAAATATACAGCAAAGAAAAGAATGGAAGCTTGGGAGAAATTTCTAAAAGAAAATCTGCAATTTTCCAGGCTGTCACTGCCCTTTGGGTATTAAGATGACGCTAGGGACTAGGCGTTGCAAACAGAGTGTGGAGCGTAAGCTTTAGGGAGTTCAAAGGGAGTCAATCTGCCTGTCACTCCTGGACCCCCTGCCTCTGTTCAGAGTATTTCCAAAGATCAGCTCCCTCAGCACTTCCTATGGGAAGTGCCTGGAGATAGTTCATTTTAGCACACTGCAAGGAGAGTCCTGGATTGCTGGTCTTAAAGAAATATTCCTTTATAAATACTATAATGACACTTTGCATAACTTGGTAGACTTCTAGGCTTAGATTTGCATTTATTTTGAATAAAAATTGACCGAAGTTGTTTTGGCACTGTTAGCAAAATTCATAAATCACCTTTGTTGAGGAAATGGATATGCTAAATCTAGTAACCATTTTTTTTTGGTTCACTATGAAATTATGGTAAACTTCTAATGACTATCATAATTATCTTCACCATCAGGTTTTTTGTAAAAAGAAATATTTTTCCTTTGCAGTACTTATTTGTTCAGGGAAAGGTAAAGTAAAACAATGGTTCAAGTTTATTGATTAGCTTTAAATAATGTTTATATGTTTATTCATTCTCTAGTAAATGAGGTTTGGCATTATAAGGAAATATGAATGTAAGTGAGATCGTCTGTGACTTCAAAGAGGTGAAAATTCTTCAGAAGTGAAACTGGAATCTTCATTTTTTACAGGAAATTCATACTGAAAAATACCTAATACCTACTATATCCTGAAACTTTGATTAGCTCTAAGGAATAGGTCATTGAAGTTTACAATATAGAGATTATAATATAAATAGCCCAAATGTAATGATTTGTGCTGTAATGGCTCTATGGTCATTTATTGGAATGATAGAGAATCTGAGCCCTCCCTGGTGGCACAAGGGGTTAAGACACAGCTCTGTGAAGCTGTCTGCACCTTCTGTGAAGATATCCGCAGCCACTACAGCACAATAGACCACTTCTTCATATGTTGAGCCAGTCTGATTGAATACCTTCCTTTTTGTTCTGTCTCAAGATGTTTCAATTGAAATCTGTTTGACATATAACAGCGTATGGTATACAGAATGTTGATCTGATACATGTAGACACTGATTTGTTACAATCATCGTGTCACATCCCAAAGTTCTCTCTTTGGTGTGATGAGATTAATTAAATCTAGTTTCTTAACAACTTCAGTATTTTTCTTCCTCCCTCTTTCTTTTCTCTTACTAGTTCCCCAACCCTTTGTTCCTTATTGTAACAAGCAGATCAGTATTTTCTAGACCACAGCTCTCGTGCCCTAATCAGGATTTTCTGGCTCTCTACTGGGTGTTATAGAACTTCTACAGTCTTCACTATGGAAGTCAAGGTCATATATAACCTGGCCCTACTTAAACTTCCTGACATTTTCCACTACTCTCTGACAATTATTCAAGTGTTGCATGATTACTTAAGTTTTGGCAAATATTTAAACAATGCTCTACAATGACCCTACTAGGCTCTGAATCACAAATAAGAACAACCAACAAGACCTCAATAAATGCCCTTCTGAGAGAGAACCTAGACTTCTCCAATTTTGTCCCAGACAAGGCTAAAGAGACATTTGTTTTTGTCTGTGACATAAAAGATCATTAACTGGTGAAAGCTTTGCAAATCATTATGTTACAGCTGAAGCTTTAAAGAGACCCTAATAGATCCATCAAACACATGATAATTGTAACAATGATACCAGGGTCTGTTGATGGAGCCACAGCGACTAAAACACTTTATTTTTAATGAGGTAAAGCTCCTTTGTGTAACAATCAATACTCATTGCTAAAGAGACCAAGACAGTCTTATAATTGTTACAAATTCAATTGTTTTAGCGAAAGTAAATACAACTGCACAGATAGCTAAGTCAACTCTAGACTACAAAACACTCCTATTCCAGTCACGTTTAATTTTTTGTCCCTAATACACAAGAGTTATTATTTGTAGGTACTGAACACATTTCAAAGGAACTGCTTTCAGAAACTGTAGTTTTTGCACTGACTGAATTAGACAGATGCATAAAAAGAATTTTTTTTTCCATTTCAATACCTTGGTTGTGTGTTGCTATAAATGCAGAAGTTCATTGAATATCCACTGTCCTTGAACTGACTAGAGACTTGAAATCTCTTTAAAGAATTTAAAGCCAGTTTGTACCTCAAGACAAGCCACCCTCAAGGCCAGGCTGAGACAGGAGAGCTCGGTGACTGGAAAGTCACTACTGTGCATTTCTTTGCTCTATGTTTTCTATCAATATCTTCTTCACAACATACACATCCTGGAGCCACTTTTCACAGCATATCAGGTCCTCTTGTGATCAGAAGAGACAAACTATAGGACCCTGAGCCCAAACTGGTCAGAGCTGGATAATGAGGTGTGTACAGAATGACCAAGTGGCCCCCAATAGCAGAGGGGGTGGGATTTAACCTCCCTTTTCAGAACACACAACATACGATGAGGCCAGCTATGCAGGCATCAGAGGAAACACTGCTGGAACATACTTGAAGGAAGCTAGCAGGCATCAACTTGCCTTGTTTGCTTCTCACCAAAAGACCTTCAACTAAAAAAAAAAAAAAAGACCAAGCTAAGGCTTTGCTAGGGAGTCTTCTCTTCCTGAAGGGGACTCCCCATTTCCCTATTTCTTTTGCAATAACCCCCAGGGCTTCTGCTTCCACTTGGCATCTCATGTCCTCATTAAATTCTCAAGTGAGGGACTCAAAGACATGGGATGGAGTCCATAACATTAGCACAGGATAAATCACTTTATGATTAGCCTCATGAGGTTAATAACAAAGGGTACACTCTCAAGAATCTAATAATGTTGAAGTTATGCTGGGGTAGAAAAGTTTGGGGAATACTTCAAGGGTTCTCACCCTTGTGAAAATCAGTGCCGTTGCAGCCCCGCCCAGTGGATGCTTATTCAGAGCACCCACAGTGCTGGATGCTCTTAGCATTACCTTGGGTCATTGTCAAATCCGGAAGGACCAAGTAAGGGGAACCAGAGACTCACATTGTTAAGCAAATTCCTCAAGAGCATATAAAACTTCAACATTTGACATTTAGAGAACACTGTAGTTAAAGAAAGGGAAACAGCAGTAAATGTGATCTTGCTAGAAAAAGAAAACAGATTGTAGAATGGTAGATGATCAGTCAGGAATATGGGTGATGTCAGTCAGGAAGAGCATTGCCCATAATGAGGCTTCTTGACAGTAGATATGAGGGAGGGGGAGGGGAGACTAGATATGCAGTGGAGGACACTGTAAGAGTGGATTGTAGACATAAGATAGCTTGACTACCAGAATAGTCTTAGTAGGTCAGAAAATTAAGAAGTAATTTCAACTATTTTCCCTCTAAGTTCTATGAGGGTAGGGAGTTTCTCGCTGCCTCTAGAAGACATTACGGAGATGACAGTGGGGGATGCATCAGCTTTCTCTTCAGTGACATTTGCTTATGTCCCGGGCAGCATGTTTCCCACAGGGAAACAACTGTGTTCTCGTCACCCAGAATTGTTTCCTTGAACACAAGCTCCTATCTCACACACATTTTTAGGGCCAGCTCTCTTCTGATTCTCTGCGATTTCCAGCTCCCTCAATTTCTGCCTTCCCTAGTTTACTTGCTCTCCATTCCCCAGGCAGGAAGAGGCTTCCTGACCCCTAACCTAGTCCTTATTCATGGCTAACCCTTCCCAGTGTGTTCCTCTTAGTTCCCTGTTCCCTTGATCTTATACCTCAGATAGCATCCCACCCTCTCACCCACTGAACACCTGGGCATATGTTTTTCTTTGCCTTTCTTTGATCCACACAGCATTTCTAGAGGAACGACTTTCTGTGTGATGGCTGGGCCCACTATTTATGCTCTCCAATGTCAGCTGAATTTTCCCATTGTTCCACAACACTTGCAGTCCCGTGGAGCTCATCCCTATCCATCTTCCACGGAAATGGCTATAAATCCTGATTTCTCAACCACGGCACTAATGCCATTTTTTGAGCTGAATCAATCTTTATTGTAGGAACTGTCTTGTGTATTTTTGGCCCCCACAATGCACTAACCCAGTGTTTCTATGGAACGGATATACCTTCAAAGCCTAATTAATTGCTTTGTCGCCTTCCAGTCATCCCCTAAACCTCTGTGGCCCCAAATTTCTTTTATCTGAAGTCTTGACCTCATTCTCTTCTACCATTCTTCACCTCATCCACTTCATCTAAAATCTTTAGGTTTTGCCTCTGTGCTGATAACATACAAAATGCATTTTTTTTTAAAAGCTACGACTTCTCATTTGAGTTAATTATTCAACTGCTGACTAATGATGGACATATCTGTGATGAGGATATACTGAACAGCAGTATAGGAAGCACTGTGGACGATAAAAATGGAATGAACATGAATTCTACCCTCAGGAAATTTGAGATTTAGTAGCAAAAACATAACTAATTAAGCTGCAGAAGATGACAAAGCTAGTTAGTGGCAAAAGTGAGTAGAACTCAGCTCCTCTGACTCTTGGATAAATATCTTTTATTTGCACTTAAAAAGGAAAACACAGCCATGCCTTTTGTCACCTTAAAAACACTGATAGCTGGGTAACATCATACCATCTTATATTATCATCCTTTCCCAAAGCAAACATGCATAAATATTGTAAAAAAAAAAAATTGCAAAGCTACTTGAGATGTACATTGTTATCTTACTTAGGCTGCATAATGCCTTTGCTTTAGATCCAGCAAGAAATTCTGTAAAAACTGGGTCAGCAATTAGGCCCATGTTTGTGGCTGGCTACAGAAAATAACAGTGCTGTCTAGAAAGAGTAGGCTCTGGAGGAGTTCCCAAATGCCTGAGACCAAGTAAGATAGAAGGGGAGGCAGAAAGGGGGTGGCTAGCAACCTATAGGATAGACATGTTGAAGGCTGCTTCAATGAACTCATTTGACATGTTTGTCAGGAACATGTCTACTTCCTCTGAAACACAGCTTGGGAAGAGTCCCAGATGTCTACTTAGAACACTGCTAAAGAAGAGGTCTCTTAGTCCTCCCCCTGCCCCACATGTCTGTCCCACACACCAGTTCTATGCAAAAATAAAATTAAATTAAGAAAGTAACTATCACCTAAAGTTACTTATAATGACTGGAAAGGAGGAAGAAGATAAAGGGGGCACCAGGATAAGGTTTCATTCTCTGTGGCCAGTTCACATGGTGTGTGCAGTAAGAAGACAGTAGCGTAACTGTACAGTTATTATATAATCATGAGGTATAATATTTTTTATAATTTTTACATATTTTGGTATTCAAAAATAAATATATCTCAAATGTCCTAAAAAAATTGGTTACCCTTCATTTCACTAAATCTCCTATTTTTTGAATAATTCCTTGTTTATTAATAAAGGAAGAAAACCAACGCACAGATCTATGCAGGATAAAGTTAAGCAGTGATATTTTAGTTTTTTTTTCCAGAAACTTTTTACTTTATGTTCAGAGTATGGACAGAGGGCTCATGATAATAAAGAGTTGCTAACTTTTTGTTTCCAAGTATGCTAATAATAGGCATTAATATGCATTTAACTGACAAACCCATTTCAAAAACAGCTTAAAGAGAATAATCCAAACCCTCCTTTAATTATTTCATTTTTCACTTACAGATACATTAGTCATCAGTCTCAAGTTGAGAAAACAATCTTTACCTAAATTATCCAAAACACAGTTGCTGTTGGCAAACAAAATAATCTATTCATGAGATCCTATACAGAGTGCATTTAAAACATTTGCACACTCCACTTTTATAATTTGCCCCACGTACTAAGCCCCATTCACACCAAGTTGCTCTGGTACTGAGAAAGAATCATGTACAATGCAGATACTCTGCTTTGGACAACTTAACCACAGGGCTAATGATGAATAGAGTCCATCGACCCCAAATCAGGTGGAGATTTTCATACACTTTTTCCTTCAGGGAAATACACCCAACATGTTTCTCTTTGATGGTAGGACACACTTCAGCGCTTTTGTGGTACACACTATTTTCTGTTGCTCACACGTCAAGCTGCCACTCATCTGAGCTTATCAGGGTCTCCCACAGGGATGGGACAAGATCTGCTGCCCTGAACTGAGAATAAAGTAATGTCTGGTGCGATATGGAAGGCCAGTCAAAAGGCCCCAGGGGAGCTTGCAGCCCAGGGTGGGCACAGAGAAAGCAAAGCATGAGAAAAGGTGAGAGAGAGAGATGAAGAAAAGGGTGGTCCAGGGCACTGGGTGAAGAGACACCACTAACCATTCCCCAGTTGGCTTAACACAATGTCTGGGCTTAGCAGAAGCTTACTAAATGGATAACTTTGTACAGATCTTTCAATCTCACTGACTGTAAACCCTCCTGTTTCTTTTATGCACTGACATGGTTACAGTGAGGATATAAATGCTATATGTAGGAGTTCTTTGAGGACATATTTCTGTAAGAAATGATGTTGATTAACATTACTGCTATGTAATAAAAGAGAATGGATACCAATGATTAATTAAGAAAAAACTTAAAGAATCAATCAAAAAACAGTGGAATTAAAGATTTTAGGCAGAGCTTATATATGACCAATTACACCAAGCTAGATGGCTCATTTCAATAACCTCAGGATTCTAGAAAGTACTATGTCGGAAATGACCCATCTGAACACTAGACTCTAAATGTTGAACTATGAGGAAGCTCGGCGGTTGTTCGTGGACCAAGAAGATGTGGGCAAAGTCTCTTAAAAAGCCAATCTTTGTTAAAGGAACCCCATGTGTGGTCATGCTGAACCCCCCAAGATACCACATATCCATCTATGAGTGCTTTACCTTATGTTACTGGATATTATTAGAATCGTGGCTCTTTTGAGATGAAGAAAATGCTATTTTTGTCTACTCAGAATAGTGAGTTAAACATTAAAATTTGAGGAAATTCGAAGTATCCCATAAGTCCTTAAAACTAATTTGATTTCCCCCTCCTTACTACACTGCTTACAAAAAAAAAAAAAAAAATCCAGCAAGAATATAACCCATATTTGTTTAGCCTTATTTTCATGTTTACATTTAATTATCTATGTGATTTGGGGAAAGTTTTATTTGATTCTGATCTTCATTTGTAAATATATTTACAATAATAGCAACTGTAGTTATTATTAACTGTAATTCATGTAAAGAATCTAAATAGTTAGGTCCAAGAAGGTATTAACACCAACATTTCCATTTCATGTACTCCTAACTCATTTTTCTATTTAAGTTATCTTTCTTATATACTAACATTAAGCATAACACTCAAGGTACTTAAATAAGTCCTAGGTCATCAGATAAGGTCATTTACACTAACCAAAGGAAATGGTTTATTAAAATACTTTTACAGATGTCCTGTCCCAAGTTCTTATATTAATATTTCTAGTTTCCACAAATTGCCTTATTTTAAAAAAGACAATATTCTAAATTTTTAATAATGGACTGAAAATGCATGAAAGAATTTACAGAGGTAAGCAAATGGCTTTACCTTTTAATAAAAAGGCAACTTCAAATTCACAGAGCAGTGGCAAATCAGTGTTTGAAAATAGGAAATTATTTTCACCTGGATCAAAAAATCACACGGGGGGGGGGGGGGTTTTGGCTTACTGCCCATTTTTTCATTTGCAAATAAAGTCACCAATATGCAGTTTCCATTCTCCCCAAGTGAGCCTTAAATTGCAAAAACAGCCACGAATATGCACACATAGTATTTCTTTGGTAAATCTCAAGAAGGGAACATTTACTTCTACACAATCTTATATCTCTCTGATGTTTCCTAAGCAAACATAACAGTGTTAGTTAACATTACTTATTATTTTAATTCTCAAACTTATTTTGAAAACAAGAATACCAAATGATTCTTGTTTGGAAATCACATAAAAATATATCCATAAGACATTTAAGATGAATTATTACAATGAGTTTGTTGTAAAAACAGTATATTTTATGGGTCAGAATGACACTGAATATTTATCTTCATCATAAGAAAGAGCCTCTGTGAATGAGTTATAGCGTTTGCTCTCTAGAGCAACCAATTCTCTCCTCACTTGTGGATAAATATATTTTACTGCAGTCATCATGCATCCTTGTCGACTGTTAAGGGCTCCAGAATGCCTCAGGTTCATGGGCATATAAATTTATTTCTATGGGTGTAGTCCCAAATGATATGCATACTGACTATATTAAGCAGAAATTTGCAGATTTATTCCCAGATGAGTACAATATGTCAAGAAATAAAAAATGTATTAGTCGTATTGTCCTGTTAAATATTTTGCTTTCTCATTTAGTCAAATAATGTGCATTGAGACACTTCAGCAAGATTAAATACCTGCCTCTTTGGAAATCAGACTAAAGCATATTAAAGTGCAATCTCCTATCTTTTCAAATAGGAGAATCATGTATAAACTCCTGTGGTTTACCTGCATCACTAAAGAAAGAAACAACCCTACAAACTAAAAAGACCTTTGTGATGGCCCACTGTCGTGTAAACACATGGACTGACTTAGTGGAGAAACAAGAATTCTTGATGGGCTGGACAACAGGCATAGTCTAACCTGCATTCTACTGTATTATAAAATAAGTGAAAGATATTGAAAAAAAAAGAGCTAAGGGATGGTGATATTTGAAATTCTCAAAATTTATTGATATGGAAGAAACTTTGTACCTAAATACACCTTACACTTTTGCTTCATCTGCATATACCCTTTTACTATTCTCTACTTTATTAGGTGAAAGAGTAACAAATGTACTCAGGCCAGATCTAATCTTTCACAGATCAATTATTCAAATGATCAGCTTCTGAAATAACCAAATGCTTGGTTTCCTATAGGTGAAACAGCTGAAACATTTCCACTTCCTATTAAACAGTTTGGCAGTGTCTGGTTAGAGTTGTGAAACAAGAATCCTACAACAGGGGTGAAGAGTAGAATTGAATGACAGTGAAGAGTTTCTATATTAAATTCCTTTTTGGGCGTTGTGTCTGATCTTCACTGTCCCATTTATGTTGTATCAGAGCCTGCAAACTTAATGCTTTTAGTTGTTACAGATAGTAACAGCGTTTTTTGAATGAGGGTGATTTCTGGGTGTGGTTTGTATTTACAGAGCAGTGACTATTTTCTTCTAGCATTTTAACAACTACAAATAGAAAGCTCATAGCTGTTAATAGGTCTGAGTCTTGGTTGTCAAAAATTAAAATGTCTGTAGAAGAGAGCAAGAATATCCAGGGCAGATGCGGTGGATATTGGGAGAAAGGACAGCTAATCACGTGTTAGTTCATGATTTATAACCAAAGTCCTCAAATATTTTCCCCAAACCATGTTACCTCATTTTTATTTATTGTGATAGGAGACATAATGCTAAAATTTACTGTAACTATTTTTATACTGCCACTTGTGTACTATTAAGTATATTCATATTGCTTTGAAACATATCTCTGAAATTTTTTTCTGACATATCTGAAACTCTATATTCATTTAACAATTTGTTTCATTTTAATAGTATATTTGTATATTATTTTATTGTCTTTGAACGATTTTCTTATACATGAACTTTTGTGTAAACTCCTATATTCAAAATCCTAATGGTATTACATAACCTTGAGCACTGACTATGTGCTGGATATTAAACCAAGTGGTAATAGGCATTCAGAATAAATTCATCAAATCAATCACCATGAGAACTACATTTTTCTGAGGTTATTGCATCACTATATTGTCCCATTCACATGTCATCTACAACATTTGCAGGAATGTTTCACTACAGAAAATATAAAATAGACTGTTATTATTGATAAAAACTTCAATAGATGTTAACTTTATGGTCTTCTCTTACTTTAAAATACTACTATCTTTAGATTGAGATTAAAAATTCTATTATACAACTTAGTCTTATTCAGCATTTTACTAGTAAAATAAATATGATTATTATTATTCTACTGTCATGAGATGTTAGTCTTTTTACTGTAGCTATTGGATTTTGCAGAAAATGGACTCATCAATCCTCTTCATTCTGTTTTTCCCCTCATATACACCTGCACCTGTCTATCTCAACCTCTAACATTTAAGAAGTTATCCCTCTTAGTAGTGCTCAGTATCTATTTCAAAGAACCAGTGAATATTCTATTTGGCTGTTACCAGATACATGGTGAATTGCCAATTTATTTGAAATTCTTATCTTCTGTGGGAATTACTGATAAAGTGGTAAGGCTTGGCCATAAATGTCTGGGATTTCCACTTCTGACCTGGCCAAAGAACTTTGTGATTTAGGACATAACTTCTCTGAGAGTCTCAGTTTCATTATGTGAAAAAAAATGGAGGCAACAGTGTGCTATGTCCTGGGAGCTGTTGGGGAAAAAATCATAATGGATGTGAAAGACTCTGAAACAATAAAGTTCTTCTCATATATATTGGTTGATACACAGGAGCCTGGCTAACGACAACAAAAAAAATCCTTTCATTAAGGGTTTGTGTGAGAAGCATTGTAGTTAGTACCTGTTTTCCAATGACTCATGTGAAAATATTTCTCCAGTGCAAGAATGGGTCCTGAGACACATGTAAATTTGTGATTTCAGACAGGTACAGTGAATGTAGTACCTCCTCTCCTCTTTTTATACTCATAACATTTTTTTTCTCAGTTTACAAATTCCAATGAAATAGAATTCTGTATTTTAGGTTGTCAGTGCCAACGAAAGTTTAACACATTTCTGTTCTGTTCAAAATACATCTTTCTGTTTTTAGCTCTAGAAAGTGGGGAGAAGTGAAATATTATAGGAAGAAGCTTTACTTGGAAACTTTTGCTTTCTTTCACCCTTAATATTTTACGTTCAACTTAATATCTTTCCACTTCTGTGAAAATGCACACTTCTGTGTGGCTTTCTGTGTTTGGATAGCATGCTTGATGACATCAGAGAAATTGTCTTTTCTATTGTCAACTTCTATCCACACAGGACTAGTAAAGACATTGTGTGTGACAGAAACATGAATGAATGCTATCTTTGTCTGCAAACCTTTATCCCTTTTTCTATTTTCCACTGTGGGTCCATTTTTTGGATGTTCCATACAAACCCTACTGAAGGTTCTCTCTCTTCCTGTTCTCCTCCCTCTCCATTCTATCTCATGTAACTAATAAGGCCAATCTGAAGCTTTGGGTTCTGTGACTCCTTGACTCACAGACTGTTAAGGTACTCTCAGTTTCTAGAAAGTTGGACCAGCCAACACATTGTTCACACAAGTGAATGCTGATCCCTCAGAATAGGTTAACTGAATTAGAATCATAGCAATGTCATCCATATACACTCTAGATACTCAGTATTAAAAAAAAAACTATCAGTTTTATTTTGATCAGCTTTTGAAATGATATTTTTGGATATATTGGATCAAATAATTGTTAAAATTGATTTTGTCTGCTTTATAAATTATAAAATAAAGCATATTTATTGAAAACAATCTAGACCATGCAAAGCTACAAATATAAGGTGAAATTGATCTACATTGTCACAATTATAGATACTTGCTATTAATATTTCAGTAAATAATTTTTGCTATCCATGCACAGGTAATCTTTAAAAAATTCATCTTGTAATAAATTATTTTATTGTTTGCTTTTTAAAGTTAACTAGAGATTACTGAAAATATATGTCAGAAATCATTTCCATGTATGGATGAAGTTAGAGTCTTGATTACTATCCTATCTGTTAGCTTCTTTAAAACTGAAGAATGACATAAAATAATAAAGCTGAGTTCATACAAGAAGGATTGTAAATTTTACTGTGATTCATGTTTTGTAGAGGAAGAACAACACTCATATTTTGAGGTACATTTGGACAGAGACAGAAGAAAACATTGCTAGTAAAGTGATGAGAAATGGCATTACTGATGAAGGAAACATGTCTGCACCATTTTCTCATGACTTATCAGTTTGAAACAAACTATATTCAAGTTGTATGTGTAACGATATTTCACCTTTATCTTTAAAAGGCTTTGTCGCATTGCTGGGCTAATAGGAGAAGCAAGAGGTGCCAGTGATTTCTGTATCAGACTTCACTTTACTGATACCCAGATAGGCAGACACATTTGTTTCACGCTATCTGGTTAAGCTTTCAAATTCGTGGAGACTTATCTAAGTTGCAATATCATTTGTTTATCTAGCATTATTGCTCTCCTGTCTGTATCCTGCTAAAGCAGTACGCTTAGCCTATGAAGAGTAAAAGCAGGATGGAAGCCTTTAGCTGTTACATTTTTCAGAAATAACAGAACATCTTCAAACTCTGTGGCTGAGTGTAGTGTCACTGTAAAACTGAATGGTACCCTGATACAAACTTGGCACCAAGCTAAATAAACAGCAATGTGAGGAAGGCATGAACCTGTCGCTACATTTATAGTCCTCAGGTATTTCCCCACCAGGAAAATAGGACTCTCCTATTTAACTGAAGTGTTGCATTTTTCAGATGCATATACTTAGATTGTAGGGTTTTCTTGTGCTTCTGCCTGTGCTAGATTGTCTGCAAGTTCACAGGAACTCTGCACGTCCATGGAATATTCTGTTCTTCCCAGGATTACATGTACTGATCTCATCCAGATGGCCTCATTTTACAACTGCTGCCATCAGGTCATTAAAAGAAATAATTCAAATAACTCTTGAGTCTTGCATGAAAGTGTTCACTCTTTCGAACTACTTAGAATTAAAAATACATGCTTAAGTTGCCTTTAGTAAGCATGTGTGCATGAGCAGGTACACTACACACACACACACACACACACACACTTTGGTATCTGGCTCTGTGGCTTTTTTGTTGCCATAGTGAGAAGAATTAAAAGGTTTGTGGCTCTTTTGCTCTTTTTTCATTTTACTGAATCCATAGCCCAAGTTGAAAATGATGATCCCAGACACATCTGGTCATCATCATCTTTCACAGTTTAATGAATAAGGACTGTATTGAGTTTTAAAGATTAGATTTAAAGAACCACCTAGTGAATGCCAATACATGGATCCCTGGCTCCAGAGATCTAAGCAACAAAATTAATTGCTTGTCAAACCAGACTGGTTACATCTGATTATAATTCTGATGCAAACTTTTCTTTGTGTGATTTCCTACAGAATGCTATTTTTCTTTTGATTATCCTGCCTTGCTAATCAAAACTGAGTTAGAGGAATACTATCTTTTTTATAATTTTGAAATATGCTACTGATTGATTTCCAAAACTAGAATCAGGTTAGGAGAAAGCATAGCTATTTCCATTTCAGAACAGGGATATCAGTATTGAAATCCTTCAGGTTTTTTGTTTGTTCATTTATTCCTCTTAGCCAGAGAGATCTAGCACCTTCTATCATGGCAGAGAAGTAGAAAACCCTAGAAATCACATATGAATCTGATCCACTGCTTTGGCTTGAATTGCTACCGTAACAATGTTATATCTTCCTATTAATGAACGTGGGAAGTTTACCCATTCATTACAGCCTTGTTTACATTCTTTCAGAAAAAAGAAAAAAAAAGAATTTAAATGCTACTGCTGTTGACTTCACTAAGCCTGAGACTTTCCCTTCCATTTTTAATATCTTAGTAAACTAGAAAGTAGATGATACAAATACCTTCCCAAATAGCAAACTGAATAACTAGAAGAGTTATCTTTACTGAGACTTTTCTATAATTGTTATTACTCAGTCTTTTACAGTACTGTAGAAAAATGGGTGTGTCCAACACCCCAGAGAAGAAGTACATCTTGATGAGCTGCGAGAAACCTATTGGCACCCACTGGCCATATGAGATAATTACCCCAAAATGCAGAAGCCTAACATTAACAAAAATAGGCTTTCATTTTCAATTTTGAGGTCCTAAAAGAGCCACAAACAGTTCTAATCTTCCAGATATCATGCTGTCTGGTCTCAAAATTTCCAATATTGCAATACATTGTCAGGTGACACAGGCTTATCCAGGCTTCTATTTATTCATCCATACATCTGAGATCATAATAATAGCACCCATTTTGTGAAATTGAGAGGAGTAACTAGTACTTGATACATACACTCAATCCTTAATATTTGCAGGTTCTGCATTTTAAAAATCACCTACTTGCTAAAATGTACTGGTAACCATCAACTCCATACTTGCAATCTGTGAGGGAAATTCAAATTGGTACCTACATTCTAGCTGCAGTTGAACAAATATCACACTGTCTTTTTTTGAAGGCCTACAATATAACATTTGTCACATTTTTGTTTTCCATTGGTGATTTTACCACTTAAAATGGGCCCCAGGTGTAGAGCGTAAGTGCTCGCTTGTGTTTCTGAGATCAAGAAGGCTGTCATATGCCACACAGAGAAAATATATTCACTAGATATGCCTCGTTCAGGCTTGAGTGCCAGTGCTCTTGGTTATGAGGTCGATGTTAATGAACCAATAAAAAGTAATATAAGGTCTCTTTAAGGTAAAATAGACATAAAACAAGGTTATGTTAGGATGGGTTGATGAAAATGTGATGATCCTAGGCTCACAGAAACCTAAGCCTGTACTTCCTCCTGGAGTAATAATTCAGTAGTTGCTAATTCAGCATTCCTGTCCGCAATACCTTTAAACCACATTTACCATGAATAAAGGATGAAGCATATGTAACTCAAGAGTCCAATAGATGAATAAAACTCACAATTATCCTAACTTAAATCACCACCATCATCACCATGGCATAGAGACTGCATACATACATTACATTTTAAGGAAATTCACAGGACCCCTTATGGAGCAAAGGAGTAAATTTAAGTTCACTGGTGACTAAATGATCTTCTCCCCATTAGCAGCAGTCAAACAAAAAGCTCGTCTGAATCAATTGGGATTCATTATTGAATGACATTGATGCTTGTTCTCCTGGAGTTTCAATTTGGGTTTAACCTCTAACAGTACAGCAGAATGTTGGAAGCTGAAGTTTGAGGACAAAAATCAAGATATCGCCACTCCTTCACTTTACAAATTATTTGATGATCTCAGTGATCTGGGACTTGATTAGATATTAAACACTTTCATTCCCCTGGGGTCACTGATATCCTAAAGTTCTCTACCTGACACATAATTGATTTTGTCAGAATTGATGAGATTATCTGGCAGAGTCTGTCTACCCAGTGAAGTTAAGAACTGGAAGCATAATAGGTTCAGGCTTAATCGGTTTTATGCAGCCATGCTTGAGCACTTAATAAAGGACATGAGGTTGGCACCAGGAAGTTTCTCAGCGAAAGTCTTCCAATTCAATTGATTTAGAATGTGATTAAAAGGCCTTTGTACAGTAATCTGGGAGCTGCTGTATGCTAATGCTTGTGTTTTTAAAGCCCATGGGGAAGAAGATGTGGAAATGATCACCTAGACTTCTGCAGACTCTGCATGGTGATGACTGGACGGATGGGCCTGGGAGATGGATGGATTAGGTCACAGACCCTTCCCCAGCAAACTCGAGATCCAGCCACAGACTTTCAATGACAAGGCAGAAGAGCATGATGCCAGTGCACATGACCACGCAGGTATCACATAGTCCTGTGACTGCCTACCCTTTAGCTCTTAGGAAATCAGATGGAGTGGCTTCTGTGTCCTTCACAAATCAATGCCTGGGAGTGGCAGCATTGGGGCTTCCTGGTTGAGAGCAGTGGCTTTTCAAAACTACACTTGTGCTCAGATTCCTTCATTGTTACATAGTTCGATTTATTCAAGTACAACAATAAATGACCTCATGAACATCCTATGTGCCTTGTAGCAAAGTCTGCCAGCATCAGCCAAATGCTCAGAGCAATAGAGAGGTGAGCAAAGAAGAATAGAGACCACGATACTAGAGTCAGGAGTGGTTATCTGTGTCCAGATAGGAACGACTGCTGTTCTCTGTTGCTCCAAGGGATATACAGGAACTTTCCAGACTCTGACACACAATCCAAGTTCCCAAGCGATGCTACACTCAAAGCAAGTTCAATACAGAGAAACCTATGGGACTGTTCGATAATGAAATCAAATTCTAGAGCCTGTCTCCTGCATTCATTCCCTCCCAGCACAACTACTGAAGACCCATCAGTTCTGAGGGTACACAGACCTAGCCTTAAGTCAACTACCTAGCTAACTGTGTAAGTTACTGAATTTCTCCTGGCGTTGCCATTCTCATGATAAACAGTCTATTAAGACTGCTGTCCAGTCTTACCACAGTTCTATATAGTGATAATTCCTGGCATGTGTTGGGTTCTTAATCATCATCAGTTTTGGCCTTTGCCCCCATAGTTGATCACACAAGATCTGAATGTGTTGTTCATGTTTCTCTTCTCTATTTGGTGTTGGCTACAAACTGGATCCTTGGCTGTGATTTGCTTTCCCTTCTCAGACCTGGCTCATATTTTGCACCTTGGAGGTGACAAGGACTCTGGCCTTGTCTGACATGTCTTGGTTCTGGGTAGTTTTCCACATCACAAAAGCTTTGACACTTGGTTTGACGGACTTGGCCCTGATAACTGGCATAATCTCAAGTAAGAAAGGCAGGTTTGGTCCATGTGCTCATTCATCTAGTTTCCCTGTGGGAGCATGTGTGAGTTCAGTCACACACCCACTTCACTCCCTGATCCAGGTAATAAAGAGGGATTGGGCTTTCCTCATAATACCTTATAAGGCACAGCTGAACATGTTTTCTTGACCAAATCCCACCTCTTTCTCTAGCTAGTGCATAATTAAAATTCATAGTTTCTGTAATTTTCCACAGCAGCTCACATCATGGAGAAAGCTAAATTAGCCCAATTTTAAGGCAAGGCAATTATCAATCTTACTTTTGAACCACTAATAAGATATGTCTGTCAAATAAAAACGGCCATTTTTCTTTCCTTCAGATATTTCGACTACAAAAATGGCTTCTCAATAAAAAAGAGTTTCTGGAAAAACTCTTAATCTTTTATCCTGAGATGTTTCATTAAATATAGTTAAAAATTAAATGCTGTGGGCCCTCCCTGTTGGCCCGACAGGTTAGGTGCAGCACTGCAAGCTAGCAGCAGCCACTTCAGTGCAAGTTTGATCCCTGCCCCGGAGGTGACCTACAGGGATCAGCAGAACTCTCCAGTCTTGCCCACTGCTCCCCTCAGCAATGTACTTTGTGGATCTGCCTGTTCTGCTCCCCGCTCTGTCTCTGGTGAATCCTCTCATTGCCCCTGCACCTCTGGCCTGTACTCCATTTTTGTATGCACAAATAAATAAATTTTAAACAAAACAAAACAAAACAAAACAAAAACAACCTCAGTGCTCTTTAATTGCCTGGGGATTTTGCAGCTTTTGGTAAAGTTTGTCTAAAATATAGCATTATTGGATGGATAACAACGTGTCCCTTAAGACAGAAATTTGAGGATTCTTCTGTATTCAACTCAGGAAAGAGTAGGAGTCACTGACAAAACTGGGGCCAGGACTTCTATTCTTAATCTCTTCTGTTCCAGTCAGTGAGTCATGCTCTTCCATTTGTAGCTTTTAAGACCCATATTTACCTTGGGAGCCATGATTGTAATTGAAGGCTTGTAGTTGGACATAAAGACAATCTATTGGTGTGTGACACACCCCCTAAGAACTCTAGTGGCAGCATCTTGGCAGTGTGCCAGGTCAGAATGCTCACAAGGGTATCTCCTCCATCCTCTCCAGAGACAGTCCTCTTAGCCATCTGCTTCTATCCCTGGAAAGTCAAACACATCTCATATGTACAGTGGTGTGTCTACCTCTACTCTAGCATTCAGGAGAGACCTCCAGACAGTGAGTACTTCTCAAAGTGTGAGTGTCTTTATGTAACTGTCTTTCCTTAAGCTTTTTTCCAAGAAGAAATGTGGGTAAACGCTTAGGTCAAATGGATAAGGCAGTTTTAGAAGTTCATAGAACTAGAGACAATTCTAGTTGGGTCTCTAGCCTAGAAACAAAGAAAAGAGAAAATATTGGAGACAGAAGTGGTCATTCAGAGTCTTTAAAGAAGGAAAAGATTATTTTGTGCAACAATCCATTAAGGGATTTATGCATACAAGAGCTGGGTGTATGCCAGAGGTGCAGAGGGTGAAAGGACTCACCAGAGACAGAGTGGGCACAAACAGGAACATCTACTGAAATACACTGCTGAGGGGAGCAGTGGGGAGATAGGAGAGACCTGCTGCATCTTGTGGGTCAGCTCCCTGGTTGGGGTTGAATTCTTGCTGCATTGGCTGGCAATAGCTTGATAGTGCTGAGACATAATCCCTGTGCCATCAGATAGGCTCCAAGAAAAGTTATTTTTGAAAACACAGGAGTAAGGATGTTATATATTACTTAGATTAAAAAAATAAAAACATAAGATGTGTAATCAATGAACACTCAATGTACATTATATATATATATATATATATATATATATATATATATGGATATATATATTTACATTGCATAGACAGTTAAGTGAACAATACTTAGTGGAGAAGGTAGGTACTGGAATTTCAGACAAAAGGCAAGGATTTCTTTCTAGTTCAATGAGTCCTTATCAGTAGTGAGAACAAGTTCCATTTGTCTTCAGGACCTCAATTTGTCATATTGTATACAGTAGGCATGTTTCTCCTGCCTCCTTCACAGCCTTGAGGCAACAGAGTATGGCAATACTTGTAAAGTGTTTGCATAATTTGAAAAATAAAAAATGCAAGATACCATAATTAGTGGAAGGATCTTGCCAGTAGGTCCTTCATCATCTCTTGGGTTTCTGGGTAATTCTTGTCCATCTCAATACCCACCTCAATATGTACCTCAAGGCCAGTTCAGTCACTCAGTATTGATTTGCTTATGCCTTGTTCCTGCCTAGAAGCAAAAACAAATGCTCCCCAACCAACTATTGTTTACCAAATAAAGTAAGAGATCCACAACATATATAATCCATCCCTAAACTCTTCTTTCACTTTCAGTGAAATCATTTTCTTCACTGCTTCCAATCATACCTAACTTCTATAAGTCATCAGACTAACTTCTACAAGTCATCAGACTAGGACCGCAGAGAACCAGTAACCATATGGTCAAGGTAGTCAATTATGACTGATTTATTCTCAGTAAGGCACTTAAAATGCCTAACAGACTTATTTTAAATGATATCTTATTTCTCTTGCTAACCAGGTTGCAGCCACTCTGTCGGACTTGGGTAGCCCACTAAAATAAGGAGACCCAAGGCAGGTACACTTCCAACCCTCACAGACAGCCTGACAGCCACTGGCCTCATAAGCCTTTAACACCTGCACTGGGTGAAATGGAACTGCTCTTTCTGAACCTGTGAAGTAGATGCCTGTGCATGTGCCCCAATGCCACCAGGCACTCCAGCATTCAATCACCCAAGCTCTCTTTGTTCTACTATTGTTCTCCTCCATTTCAAACCCTTTTGTTTGCTATCTAGGTGGCAGTGTTGGAGATCCACTGCCATGCTTTCTTCCTTGACGTAGTAATCAAACTGCTCTTTCTTTGACAGGTTAGTCTACTGGCTGACCACCAAGTGGTAAATTCCTTGAGTAAAAGGTAAGATTTACTTTTTGCCAAGATACCCATTCTCCATGATCATGCTCCAACACAGCATCGTATGATGACTCAGAGTTGTATAAAAGCACTCACTGTAACTGGGTTCTGCCACCAAATAAGCTTTGTTATGTTGGACAAGTTAATCAAGCTACCTGGACTTCGACTTTATTGAATTAAAGATGGGATGAGAATACTCCTCAGGTCTTAATAAGCTTCCTCAGGAGGTTTTAAACAGAGAACCCTCATATATTGTTGAGAGAAACTTTGTGTATTTAAATTCTTCATCCATGCTGTTTATTGTAATATGACATTTGAATTGATTTGTGTATAATGAGCTTTCCTAACTGCCAACCTGTGGGTATGAATTTATGTTGTTGTAGATAAAGCTTCATATGGAATTCAGGTGATTTCTATCAGGAATCACGGCAAAGTCAAACTTTTCCTATCAGCTTCCTCCTCCTTCAAATAATACATATATATTGACAAAGGAACTCGGCTGTGCAAATAAATGAAAAGTTGTGTGTAGCAGGAAAAAGTACAGAGGGAAAGAATTTGGATTCTGCAGGTTTTCTCATTATGACTCAGATTTTGGCCTTCGGTGCAAATCTCCAAAGGAAGAGGTGGCAATAACAGCATGATTTCTCTGAATTCATATGCAGTTCATAAAAATGTCCACAGAACATTTTACAAAGTGCTACAAGTATTTTCATTATTACTGGTAACTAAGCATTGATATAAAATAATTTTTTGAAGAAGCTTACACTTTATAAACCTTAGCTTCTTGCAAGATGAGAGGACTACATTACACTGCACCATGATATCTGAGCTGTTGGTCACGAACGGGACAGCTATTTTCACTTGCTCTGAGATGCTTTAGGTCATTCTTCATTCATCCAAACACTCTGTGTTTTAGATAACTGACACACGTTATACAGCCCTGTGCTCTGTTTATCTTTATTTAGTGGCAGGGGGATTCATAGAGAGACACTGATATCCAGGTCCTGTGTTTAATCAGAAAAGTAAGAGGAAAAGGCTCAGTTCCTCAGTAAAGCCTTTCTAAGGGGTGGATTTCTGGTCTACCAGTTAAAGTCATCCACATAAATGTTTATAAATACTACTCATTTGTTTAAGATACATAAACCTGTTCACTTGGAATAGGAATCAAGTCCAATTCCTTAATGTTTATTGTCAATCTTAAGCAGATCCACTTATTCTTTCCACACTATCAAGTCCAGGTGCTCTTCTTGTTCTCAGGATTGCAGCAGTGTTAAAAGCAACATGTCTGATCTCAGGAAAAGTGCATTTATGTGGAGTGGGGGTAGCAGTAAAGTGGAGATAACTGCTATGAAGAAAACCTTAAACAGCATAAGGGTACAGCATGTTAATGGGTATGTTTAGAGGAGGGGTTAAAAAATACCCTCTGAGTAGTTGGCATTCTGGCAGTGGTCTAAATAAAAAAAAAAAATAACTGATGGAAATTTGCTGTACAATAGGGAAAACATGGAATCAACCCAAATGCCCAAACAAAGATGACTGGATTCAGAAGATGCAGTAAATATACACAATGGAATATTACGCAGCAATCAAAAATATAAACTCGTGCATTTTGCAGCAATATGGATGGACCTGGAAGGGCTCATGTTTAGTGAAATAACTCAGAAAGAGAAATAACAGATGGTTTCACTCATAGCAGGAGCATAAGGGGTCAGGGAAGAAAAGACAAAAAAAGAGAGAGAGAGACTAACAAAATGTAATAGAATAAAAATGAAAACAATGAACAACTATAAACCAGAGACATTTTATGGAGTGGGAGGGGGAATGGGATTGGAACTGGGATAGGAAGAGTGCACTGAACTGTGGTGATGGCATATGGGTGAACTGGTGATGGGAGGCACATGGGTTTACAAATGAGATGGAAAAATGCATAAAATGAAGAATGATGTAAAAAATAAAATAATAAAAAAAGAAAAAATATATTTCTGATGGATGATGTGTTAATCATGGATCAGATATGTCCAGGCCAGTCCCTGTGCATCACACATCTTGGGCTGGATTCTAGAAGAAGTCTAGGGTTCAGTAGTAAGAAAGCCTACAACTTGGCTGGAGAGACAGTTTTAGCATACATAAAACTATTAGAGAACAACTGATGGTAAATGACAGGCTATTTCCAGTGACTGACTTGCTGGGTATCTGGGGAAAGTTTCATGGAGAAGATGCACATTCAAGTCTGAAGATAAAAAGAAGGGGTTCTAGTAAAATAGAGGATGAAAGAAAATAATTTATAGGGAACATGGAAGACAATCAGGCGATAGAACACAGGGATAGATGAGGGAAGAACAGTTTGTTGTGTACCAGGTGGATGTTATGTTTATGGCTGGTGGTTATTTTCTTGAATCCTAGGTATCACTATGAGAGGAGCTGGTTATATTTAGGGAGAAAATTAGAGAGGATAAGTTTAGAGAGGTCTCACCCAGGGCCATGCTGGTTTGAGAGGGGAACGTTCTACCTTGTAAAGTTAGTGTTTTAGATATTGGAAGGAGGTAAGGTTGGGAGATCTGGATGGGTTTAGAAGAGGCTGCAAAGATCTGCACAACAGGGCCCAGAGTCTGAAGATAAGGAAACCAGCTGATAGCTGTGTCAGGAACCCAGGCATGAAGCAATAATCCTGATTTTAACAAAGGAGGGGAAGTGGAAGGAATGGGTAAATCTGAGGACAGGGGAGACAGGCTGAGAGAGGAGAATAAAGAGATGCAAGCCAATGGAAACGAAGGGGATAAAGTAGACATTTACAGTGGCATAGCTGGTAAACAGATCGGAACACGGTAGTGTGACTGTAGAGTCATGTGTTCATGTTGTGGATACTGAGAGGTTGTTCAGCAACCACATTTACTGCACGACGTCTGGACTTAGCAGCAGAATGAAATGGACAGTGGGTCTTTGCAAGCTTTGAGTCATTCCCTCCAATGACATTTGTTTCCAGAACCTTCAGCTTCTTTCTCTCCAAATTCAGTGCTCAGCACTTGCTTTGCTTTTGAGAGAACTCTGACCTCTTGCAACAAGACACCACTTTTGTCTCTGCTGCTGCTTTTCTCATTAGAAGTTCCCTCTCCCAAGATAAATACACGATGATTTTACTCATATACGGTAAAGAAACTAAATAAAGGAACAGATACTTCGCTTTCACAAAGCTTAAAATCTAACTAGAACTGAGGCTACCATAGTGCGGAGCAAAAAGTGTCTGGTAGGACTCTTCTGTTTTGGGGATGGGTGTGGTGTGGTAACATATACCTGAAGAGGATCCAACCTATTCCTCCAGACCATATCCAGTCTAATAAGCCCATGTTACCTTATTCACAAATTAATAGAATTAACAAAATTTCCTCTTCCTTGTGAAACCTATACTTTTAGGCAGTAGTATTTTATGAATGTTGGTAGTTCCATGAATTCCCTTACCAAGCTAGCACACTATTATGGCATTATGATGACAGCCAAGTTTAAAGAGAGTCATCAAATGTGGGAATTTTGGTTTGCAAACCAGCAGGAGAATAGCTGAAGAGGAAAACATCTTTTGAGCTACAGAGAATTCCTTCCACCAATTTGGAAAATAAATAATCCAAGTTCATTCACAACTAAATATTATTAGTAGAAGCCATACATATTTTTGGTACATTCAATAAACAATGCCAAGGATTTTCCCTTAGATTCTTCAGCAAGGTAAAAAATGAAGAAATTTTCTAAATTGATTATCAGTTTCATTTTTATCACTAGAGCTTGTCTGTTTTGTTTATCTAAAGCAATGGCTGATCATCTGGATGTCTTTGAATGCTTTCTCCATATTTTAATACATGGAAGTAGATTCCCTATAATATTTGCTCCTACAACACAATTAGTTTTTCAAGTATGATTGGAATTTCTTATCAGTCTCTTGTTCACATTCTCAGCTTCTAAATCTCATCGAACAGCTGAAGTCACAGAGGAAATGAACGTCTCGGCCAGTCCGGAAACTCAGATTCACAGGCCCTAAATTTCCAGACACTCAGCTAGTCTGACTTTTCTTTGAAAGTTCTACCTGAGAGTAGAAAATTGGATTCTTCTGAGATTAGATTCTGGGTTGATGGATTTCAAATGCCTGGGCTCTGGTTTCCTTCTCCATGAGAAATGAAATCTCATTGGGATTCTTATAAATAATTGCATTATAATGTCCCCCAAAGATGGAAAACACTAGAACAAATGACATTACTTATGGCCAGTTCTGAGAATGCATTAACATATAAGAAAACCGTGCCATCTTGGTGTGGATACCAAATGTGACAAACACATAATCTATTTAATCAGCCGACACAGTGGTGACTGGTCTGTGTGCCAGATGATATGACAGATGTTAGTGAAAAAAATGTGAATGACATCTGACTTTTCACTGAAGCAGTCACAAAATCTAGTGGAGCAAATGGGCATGGAAATAATTGCACAACCAGGAGAGAAGTAGAATGGAGACACATTTTACAATGCTTATGGAACCCTGTGGGGGTAATGTCTATGTCACCTACAGATTTAAAAAATGCAAATTGTCAGGAGGAATACAGGTACACATATGTACGGCAGTAGCAGACACACTTGAAATGTCCTATTAGTTAGAAATATTCAAGTGTAAAGCAGCTTGCAGAAACATTTTTTGCATTAAGTTCACCATGGGTGAAATAACTGTCCTCAATAAACTCAAATACATCATCTGCGGAGATCTCAATGACTCTGCAAACATTCATAGGCATGAGAAACACCTCTAGGGTGGGTCTGTTACTAGCGCTAAATAACAGCATTTCTCTGTCTTTACATTCATCTCATACTTTTAAACTGTCTTGTTAGAAAGCTCTGAAATACCATGGTGTTTATATACCACGGTGGGGAAAAGAAAGGATCACAGAATTTAATTGGCGTCTCTACCTTATGTAGTCTTATAGAGAAATGTTCCTGGAAAGTTTTTATATGTATGAAAAATATACTTACTGTGCTACAGTTAGAAGACTCTAATTATGTTTTTAAGCTTACTGTATCATTATGTTCATAAAGTGGTTATGACTTCATATACATTTAATGTAGATGGCTGTATAGCTATTACATGATAAATGTGAGATATTTTTTCCATGTTCCATAATTTAAGATGCATATAAATTTATAAGCATATGAATATATAAGGAATTTTAAGATCTTGGAGTAAAAATGTCTGGTAGACCAGCTACTTGATGTGTTGCCTGGCTTTTCAATTTTAAATAACTTCAGTTCTGGAAAGAGGTTACAGTTCCCATTTTGTTCCATATTTATTCACTGTGTCATATTCTCATGCTAGGCTGGATTCATTGTGATATAATTAACTTAAAACTAAAGAAATCATATATAAATTGCAGAGATTAATATATTTTGTTTCATTGAAACTAGGTAGGTCATGTTTCTCTCCAAAGGGGAAATGTGGTCATTTTGCTGGTTCACCTCCAGAGAGAGCCCTATTCCTTTGCTTCCTAAAACCAAAAGTCAGAGGAAAACCAGAAGGAGGTATCTGGGACTGATGGGCTGGGAACTGGTGAAGTTTGGGTAATGGCCATTCTCCCATCTTCAAGACTGGGCATCAAAGAACAATCAGTGGTGACCTTTCCATGTGAGGTCAAGGATATAGCAAACCTACTTGTTACTGTAGGGGGCAAAGTTCACCTGAAATAATATCAAGGAGGGGCAGTTGAAAGGGGTGATGTTTATGAGAGCTGTAAGTAAGCAGAAGGGGTTCAAGCAGTTTAAATTCTATGTGATTTCTGAAATCTGTTGAAGATAATTTTTAAACCTTCATGCTGTAATGTTTAAAACATAACCTTCTTTAAGCTGCATATAACATTCTTCTGAAAATATTATACTACATATGTTCTTGGAACAGGAGAACGAGATACATTTATCTGCTCCCTTTTTAAAAGTAATATTGTTGCTGAACCATTGAGTATGAGTTATTTAATTCATACTTTCACAAGAGCATTGCTACCTTGAAAAAATGCACAAGGGAAGCTGAAGATCTTTGTCAAATAAAGTATGCTTTTATATTCGGTATTTACCACTGAACTAAAGAGATTTGCACAGCTGGGAAAATATAAAAACTGCTAATATATAGTTTTCTAATGTGCTTTGAATTTCAGAACAACAAAAATCCTATCAAGCCCACAGATTTTGCTTAAATTCTAACATACCACTTCACCCTCATTTTTTTCCCCCCAATATGGAACCTTCTGCAAACTTTTTTTTTTACTTGTATTTTTTTTATTGCAGTAACTTTGGTTTACAACACTGTGCATGTTTTAGGGCTCACACCTCTTTAGATGTACGTTACCACACCACACCCACCACCAAAGCACCCAGAATCTTCCACCACAGTTTCCTCATCCCCCTCTTTTACAAACAGTAACAGTTTCCAGGTGGAAAAGAATAGGAACTAGTGAAAAGAGATGGGATCTGGGTGATTGACTGCTATTTCTTGTGTTCATAAATCATTATGTATAAGTCATAAATTTCCTCTGGAAGGGAGAGCAAGTCTCTGGTGAATAATTCAAGATTATTAAGGACACATTCTGGAGGATCCTTGGGTCTTTCCGTGGCTCACGTGAGAAGGAACACAGGACAGATGCATGGAATCATCTGGTATTTGGACCTCCTTATAGTGGGTCTCCAGTGCAGCATTCTATATGACACATCTTTACCCCGAAGGTGTGTCCATATTGGGAAAGATTTCTTCCCACTGCTAAGAGAGGCATGCTGAGGGAAATGAAGAGTGAGGATGTTAAAATGACAGATAATTGACGCTGAAGGCCAGCATTACTCCTCAGTTTCAACAGAAATCTAACCAGAGGTCTCTAGAAAGAGTTGTATAGAGAATGCCTGTCATTCTAATGTCTCAACCACATTCTACTGGCATTACAGTAGCTTCATTTTTGGCCTGAGCTTTGTCACAGCAAAATCTCAAAATATTTTATTTTAAGTAGACTGTGAGATAGGATCAAAGGCATGATTTTATTTTACTTTATTTTATTTTAAAGAAGCTTATATAAGGAGCCTTACCCATATCATGAGTTCACGGCTTTGATCTGTGAATACCTTAGGAACAACTGACAAGCGTAGCTTTCCTGGATAGGAATCAAACAATTGCTCTGGTTCAGTCAACACTAACCTACTTATTTTAGTCCCGGGTTGGCACAAACACACATGGGCATTCCATACCGAGGTCAAAGAGGAAGGTGGATGGATGTCTGCAGAGTGCGTGTGTGAGATGGAAAATAATAAGGTGTCCACAAGACCCTCCTCCTCTCTTCAACAACGAGATATTCTTTCTTATAGCCACAATCTCCTGAAAGGGGCCAGCATAATTTCACTCAAGACTTTTGCACAAGTTATTTCTTTCTCTTGCTCACGCTGAACTCTCTTGATCTTGTCTGCACTTTATCTCACCCACAGTATGATCCTTTTGGTCTCATGCAAGGATCACGCACTGACTGACAACCTCGATACACTCCCAGCCCCAACATTGACTCTAGTTAGGTGGCATCCTAGGCACCCCAAGACATTGTGATGGTTTGTCTAGCTGTTTCCACAAACATCTTGAGACCAGGAGCTGAAGCGTCTGCTGTATTCACTGTGGCTTCCTTGGTGAAGGGCCATGAGCAAATCCAAAGAGAAAGGCTTTCTTATGCCATCCCGTGGGCAGGAAGGAGGAATTTTAAGACAGATGGGCTTTGTGGGAAGACCTATGTATTATGATTTTCAATCTTCACTAAATACTTACTTGAGGGTAATTAAGTATATGTTAGTTATATGCTTAGATACATATAAACTATCAGTTGTACAGTTACACAATTTTTATTAAAGCTCAAATGAATGCCTCCTTTCAGTGTTTAGGTTCTCTTGAAATTTATTTCCTTTATTTGTGAGGTCTCACAGAAAAAAAAAAATGCTAGAGAGCATGGTCAAAATAAATATATTTAAAAGGGAAAAGAGATGGGAGAAAAAGACATAAATCATGTCTGACAATGAATAAATGTTTAACTTTACAAATAACTACCAAAATCTTTTAGGTAGGGCAGTTCATCTCTATGAAAATTCAAAGCCTCTAATTCTCTCAAGGTCATTAGGTTTTTGGGATGTTTTATAGCACTTGCATTGTGGGCAAAAATAAAGATACTGGTAGCTATTGCTTTTTTAAAGTGTTAATGTTTTTAGGATGAAAGCACCATGAAACAATTCCAGTATTACTCTGCCTTACACTGAAGACAAAGTAATTTGATTAGAACGAAAAGCAAGAAGTCTCGTTCCTTTTCTGAGCCAGTAGCTCTCAAATGTTTTGTCTTTTCTCAAGGTTTAGACTCAGGAAACCACTGTTTGTGGATATATGAATTGATATTCTGGGCCATGGAACTGCTTTATCACCTCGTAGGAGTTCCAGATAAAAGCTCAGATACAGCCTCCTGATTGTCAGAGCTCATTTGTAATTGAGCTCTGCTTTGAATAATTTCCTTTAGGCTGGGCAAACTTTTGAAAAGAACAAAGGGCATGGGGAAGTCAGACACAACGCTTCCCAAAACATGAAGCCAGATAGATTTTCAATAATTTAAATGGTCCATTTGGATAAAATTTTATATTAGTTAAATCTTCTGATTGTTCATTATAATCTTTAATCAAACCATAAGTCATCCTAAAAGAGACTGTACAATGCACCACATACTTTATTCTAAGTTATAAATGTATAATTTTCAGTTAATTTTAAAAACCTTCCACAGGAAGGGCTATTCATCATGGAGATTTCAAAGTTAAGTTAATCAAATATGCTTAGGTGCATACAGAGAGAAGTAGAATATGATAAAGAATCAAATGCTAGAAAACAGAGAAAAGGTAGATTGACTTTTTATTTTAAAGATTTATTTATTTAGTCATACAGAGCTGGGGTATAAGCCAGAGGTCCAGGGTTGGCAAGAAGATGCACCAGAGACAGAGTGGGGAGCAGAACAGGCAGATCGATGAAGTACACTGCTGAGGGGA
>NW_004567111.1:8845974-8850872 GCF_000260355.1 Condylura cristata
CGGGTCAGGAGAGGCCTGCCGTGCCCTGTGGGTCACCCTTGGGGCAGGGATTGAACTGGCACTGAAGTGGCTGCAGCCAGCTTGCAGTGCTGCGTTCTAACCCATTGCGGCACCAGGGAGGGCCTGGCACATTGACTTTTAAGGTCAAGAGGCACGTGCACCAGAATGAAATCATTTGTTCATGTCTTGCCCAGTGCAGCACCACTACCCAATCCCAGTGCTCATGCACACAGCACAGAGGCGACCTCAGTTTTCTGCTCCCCACAGAACCCACGGCTGTGCCAACCATTTTAAGGATCAATAAAATCAAACACCAACTATTTTTAAGTATCCTTGGTTCGCTCATTGGCACAATAATGTTTTCTCAGGGCCATATTCATTGTAGAGAGGGACCAGCTCTCCTATGTTCTAACAATGGCTGAAGAATCATCCAAAAAAAAGATGTTATCTCTGTTTGAAATTTTTTAAGGGTTAAACTCCTGCACATTAACACATACATCAATTGCCTACAACTTTAGTTCTTAGAAAGGCTAGAGGGCCCTTCCTGGTGGTGCAACATGCCACGGCACTGTGAAGCTCTCCACAGCCACTGCTGCACAAGTTCGATCCCAAGCCAGGGAGCTGACCCACATGGCATGGCAGACCTCTCCTGTTTCATATGCTGCTCCCTTCAGCAGTGTATTTCAGTCCATATGCCTGTTCTGCTCCCCACTCTGTCTCTGGTGAATCCTCTCACCACCATACCTCTGGCCTGTACCCCAGTTCTTACATGCATAAATAAAACATTTTTTAAAAAAAGGTTATAAAATGTGTTCCTTATGTTAATTCAAAATACACCCTTGCAATGTCCTCACAGAGTTATGTCGACACTTCTTCCAGAGAAAGAAGGCTCCTCTTCGCCACATATATATTAAGATTCTGCCTGCAGAGTAGCTATCAGATCCTTTCTCAGCTAGGAAGAAGGGCACTTCTTCCAGTTCTTTGGACAAAATTTTCTACAGATATATTTACACCTAGGACTATTCCTTTTATTAGAAGTTGTTTGTTAGAAGTATATGAGCCTAAAACGATTACTGAGGAGCATCTGAATGTGTGTCAGGGAAAAAAAAAAAAAACGGGGTATAGATTATATTATTCTGTGAATTTTTCTCATCTAAATAAAAAGCCTACACAAGTTATAAGCTTACATTAGAGAAAGTAAAACAATCATGGAAATTACCTGTGACATTATTCTTTTTAGTAAATACCAAGCAGCATTAAGAAACACTGCTATAAACATTTATGTACTAGGAACAGCATGGGGTGAATAATTGGATAATAAGACTGTACAAATCCAATTTAAAAATATAATTACAAGATTAGACCATGAATATCTACAATGGGTATAATAATATATCTTGATTTTACTGAAGTATTTGATATAGTGTCTCATAAAATTTTATTCACAAAATTAATTTATACTGTCTATTCTAATTCACTGAGCATCGTCCGAGAGACCAGACTTGATCATGGGTAGGAAATAAGATAATGTGCAAAAAACAAAGGTCGAGAGATAACAAGGAATTATGATTCTGTGCTTCAGAAAAAAACAAACAATAAAAGATCTCAAGTTTTCAACACTGCTTAACCCTTTGTTGATTCATTGAAATGTAATTGCTTTTTTAGTGGGCAATTCAGGGTTTCTAGAAAGAACACAGATTGTTCCACCTAACTCAATCTCATTTCTAACAATGTTGGCCTTGTGATATTTGTCACTCAGCAGATACAGAGTGAGTAAAGAAGCAAGATCTCAGAGATGCTACACATCACTGCTGGAGCTAACTGTGCAGAGAGACGATGGGAGACAAGAAGCTTTGCCATTTGCCCAAGGCTGCCAGTTTAGTGAGCATCACAACCGGGCTTCTTGAGTTGAGAGAAGCATTAAACTTTGCTAGATGGTCAAATTTCAGAACTTCTACCTACAATACATACAAATGTTAAGAGATGTAGAGAGAAGTGCCAGAAAACAGTAAAATCGAAGCATTACTGAGCACTGTTAGCTGCAGGAGATGCATTTAATTGTGCATAAATTCTGTCATGTGTGATAATGACAGCCCTACTGTTCTGCACACCTAAAAGGAGCACCAAGCAAGACCCCCTTGCCCCCAAGAGCTAGTAAATTTAGCAATGATTACTTTGTTAGTTTTCCCTGAAAGGATTCATCTCAGGATTCCGCAGAAAGCCTTCATCACAGATAAAGTACTAAGAAACGAAGGTTCTCGTTGAGCGCCATCTCTCTTTGACCTTGCAGCTTGCACTGATCACTCTGCCTTGATGTCTTTGCTGTAAATCTTTCCTGGCACGTCGTCTTTTGCCATTGCCGATTGACAGAGGAAAGATCCACGGGCAAAGCATATGCTGTTCTTTTTATTAGCGTATCATTTGCAGAGACACATGTGGGTTACCTTTCAGGAGCTGATCACCCCAAAAGGGGTGGGATTACTAACAATCAGTGTTGCTGATCCCTAGAAACCAGATGTTTCTGAGAATGCTACAATCTCCTCTATTTCTGTGGATTCTCAGAACTGTGCATAAACATCACCAGGTAAGCGATAAGTAAAGTCTTGTATGTTTCGAAACATACTTTACAGAATGGAAACTTCTAAAAGAGATACCAAATGTATGTTGTAGAGGACTTAGGGATGGTTAATAAATCATGATAATGTCTGTTTCATTCTGATCTACAACTTCATTTGTAGCAGGAGTTTGAAGGGAAAATCCTGCCAGGCAGATACTAAATAGGGAGGATTTCACAGAGCAGGGAGTTTCAGCTCTGTGCTCAGTGTGCTTTCTGAACAATTAGGCAAAATACAACTGAATCAGAACATGCCGGGGACACAAGCTTTGAGAATTTCACTTTGGTGGCTTCAAAGAAAACTTGAGTGGAGCCACTCTGGATATTCAGGAGTAGACCTGATTGATTGTAAGGTCAGGTTTTCTTGTTAAGAACCATAACTTCAGTGCAGTTAGTTGATTTTTTTTTCCATTTTGTATTTCTATGAAATTTTTGAATTCTAATTTTGGGGTGACAGTTTTGTTATCCCATAGATGTACATGTCCCAGTAGAGTTCAACAAGATTCAGTATCTGTTTATGATTAAAAAAACAACTCAATAAAATAGAAATAAATGGAACTTTAGATCTAGACATGATAAAAGCTCTATAAGACAAACTCACAACCAACATCATATTCAATGCTGAAAAGCTAATAGTATTTCTATTAATCTTGGGAACAAGACAAGGATGTTCACTGTTAATTGTTCAACAAAGTATTAAAGTTCTAGCTGATACAACCACATAAGAAAAAGACAAAAGGAATCCAAATTGGAAAAAAAAAAGCACTTCATGAATTCTTAATGAGTCAACTGGCGGAATTACTATATAAATATTTCCTCCCTCTGTCCAAAATCCTGATGTGTCCCAGGGCCGGTCTCCAGGGATTGAGGGTAACTGGTATTGCTGTTTTCACATGTACAGGGGATGGTCATGAGCTGGAGAAGCTCTGATAGAGTAAATGGGGGTGAAATGGAGGCATAGGGGCTCATTTGATTACTTTTTCTAATTGATTGTTTCATCAATCAAAGATCAATTTTTAAAATGTGAATATAATAGCTAGTTTGAGCACAGGAAACATTTTAGGGCTTAGGAAATATTTAACATCACTTTCTCACCTAACTATTGAGTTAAAAATGGTCAGAGCAGTTAAATTATTTGGCTGAGGGAGCACAGGGAAAGTGAAAGCTAAGAGGAAAGCCAGGCCTCCTGATTGCTACTGATACACCCTTGGCCTTCGTACCTCCTCCAACTGGAGGGCCACAGACAGAGGCACAACCCTCTGATCCCCGTTAGCCAGAGAACATGCTTGACTCCCTTTGTACAGGTCGCTAGTCTGCCAGGACAATACATCCAACCCCAGAACTCCCAAGAAATTGGTGGAAGCAAAAAGAAGTCCTAGAGGCAAGACAGTGAGGTAAATAAAGTGGATAAAATACTGAAATTTGAGGGGCCCTCCTTGGTGGCACCGTGGGTTAAAGCACAGCACTAAGAAGCTAAAGCCACTGCAACACGAGTTCAATCCCCTGCCAGGGATCTGACCCACATGGCGCGGCAGAACTCTCCTGACCCGCCCCTGCTCCCCTCAGCAGTGGACTTCGCCAGTCGGACTGTTCTGCTCTCCACTCTGTCTCTGGTGAAGCCTCTCACCGCCCCCCCCCCGCACCTCTGGCCTGTACCCCAGTTATGTATGCATAAATAACTCTTTAAAAAATACTGAAATTTGAAACTTCTCTCATCCCTGTTTTGTATGACAGTGGTTAACAGAGCCAGAGAAAATTTCAGAGATGTGTCTCATTGCTTATGGTGCTGAGTCCTCTGTTTGCTTCCTGCCCAAGTGTGAAACAAAGAGCTGAGGGGGCAGGCTCCATGAGAGGGCATACACTATGTCTGTTTCTGTCCTTGTAACTCCATGGCTGCTTCTAGCCTTGCACAGGACTGTGTCAGAAAACTCCATGTAGACAAAGAGGAAAACAGGAAAAACTGTATTAAAAAAAGTCAGGATTTTGCACAGAAGAAGGAAATAGTTATCAAGTAATTCCCCCAGCCGGCTCGTTAAGAATCACTGAATTGCTTTTTCCAATTTGGATTCCTTTGGTCTTTTTCTTGTGTGGTGTGTCACAGGGCAAAGCAAAACAGGGCAATCTGGCCTGAGAATAACATGGAAACATTAAGCAAAGTTCTTCTGCTTTCGTCTTAGACCACAGAATCTGCCCTGGCCACTCCAAATGTTCTACTACAGCTGAACATATCTGCAAGGAAAAAAGGACTGTCTTTCCTTGCAATTATATACATTAAAAAAAAAAA
>NW_004567111.1:8851323-8876815 GCF_000260355.1 Condylura cristata
TTTCACCAAGGACTGATTCCTCTTAAAATTGGGCGTCGATCTGCCTGTTCTGCTCCCCACTCTGTCTCTGGTGAAGCCTCTCGCCGCCCTGCACCTCTGGCCTGTACCCCAGTTCTATATGCACAAATAAATAAATCTTTAAAAAAATAATAAATAAATGAAAACCAAAATGAACAGGCAACCCTAAATCAGAGACATGCTGCAGGAGGAGGGCGAGGGATCAAGACAGAGGCTGGAGGAGCACAAGGAACTGCGGGGTGGTGCGTGGGGGAACCTGGGGTGCAAATTTTACAGGGGCTACACCTGAGAGGAGAAAGCAAACACTGTGCAAAAATGAACATTGATGAAAAAAATATAGAAATAAATGTATATATTTATTAATCAAATGATCTAAATAAAAGAAAAAATTCCAACATTTTTTATTGATAGAGTAAATGGTTGATGACACTATATAATTAGGGCTACAGGGTCACATCTCTTCAAAACACGCCAACCTTTTTTTTGAAGATTTATTTACTTATGCGTACAGAACTGGGGTACAGGCCAGAGGAGTGGTGGGTGAGAGGATTCACCAGAGACAGAGTGGGTAGCAGAACAGGTAGATCTACAAAGTACACTGCTGAGGGGAGCAGCAGGCAGGTCAGGACAGGTCTGCCGCACCATGTGGGTCACCTCCTTGGCCGGGGAATCGAACTCATGCTGCAGTGGCTTTGGAGAGCTTCAAAATATGGTGCTTTAACCCACTGTACCAAAAGGGAGAGCCTGCCAAATGTTTTTTTAAAGTGGTCTCCTTGTAGGCTACAAAGGCCTCCCCAACCTAACCTGGTGCTTCCCAGCCCACTACTTCTGACACTGTCCAGATGTTGTACAGCTCTAAGCACATGAACTTCCCAAGACCACTGAGCGGGAAGAAATTATATTCTCGAAGAGATCTCACTAACAGCTATTCTGAGAAATGGGCAAGTGTTTGTGCAAGTCTCCATGGAAAGATTCCTGAAGCATTCATCCATGGCATAACTAGTGATACAACAGAAAACAAGCCAGGCTGGCAGTGCTGGGCTGATCTCAAATGGAGGTGAGATGCCCAGGGAAAGTCACATCTAGTTCCACACCCAGCCTGCAAAATTCATGCACAATTAGGAAATATTTTATTCCCACTGTAAAGCAAATAGTATTTCACCCAAATTATTAATATAATAGTCAAAAACTATAAGCTATCAGACTGGTATTTTACCACAGCCAATTATTTAGATACTACTAAATAACTATGAGATATCTATCAGATTATGGATTTCTATATATCTACAATAAGTACTGGGTAGTTAGTATCCGGCATGAATGTGACTTCCCCTTGGTAAAGAACTGAAATTTAAATGCAATGTGGATGTGTGCAGTTAGCTAAAGTGTTTCTTCCATAAGGATTTAGTCTCACCTACAAAACTACATAAAGCTACATTAAAGTTTCTAGCTAAATGGATAATGTAGGTTGAAAACAGTGAGTAAGCAGTACCTGAAAATTTTAATACAAGTTTCCTAGTGGTCAAAGCAAAGAACAAAAAAGTAAATATGATTCATTCAGAAGATTCACATTTGCTCAGGAGACATGATTGACATTTCTCGCATGGGTGACACTAAATTGCTTAGTAGACAAGATCCCTGCAGTAAATACAGAAATGAATTACAGTGTTTGAATGTAAACGGGAGGTATGCTCATAGCTATAGAGAAAATCAAGATCTCCCGGCACCCAGCCTGTCCAGAGAAGCTATGATACACATTTCTTTCAGCTTCACTAAATGTATTTCACCAAGGACTGATTCCTCTTAAAATTGGGCAGGGCTCTTGTAGTAAACCTAGGTTCTAAAATACATCAGAAACCACTCTTTCCCCATAGGGCTGACTCTCCCCTGCTGGATATCAGACACTGACAACATGCTTTCTCTAGCAGGTTTATTTTAAGGTTAGAGAGGAGGGTTAATAGCATCAGTAGGGCAGAGCTGAAAGATTTCACCTCACACAAGTCAAGGGTACTGCAAAACCACCCAGTGACAGGCCCCTTCTGCTCCATGAGGGATTTCTGCATCAAATCGCAGAGGGCTTCAAGCCTGCAGGCGCTGGACAGCATAACCCTGATTCATCCTCTGCTAGCCATGTGTTGCAAATGCAGACCTGTCCCTTTGCTGCTTGGGCAGGAGCAGTTATGAATATTTATTGCAGTCACAATGCTGGCTTCCATGTCTGTCACTGTTGTTCATCTGTTGAAAGCCAGTGTACAAATCACTGCAGATCTGGCCTTCAGTATGGCAGACAACTGCTTTCTTGTCTTGTTTAATAAATTGTATTTCTTTCATATGAAAATGAGCAGAGTTAAAATGCTTCTTGTTTTATGGGGCAGTGATTTTGTAGTAGTAAGATAGGATATAAACAGAGTAACAAGGGTTGTTTGAAGGCACGCTTAGAATGCTTCCTGCCGTGGATTTCAAAATGAATGTGTTAATCCATGCTAATCTGGTTCAATCTTCAAAAACAATTACATTTATTTTACAACCCACCTGGCACTCTGACTAGTATTATAAATATGCTCCATTGCTTACATATTTTCACTTTATTGTACCTGCAGGCAGAGTAAAAGCAAATAAAAAGATAATAATGCTGAATTTGATTAAAGTCACTCAATAGTATGCACAACAATTTCAGATAGATCTAGTTCAATGTCTGATTTTTAATCAAGTTTAGCAAATTATCCTTTTACAAGATGAAAAAAATACTCTCTAAGTGTTGCATGTACAATTACTTTCAATAGCTCCTTGCAAAAGAAAACTAGTCAATCATTTTAAGCAGAAAGTTTGCCAAATTAGAAAAAGTAGGTGTGATACTAATAAACTATCACTCCTAAATATTAGGCTTTGATAGTAGCACAGGATGATTTCTGTCTGAGACATGATATGTAAGGCCTTTAAATATGAATGAAGGTCCCCGGATGCACCTTGAAGCCTGTGTGTTCACTCTCCTTGTTGGCTTTTGAATTCCACAAGAAGCTCAAACCCACTGGGGGTTTTGTGGTGAAATTACCTACTGAAGCACAGATCATATCAGCCGTTTGGGGTATGGTGGTTACGAGCAATCAATGCAATGTCTCCGCTCTTGAATGACCAAAGGGAACAAGAGGCAGGACCAACAGAGATCGTCATTTCAAGGCATGTCAGGATACATTTCGATTCAGCATCACTTGCCTGAGTCCTGACTATGTGCAAGGCACTGCTCTAGATTCTTCTCCGGGACTTACATTTTAGCAGGGGTGAGAGGTAGTCAACACTCAAAACAGCAAGTAAGCAAGTCCTATTGTTCTGAGCAGCGACAAAGAAACCTGAGCAGGCTACAGGGAAGTGGGGGAAGTGGGGTGGGCAGGCTGCGGTTTTAATGAGTTATCTTTCTATGTTATCTGTCAGGTTAAATTCATTGTGTTGGCCTCTCTCCATGGGAGGAGTAAGGTTTTTCTCCCTTCCACCTCCAAAATTTTGAAACTATCAGCAGAAGGTCCAAGTTGTTCTTTTATATTGAATTAAGAAAAGGATCATTCCAAAGAAGGGATTGAACTGAGCAAGTATGAGAATGTGAAAATTTTATCAATTTCCTTTGGTGGTTCAGAAGCCAGGAGGAGAAGAGATCTGGGAAGAGGTGGTGAGAGGACTTAAAATAAAGTAGGGGTGTGTGGATGGGAAGGGTGTTCACCCGGAGGGCGGCAGGTCTTCAGTGGAGACTAGGGGATGAAGCCAAGGAGAAAGCCAAGTATATGCCGCTTGGTTTTGCACCTACTCATGCCCTCGGCCTTTTCCTCTGCTCCCTATCTGCAGCCACACTAGGGATGGCTGTAGGTTTTACAGACTCCACTTCTGGAATCTAGCTGAGAGGAGGGCCCAGAAAGGTGGAGGAAGGAAGGCATGGCTAAAGTAAGAGAAGCGCAATGTAAAGGTGAGGAAAAGCAGGTTTTCCTCCCAGCTGGCACTCCTTGGAGAGACAAAACCTTGGAAACAATGCAGGTTAATCCACATGGTTATTCTGCCTACACCACAATATCTGATTACTGAAGGAAAAAAAAAAAAAAAGGAAGGAAAGAAAAATGCTTTCCTGACTGTCAGTGTATTTGTATAGGTGAGTAATATGTTCATGCCTAGTCCTAAATGCACCTTTCAAAGTCAAACCAAGTAAGAAATGTTGCCTATTAAAACAAAACACAGGGAATTCCCTGATGCCTTAGGGGTTAGGCCTCAGCACTAATACCAGTACTGCCTGATTTCGATCCCTGACAAGGGAGCTGACCCACACGGCACAGCAGACCTCTCCTGTCTCACCCACTGCTCCCCTCAGCAGTGTATTTCAGTCCATCTGCCTGTTCTTCTCCCCCACTCTGTCTCTGGTGAACCCTCTCACTCGCTGCACCTCTAGGCTACACCCCCAGCTCTTCTATATGTAAATAATCTTTTAAAAATTAAAAAAAGAAAAAAACTATAAACAGCATAGACCTTTTTTTTTTTTTTGAAGGGGGAGGTTCATTTTAAATGTTTAACCAAAAGTACCAATGGAATTATGCCAAGAACCTTGGCTAAAGAGTCTAAAGACTCCCTGTGGTGCAGTGGAGGCCCATAAAGCACAGCACCATGAAGCTAGCCTCAGCTGCTTCAACACAAGTTTGATCCCCAGCCAGGGAGCTGACCTGCATGGCACAGCAGACCTCTCCTGTCTCCCCGCTGCTCCCCTCAGCAGTGTATTTCAGTAGATCCACCTGTTCTGCTCCCTACTCTGACTCTGGTAAATCTTCTTGCTTTCCCTGCACCTCTGGCCTGTACCCCAGTTCTGTATACATAACTAAATAAACCTTTAAAAAAAAAGAGACTACAGACTCATGGGTTGTGGCCATGTGACCATGGGACTGAGAAGCAAGCCCTGAGTGGCCAGCCCTCGACCTTGTCCATACTGATCTGTGTATCTGGACCAGCCACAGTCGCTCTGTGTGCGGCCTCCTCTCTGGCCTCCGGCACCAAACACCCACAGTAAGAGAAATGTCAGAAGGACCCTCCTTACCCCAAGACATGCAATTGGCTTTCACCAATTCCTTTTCCTTTTCATCCACTGTTGCGCCCATCACTGTCTCAGCGAACTTCACCCCGTTTAACCTCACCAAGTTTTAAAATGATCAACAATTAATATTAAATTAATATTTAATTAATTATTGACATTGTTACTGAGGTTCAAGTTATACATTAACTTGTTTTACTTTCTTGTTTTATTCTTCCCATACACCTAGAAACTAACACAGTCCCTGGAAACTAAAAGGGTTTTAATACCCATGTAGTATTGTATGTAAAAATAACAGTGTATGTGATGAATTAACTTTAGACTTTAATCCTAACCTAGTGGCAATACTTAGCAGGGGTGCCCTACGTAGGACCCAACAGCCAGATATAACTTCTCCAGTATATCGCATATTATTATTAAAATCTACACCAAAAAATGTAATTCACACCCATGGGCTTTGAAAGTAATTGCTCTGAGGAGTGAGTGTGCAGGTGAGGAGGGCAAGCCGCAGCTGCCTTGGGCTGACAGTGCGTGAGGTTAGTCCCAGAGTTTCATGTCTTACTCGCTGGTCTGCAGGATCCAATGCCACCACCTTGGGGGTCTCGGGTAATGGTGGCTCGTTGCACACCAGAAAACCCTTTGGACGCCTGACTGAGCCACACAGCCAAGAAACCACAGGTGTCTCTTGAGGGCAGAAAGAACTGTGTGATGCTTTTATTCCTCTATGCTAGTGATGTAGTTTGTCAATGTGAGGTCTGGGTTAGCTTTGATTGTGTCCACCTCTGGGCCAGGATGTGGGAAGTGTCTTTATAAACTCCAAAACACTTGACTTTTGGAAGCTACCAAAGAGTCTGACCACCACCGGACAGCCAGTGAACCTGGCTCCATTCCAGAACCTAGAAAATTTGTTGAATAAACAAAAGAATGAGCCTCATCCAACAGGTAAACTCTTGAATGCTAACTCTTGTTAACAGGTAAACTCTCGAATGTTAGCTGAACATGGCCCTGTTCTGGTCCTTTTACTACAAGATGGGAAAAGGGAAGGCCAGAAATCAGCTGGAGTGTGCTACTTCAAGGATTTATGTTCCAACACTCCATAATCAAGCTTATAAAATCAAGGAACTATGTTTAAAAATGGAGCGCTGTAACTGGCTTTCTAAAATGAGTTTAACAGGTTGGGGGGGCAGTTTTCAGTGCTAGGTTCTTACATCGCAAAAGGCAGATGTTTTCTGTAAGTTGTCTACATTTGCTTTTCTGCCATTTTAAAGATTAGCAGGTCTCCTACCAAGTCTTTCTTTCATTTCTTGTGATAGAAATGAAGTTCTATTTACAGAGTTGAGGGTAATGATTTGAGTCTCTGGGGTGTGTTTTCCAGACCGAGTACAGTTACAAAATTCATTTTTTTCTCAAGACGAATCTATAGTAGAGTTGAAAATAGCACGTTTCCTTTTTAAATCTATATAACTAAATGACCTGCTGTCTTTTATCAGCTGTCCTATTTAATTTCTGCTGGTCCTTTTCTTGATTAAAAACATGTGCTCTCTTAGAAACAACTCGCTTTCATCCCTTAAGTCTGCATCTTTTGAAGGTCACACATTCAAGTACTTACTCAAAACCTGCATGTAAACCAGACATGCCTGAAACAGAAGAATGACGGCACATTCTTCACAATCATAGTTCCTGGTACAGATGCATCCTTTCCAGAAAATCCTACATCTCTCTACCCCTCTTTTACACAACAGTAAAAATGGTGAAGGAAACTCAGGGATGGTCATTTTTTTTTTTTCTTACTCAATGATTTCATTGGTGCTCACTAGCACATTTTTAAAGGAAATTTTACAAATTTACCATTGGTTAAAAAATCTATACATATATATTCATATTCAGGAGTACAGTTTCCCACCTCTCTGTGTACATGCCTTGCTGAAGCCACCACCAATGCCCTAGTGCTATGAACACCATCCAATTGACCCAATTAACTATTTTAAATTAACTAATGGGATGGGAAAGCATAATCTTTGTTAGCACTGCAACAGCAAACACTGAATTGTCAAATATTTAGAGACTATGGTAACAGTCTCAATGGGCCCAGGATAATTATCTTCAGATAAAATTAAAAATTGCAATAGTCTGAATGATTCTATCCTTGAATAGAATCATTTGGAAGAACATTTCAAAAATCTGCATGCCATTATGAGCTTCCTACATGCAACAACAGACAGGCACCTGACATATTTCTCAAACAGGAGACTTGTCTACAATTCTTCTATTAACCACACAACTAAAAATTTGGATATAACCAATCTCTAAATTCCATTTCAGATATTACACAGACTTTACTTCTGTAATGGCAAAAATCTTGAATACATTAAGTGAAAAGGGCAAAAGGGAACAGAATTTTTAAATATTCCTTCAAGCCAATCAACAGCTCTTTAAAATAAACCCTACTATGGATGTCAATACGAGTGGTGACAACAGAAAACAATGTGACATCGTAAGTGGGTGACAGCTTTCGGCATCCTTTTCTCATTCCTTTGATTTCAGGCAATGGAATGACATCCTACACAGGCCAGGGCCATTCCTCTTTGATTGTCCTGTCTCATCAAGAAAAATGTTGTGGATAAAAGTGCAAAGAATTTCTGACTTTCAAGACTTTTCTTTTTTAATATATATTTTTTTATTCATACAGAACTGGGGTACAGGCCAGAGATGCGGAGGGTGAGAGGCTTCACCAGAGACAGAGCGTGGAGCAGAACAGGCAGATAGACGAAGTACACTGCTGAGGGGAGCAGCGGGCAGGCCAGGAGAGGTCTGCCGCGCCATGTGGTCACCTCCGGGGCAGGCGGGGATCGAACTCATGCGGAAGTGGCTTAAACTTCTTAGTGCTGTGCTTTCGCCCGCTGCGCCACCAGGGAGGGCCCTCTTTTTTAATATTTTTAATGATATGACCACTCAGACTGGATATTACAGGAGAGATTATCATTGCAGTAATGTTTTCTTAATATTGATTATTTGTACCTCTAGAGAATTTCTCAGTCATTAGCTATACATCTACTACTCATGATAATAATTTTCTTAACTATAAGAGATTTGTTTATCTTAACTAAATTATGCTGTTAAAATGTGATATCCTGCTAGATTCTCAGACACTGACTTCATCCTCTAGTTCCACGGACATGCAGGGACCTCAGAGGTAGACTCCGAAGGGACATACAATCACTTTCCAGGCTCTAGTCTCTAATGGAACATGGTTTTTCCTTAATGTGTTTTCAATGTGACATTCTCTGTGTGCTTGATTTGCTTACATCATTACTTACTTACAGACTCACTGTTACTGATAAGGGAGAAACTACCTCACACTCTTTACATCTTTGAATGAATATGTATTTACAATAATATATTAAACAAGTGTCCCGGGGGTCAGGCCCTGTTCTGGGAATTTGTGATTTGGCAGTGAATGCATCAGAGAAACAATAGCCATAGAAAACTTTCTCTTGCCGCTTCTCTATTGCTTTGACTAATTGATCAGGAATAATTATGTATAGGAATACAGGAATAATAATTATAGGAACATTACAATAAATAAGACTGACAATATTTACAGGCCACCTCTTAAGTACACATCTTGGAAATGAAAGAGTGATCTGGGGATTGCTTGAGGGAATTCACTTCTGTTTGGAGGAGAAAAGAGGAAAAACTAATAGTTGCAAATAACGTAGCAAGATCCATAGCAGAAATACCTGCAAAATGCAGAGGGACCAAAAAGAACCAACAGACAGCGGCAGGTCATGGGAGACGTATCAGCTTCTGGGGTCCCTTTCCCACTGGACAGCCTGAAGGCAGCTAAGCCGATTGTTGAGGTTACAAATGGAAGGAAAGACAGAGCTTGAGGCTCTGGGGAAGCTGCGGGTGTGGGGTGGGGGGGCTGTGAAGAGGTGTCCAATGGGGATTCTCTGGACCAGGGGTCATGGAGTGTTGCCGGGCCTTGGGGGCAGCAGTGATAGGCAGAGACTTGACAGATACACACTCCTCATACCGCAAGACTGAATCAGGAGCCTCAGGGGTGGTGGCTGGTACCCTGTGTTTTGACAGACTCCAGATTCCCATGCCCCCCCAAAGCCTGGGCTACACCAAAGTGAATGCATTTGTGTGGCTCAGGCTCCCCACTCCGGCTTGCTGGCAGAGTGGCCTTTTGGCACAGCCAGTAATCCTGGCATCCTTGGTGGACTGGTCCTAACTGAAACCAGGTGGGCTGAGGGATAAACCCAAGTAGCTCTTTTAAAATTAAGAGCAGTTAAGATGGGGGTGGGGTGTAAATTCCTTTCCAGAGGAAATTTCTGGAAAGTTCACCTCCTCCGTTGAGAGTCCCCGATATCGTTCTTTAAAATTTATTTTAAATTAATTTTCTTACATCATTTGTTTTATTTGTTTCCATCTCTTTGACCAGAGGGTCTGAGGGACTCACGTCAGGATTCAGAATACCCTTGGGGGATCAAGGAATTAAAGGAAACGAAAAAGATGACTCTCAACACTTTTCGTCGTGTTTTTATTAGTAGTAGGATGTTCACGCCTGTCAATTTAGCATTTTTCTCCCTAGCCACCTCCTGTCTGTTTGCCTTCTTGAAATCTTTTTAAGTCTTGATCATCTAGTTCTGTTAAGAATATCATCCCCCCCCCATCCCCGCCCCATAGATGTTTTAAAGTACCTGGCTAAGCAAATCAGGTGGTTTTTTGGAAACGCAAAAGTTTCTAAATTTCTGAAACAATGAAATATTTTATGCTGAATTATTAATTTAATACCTGGAAAGCCACTTGGTCTCACTCTTAGTCTTGATGGAAGAGGGGTGTCCTGTGGAGCTCCCAAGGATACACGGCACATAAACAGGCTCTTACCACCCTACTAATCAAATACAGAAAGAAGCTTATCATTTTTTGCCCAAAATTGAACACTTCTGACAGTGTAAGGAGGGGATCCTTATACTTATCTATAGTATCTGTCCTGGGCTTACTGGATGTGTGATCAGATTGTTTAAATCTGTTTAAACAATACTCCTGACCCACTGCAACTTCTATTTCTTTCTCAGAGTCTCTTGTGAGTTTGGTAATAACCAAAAGAACAAGGAGAGTTTTAAAACATTATTTCAGCAATTATTACCTTTTCCCAACTACCACAAAACTGGAGGCAGAACCTAACTATCCACAGTCCCCATTACATTTCCAATGGTCGCTAATTCTTTAATCCAATTCTCAGTCTCCCTTATTTATCGAAATTGTTCACGGAACTTTCAAAAAATGCCGGCAACCTTCAGAATTCCAATTCAGGGGGCCAGGATTGAAAACACTCCTCTCATCACACAGTCCCTGAACGCAGTTCCAAAGCTGAACTCTATCTAGTGGCAAACACAAGTGTCTACACGATTTCCAACGCTCCTCTGGCTAAGACGCAGTAATTCTGTCAATTATCCATGACAGTCGCTCTCTTCAAAAATGAAGTCACTGATTTGAAGTTTCTCTAAAACCCTTTCTGACATGCTTATTTGGTAGAAACTGAATGCTGAGAAACAGGAGCTGATGTGACAGCTGCCTACAGCTGTGGATGTATTTGAAGATGCCACCGGAGTGGGGAATGAGACATGAGGGGAGCTTGTGCCGGCGTGACGCTGGGAAGGGGCAGCACAGAGCGGAGACCCTGCAGCTTCCCCCCCACCGGGGGGGTGTCCTAAGAACCCAAAGCTCCAAGAATCCTGGGGGTGTGACTTTGACACAGAACCTTTAGGAGAGGGCTTCTGATCTCATTTTTGGGGAGATGAAGACCTACGTAATTAATTGCTTTGCTCAGAAAAGTCCCCAAGACGCTTAAAATTAGGTTGAAAAGAAAATGATAGGATAAAAACAAAAACAAAAACAAAACAAAAACAAATGAGCCCCTAGCCCAACAAAACCCACTTAATTGCTGAATTGTGTTAGTGCCACAGAGCTGGAGGCTGTGCAGAGGTCTGCAGCACTGACATTTTTCAAAGAAGTTTTAAAGAGGAGCCACTAGTTTGATATATTTTAGGTACAAGTATTCGTTTGCCAGTCCTGTGGTATAGATTCAGATCTCTGTGGTATAAATATAGCAACCCCACAGCACAGCATAGGAGATAGCGGTTTAGAACCAGCCAATCTTTCAGTAATTACACCTTTAGGCTTTTTCTCCTCTCCCTTCACCGACCGCTGCACCTCTGCAGTCAGGATTAGTGAGACCATTTATTAGACGACCCATTGCCCCAAGCCTGTGCCTGAGTTCCACCTTCTGCTTGTAACGTGTGACCTGACCGCAATGCCTGGTCACTTTCCTTTCATATTTTAGGTCTCAGTTTAAATATCACCTCCCTCGGAAAGCCTTCTTTGACCTCATCGAGGTCACATGAATCACTCCCATCTGTTCTGCCTCCGCACTTTCAACACATGTAGCCGGATCTTAGCACGATTAATGGGATGCTATCATTAACTTCGTGTGTGACTCTCTCCCCTGGACCGGGAAGCTGAGTGTACCGGGGTCACATCTACTCATGTTTTTCTCTGCACTGCCCTGCTTGATAGAGCTCCAGCCACAGAGAAACTTTGGACACTAAATATGGTTGAAGCAAAAGTTGTTCCATACAGTTGAGAGTGCTTTTGACATCTTTAATGAGAAATAAAGACCTTTAAATTTTTCTGAAATTTATTTCAAATTTGTTTTGATAGTTTACATTTTTGTTAGCCACACATCCGATGCTGTGTGAATACAAGCAAAAATGTCCTCGGATCTGTGCTGAATGTGGCATGGAATTTGCAAGTTTTTGTTTGTTTGTTTGTTTTCTTTTTAAAGAACAGTTACATCGTCTGAACAAGAGCCTTAATTTCTTATAATGATTAACCCTACTTTCGTTAAGAATAAGCTTCTAAAATTTTTTCCTTTCATTATGCCTCGTAGCCCTAATATACATATTTTGAGCATCTCCGGCAACATGAAATTCGTTGGGAATTGGCTGCTTTTTTAAGTGTTCTGTATTGTGGGAAAAATACTCAAGTGACAGAAAGAATAAACCAATAGCAATCATAATGCCTAGAAACATGTGGCGATATTTGAAATAGAGAATTTTGAAATAAATTGTGCACCACATAATGCAAAATGATCTTCCCAACTCCAAGACATCTTGACTTTTAAAAATTGGGGTAGCAAGATAAGCTGTTTAAAGTATGAAATTACTATAGTGGATTTTTTAAGGAAAGATAATGGATAGGTTTAAAGAATTGTGTTTTGTAAAGATTATGATGCATTAGAAAACTTGACACTTCAACCTTATTAGCCCACACTAAGCACGGAGGTTTCAACAATCCTATTTATCAAGGGTAAGCAGCTTATTAAGGCCTTCTAATTATTAAGGCAGAGTGATCAATCTAGCACTACTCTATTACAGAGCTTCAAGTCCTTGAGAAAACTTTGAGAAATTAAGCTAACTTTAGAGAGTCTATACCACCTGTTTGGACCAGAACTTAACATATGGTTGAAATACATGGTTCTGGCTGTCTGTCAATGAAGACAATGCTTGGAGTGTATCACCTGTCACCTGTGCATCACCTGCAGAGACATTTAGATTTATCTGGTAACCTGTGAGCCACAGGACACATTTTCAAAATCACAAGCTGTGTCATGAATACTATTTGTGGTGTCGATTACAATCGGATCACATTGGCTCTTCCTGACCCATTTCCATGAGTAGGTGAGGAGAGAAAACAATTGTGTTCCATTCTGAAGCATGTTTTGGCTGCTTAACCTCAGTTCCAGATCATTCAGAGTCTGGGTCTGGGTCTAGCAATTGCTGATGGATGCAGTATCTCTGCCTCCTCAACCATTCAACTTTGGTGCTGACAGATATTCTGGAACAGCATACTAGCTTGAAACCTCCCAGGATGTCAATGAGATTGGAAAATTATAATGATGGTGAAGATAATGTTAAGATTGCTACTATCAATAATAACATTTTATCACAGAAAGCACTGTCATGTTTTCAAGACACTCAAGCACTTCATTTGAATATCACCACTATTTATGATGTAGTCAGGGCAAGTGTTATTAAATCTACAACAGAGAGGAGAAGGCAGAAGCCAAAGCGACTGTTATTCATTAATGTTGTAGCAAATATTTATTCAACAACTCCTCTGTGCCAGGAATTGAGACTGCAAATTGAACTGGGACTCACGCAAAATAGAACAAAGTTCCCTTGTTGGTGGATGGACTAAAAACACCCAAACAAACAGATAGGTGCATAAAATACACTGTGATGAATGAAGGGGAGAAGCAGAGTAGGAATAACTGGGGAGAGGCGTAACAATTTCAAATCAAGTCACATTGAGATGGCGTGTCTTGATGTCTTGCCTGAAAATGTCAAGGAGTAGGGGACGTGATGCCTACACACAATCAGCAAATAAAGCCAGGGAGAGGGAACAGAGATTCGAGTGTGGACATACTGGCGGGTGTGGGAGGAGAAGGGCCGTGTCTTAAGAAACAGCCGAAGGGGCTCTCATGCATTGCTTGCACCTGAAACTCCAGGTATAATTACATGTTGCCAGGGGGCACTGTTCCTCCCCTCAATGTGCACAAGCAGATTAGTTAATTATTGCTCATAGTTACAAGTGAGTTCACAAAGTGGAGGGTATACCGCTAACATCAGTGGGCAGTGGGAGGAAAACACTGTCTGTCTATCTGTCTCTCTCTCTCACACACACAACACACCATGACCACAGAGGGGTGCAGAAAGCACAGACATAGGACAAATACTGCCCAGAAAGTAAGTCAAGACCAACAGAACAAAGAGCCAGGGGGTGCAGGGGAATCCAGGGTTGCAAGGGGACAGCGGCGGAAGTGAGAAACTCTTTTAAGGACCCACTTTCTCCTCCCATTGGAAGCCCCTACCCCATCATGCTGAAGGCTCCATTCTGCTCCTGCAAGGTACATCGCCATTTACTCAGCTCCCCACAAAGTTCTGAGATCCCTGCTGCTGAAACTTTTGTTTCTTTTACATTTTGTCTTAATTCCGCTGAACCTTGCACAGACATAGATGAAACAGCTAACAAAGCTTTAATCAATTAATAACTACTTGGGATGCGAGGGGGTAAATATTCCCCTGTGAGGAAGCAGAGGACACTCACTGTCATACTAAACTTATTTTCTTCCTTCCCACTTGCAAGGTATATCTGGCCTAAGTCACCTCACACTAACTTGTGTATGTTGGTTTCTAATTTCTTTGCCTTCAGGGCTATGGAAAAATCAATGTCATTTCTTAATCCACTGCTATTTTTGATGCCACCATGTCATTCGGTGTATTTATTTGCATATACAGAACTGGGGTACAGGCCAGGGGCAGTGAGAAGCTTCACCAGAGACAGAGTGGGGAGCAGAACAGGCAGATGGACGAAGTACACTGCTGAGGGGAGCAGCGTGTGGGCCAGGAGAGGTCTGCCACGCCATGTGGTCACCTCCAGGGCAGGCGGGATCGAACTCATGCAGAAGTGGCTTCAGCTTCTCAGTGCTGTGCTTTAACCTGCTGCGCCACCAGGGAGGGCCCACGTATTGTTGATTCTTATGCCTCACTATGTGAGGGGCCTTCGTGCTTTCCTTTCCCCACTCCCGAGTCATCTCCACATTTCCTCACAGCTCTTGTAGCTTTATTTCTTCCTGCAGATGACACTATGCAAACCTGTTCACCTCTCCCTGAATAATTTTTTCTTACCCTGTTTAAAAAACTGCCAAATTTTTCCTAGAGAAAAAAAAAAAAAAGGAAACTCTTTTCAAAGTGCTACTTCCCTTTGTATTTGAAATAAATCAGTGCAATAAATATTTATTTCAGAAAGACTTTAAAATTTGGGGAAGATCTATCAACTGTGGGTATGGAGTCAGATGTAGTGTGATTTAGGCAAACAAACACTGAAGGCTTGTTGAGAATTCAATGAAGAAATATTAGAAAACAAAATGTTCTATAACTGTGCCGGGTTGAATTTTACTGGCATCTGGTATGATAATTTGAAGAGACTTTCCACTAAACCGATCAAATCGGTTTGGCAAAGACCGTTTACTCCTTGCAAAACAGTTTTCGTTCTTATGATGAGTATCTGTAGTTACTACATTGGTGCATTTCCAGCAAAATTTGCAAATTTATGGTGGTGCAATGGGTTAAAGCACACTATGAAGCCACCCTCAGCCACTGCAGCATGAGTTTGATCCCCCACGAGGGAGATGACCTACAGCGGCACAGACCTCTCCTGACCAACCACACTGCTCCCCTCAGCAGTGGATTTCATTCCATCTGCCTGTTCTACTCCCCGCACTCTGTCTCTGGTGAATACTCTCATCCACTGCACCCCTGGCCGGTACCCCAGTTATTGTATGCATAAATAAATAACTCTAAAAAAATCACAAATTTAAATAGATGTTTCTCAACTGCTATCATGCTGACACACATACTGTATACTATTTGTTTTAGGGGAACAATTCAAAGACTGGATATGTTTTACTTTATTTTTTCCTTTCCCATTACTTCACTTTGGAAGTGGGAGATGAGGGAAGACTATTCTGATCACTTCTTGCTTCCACCTCAACAGGATGCTGACAAGAAGCGGAAAAGTTGTATCACTGATGACATCAAGATGCTGAATTGATTCTTTGCTCACTGTATTCAGAAAAATTGGCTTTGATTAACACACTGTGATCCCACTGTTTTCCATTACCCCACATCTCTGAGCAATGATAAAAAAAATGTATTCAAGTATTTCCATAACATTTAAATTCTTGTCTATCATTTGGCAATTTGTGCCTTTTAGCAATTATTCATGCTGTTTCCTCATTTTATTATCCCTTAATGTTATACAAGGATAACACTGTATTTAAAAGTATTCGGTAGCATGTGTTGGATCTCTTAGTTACTGGGAAATAGACAAACTAGTACTTGAATTCCCAATCAGACTTCTGCAATCATTAGTAATATTTAAGTAGATTAATAATTGTATAATTCATTACTGTATTATCTTACAAGCCACTACAGATAATAAATTCTCACCTACTATGGTATTTTTAAGAGGTACAATCTGCAAACTTCTCAGTGGTGGTTACTAACAATTATTACAGCATTTATATAATCAATTTTACAAAGTTAATATTTTGCACCTACTAACTTCAGTCTAGACAACTAAGAAAGGGAGGCACCTTATAACTAATGATACAAAGATTCAGAAAGTGTAAACAATTTGTCCAAATAAATCCTGGAAAATTCAATTTCAATGAAAAGTGGACTTCAGGGATGTAGAGAAACCAGGAAAAGAACACAAATGAGAGATAAATCTAGAAAACTGAAACAGGAGATGACTTCAAAGATAAGGTATAATATACCCTGTTTTTAAGAAATCAAGGTGAGCTGTTCTTGGCAGCACTGAGGAAAAAAAATGATTGTTTGAGTCATTACATTGTCCACTGGATTCATTCAAACTTGTTGCTTGGGGACCAGCTTTTCCTGACTCTCTCCTGAGTTCCTTACTCAGAATCCTGTCTGACAGGGTGGTACATTGCCTCCTCAGTACGTTCGAGAGTCAGCTCAACACAGTAAGGCCACCACTGTATATGATTGGCAAGAATGCAGAGAATAGTTTTGTAAAAGTAAATTTATAAATGTTAAGAGCGAGATGGTTGGGGCTTCAGCGTTGGAATTCAGAAAAACAGCTTATACAAGTTGAAAGAATGAGAAGTCGAGGTGCATGATTTTATAAGTGTTATTTTTTGATCAAGAACAAAAAAGAGGTGCATCCACAATGATTACCATGGATTGAATCTGGGGATCAGTTATTCTAAGTCTGTAGTTCTGAACAGATATATTTGCTTTAGCAATCCTTTGTGGAGGGTTTACTAGGGTGTGGGAGCACCATAGGCTGTACGTGAATATATGGGGTTGCTTTGAATAAAACTGACTTTGAACCCTGGTTCTGCCATATTGGCAGTGTGACTGGGATTCACTTCCTTGCTCTATAACAGCAGGACAGCAAATCAGACATTGATGACAGTTTTGGTGACTCTATGAAATACTATGAAAGCATTTATTGCTGTTAATATAATTCACTAATGTTATTGACACCCTCTTCTGAAACAAGGTACAGAGGGCATTGCTTGAGCGAATACAAGCCTGGACACAATAGAGGACATAGCTCTGGGCAGGACTATTTCCTGGACTTTAGTACAAGAACTGGGAAATGCTGAGGCTACCGATTTCTACATAACCAACAAGTGGTAGAATTGGGGATACAGTGTAGATCTCTCTGGAAGCAACATCCATGAGCTTTCCCATCCACTTTGTTCTCAGCTTCTTTTGGGTGTTGTTGTCTTATGCCACAGTGTTTCATTCACAAATGGAATATACCTGTTTCTAAAAACTTCGGTAGAATTCTGAAAGTTTCTTTGCTTTATTTTAACTTAGTCACCACAAGATCAAATTTTAGGTGCCTCATATCTATCAGACAGAAAGAAGAAAAATGATGCCTGCAAATACTTGATCATCTTAGCATCTACGTGATTTTTTAATTGAAAAAAACGTACAGTTTTAGGCTTTGAGAAACGAAATTATACAATGTTAGCAAAACATTAACATTTGATGTGTGCATTTAACCAGCAATTTCATAGCTCCCAAAATATTTATTTTCCATATCCTGCACACTTTTTATGGCCTATCTACCCTATTTGAAATCTGTTCAATTTATACAGCCAGTAAATTACCTTTCCATAATTGCAGTAATTACAGTCCTCTTCATATGCTCATACTTATTTCTCAAAATTCTACTACAGGAAAACATTTGTGATGAAGTTCAGATACATTATGAGTTTTGAAAACAATAAAAATATTTTCCTAACATTCATACATATTAATTAAAAATAACAAGGTGTTATTTTCAAACACATATATCTGTGTCATTTAAAAAAATATTTATTTATGCATATAGAGCTGTGGTACAAGCCAGAGGTGCAGGGTCAGTGAGAGGAGCAGAACAGACAGATCTACAAAGCACACTTATGAGGGGAGCAGTGGGCAGGCCAGCAGAGGTCTGCTGTGTCATGTGAGTCACCTCTGGGGCCAGGGATTGAACTCTTACTGTGGCATTTGCGGCCAGCTTGCAGTGCTGCATCCCAGCCCATTGTGAGACCAGGGAGGGCCTATCTCATTCTTATATAGAACTCATTAGAATGTTATTGATGTTTAGTAAGAATATACTATTTTTAAAAAGTGGTGAGAATGGTGAACAAAAAAAAATAAAAATAGTTGATGCATTCAGTTATACAATATCAAAATGATAAGGGAAAAATAAAATTGGAGTAAAACTAGATGCTCATTACATATCAGACTGACAAAAGCCCCAAACCAAATGAAAAAGTATATGCTAACACATTCTTTTGTTGAGGCTGTGAGAAAATAGGCATTCTTTCTCATGACTGGTATAATACAAATTGGTACAATTCTTTAGGGAAAAAATATTTGGCAATGCCTAATAAAGTCATATATGCACTTATATTCTAACTCAGCCATCCCACTTTTAAAAGTCTACTCTGAAGCTAGACCTCCAGACATATATAAATACATTTGCATTTATATATATATATACATATATATATATGCATTGAGTTCATTCTTAAATCACTATTGACAATAGCAAAATATTGGAAACAGTGCTCATAAACTATGGTGGGTACACACAAAAGAATACTATGTAGCAGCAAAAAAGAGCAAGGAAGGTCTCTATGAGCGGATCTGGAATGATTTCCATAATTAAGCAGAGCAGCAAAAGACTAAGCAAAAATGACATGCTAATTGTGACATATGCTTAAATCATAGATATATAATATATTGTATCTGGCAGAAAATAAGAACTAAATAAAAAGTCATCCTTAAATCTTAAAATAAGTCCCTTAATGTTCCCTAGAAGGAATAAGTTGATGTTGGTGTTCTTGCTCTCTCAATTAATATAGATTACTGCAATTTTCCTGTCTAAATGGATGTGGATTTATCAGGAAGGATCCCAGACACTTTCTCAAACTACTTTAGTGGATCTCAAGTGCCTGTTTCTCTGCCAGATCAAGAAGTTTTTGATTAAAAAAATTTTGATTTTCATCTTGTAAACAATTCTTTGAATGAGGTTTATACTTTATCATTTCTCATTTTCAAACTTCATTTCTGCATCTGAAAAATGCCTGGAAGTAGCTTTTAACTTTGCTATCAAAGGTTGACTTCTCAAATTTGTGATGAACAGAAATAATCTTGTGTCCGATGATCACAGATAAAATGGACAGGAATCACTGTGTAGCACAGCAGAATTAAAGCAATTAAAAACAAAAACAAAAACCTGAGGCACTCAGGGGGGACAGAAATTTAATATCTACCAATTCCACATGGAAATTAAATGTATCCTGAAACTAACTTCTCCAAATTGAATTCAAGGACATGGAATAACTATTCAATACAATCCATTGTCAGATTTTGTTTTTAATGTTGCATGACCACTATTAAACTATGTGAAATACAGGTCTCAAAACTCAGGACTCCCATGTGGGTTAAGGAAAACAAATATAAATCCTTCTCAAGAGCCGGAAGCCTGAACACAGCCCACAGGCTCGAGCTTTGATCAGACCCACAAGCTGCAACCTCAAATTATTGTTCTCAGGCTCGACCTTTCCTCTCACTTTGTTCTGGCAACTTTCCAAACAGGGACAGGTGGTTTTAGGGCATTTTCTGGGGGTTACAAATCAAATAATATTTCATGGTTTTCACCTTTAATGGGCTAAGCAGAGGCATTTGACAAAAGTCACTATAGAGGTTTGGAGAAATAATTTATACTCTAGGGCATTCTTAAATCAGTAACTTGGCACTATGAGATTTAGGAAAATTCGCATTGCTCCTTCCAACGTTGCACGGCAAAACCTTCATCCTGTATGTTTGCCTTACTCCTTGGGGGCTTCCAGGTTTGGAAACCAATGAATAGATTACATTGGTCTTTATAGGTTGACTTTTCATTGGTGACACAGCACCACGAGGCATGCAAGAGGCTGAGGGGCTGCTTTCTGCTATGTGACATTCTTGCCTATAAAGGAAAGAAACACCCTCGAGGCAAGTGTGTGTGTGTGTGTGTTGTAAAATTAGCAAATTTAATGCCTCAACTTGAAATTCAGAACTTGGCAGGGGGAGAAATGAACAGAGAAATCCTAGATTTCATGCATTGAGGATTGCAAAAGCCAAAGCCAATAGAAAATAGATTTCCTCCTGGATTGACTGCAATTATAAAATGTCAATGTGTATGATAAATATGACCATCAAGGGGTTCATGAGTCATGAGAAAATTCATTTGGGGGAGCAATCAAGGCATGTCCCTGTTGAATCATTTATGTTAAGCATTCTTATATTTGCACAGTTGACATTCTAACTGCACTTAATTAAAGAGGTTGGGGAGTATGGATATAGACTCATTCTGAAAATACATATTGATGAGCAAGCTGTTAAATGTTTAACATTTAGGGGTAAAGGCAGTATAATTTCACAACGAAAGAACATGCAGGTACCAGTGTGGTACCCAGGAGAGAGGATTCTGGGCACAATCTGTTGGAGTCGATTAGGGCAGTTGGCTGCCGACTCATTAGGGCTGTGGAAACCCGCCAACAGCCCGTGGCATCTCTAGTTCTAAGAACATAGAACATTAGTCTTTTCACTATCTAACTGGACATTCCCACTTTTGGTACCATTGCGTCTCTAATCCAATAAGCTCTCAACAGATTGCAGAATCAATTTGTCATACATCATAACTATCTTTTCCATTTGGCGACGACACTATTTTTCTTTCATGTACATATGTAAGTCATAACTGACGTATTTCTGTCTTTATTCCCTCCATGTAAGCACCCATACTTCAAAGTGAAATGCTAGAAATGATTACTTCCATCTCTACCATCAGTGCTGTTTTCCCTTCTCCTTCCACATCATACTTAGATGCCTTCTCTGTGGTATTGTCATGAGTTCCATCTACTTGAATGCATCCTGTAGTTAACTGCAGATGAACTTAGATTAACTGGAGATGAACTTGCCCTTAAGTAGGCCATCTTCACTTGGTGAAACACCCACTTTGAAAACACAAGTATCATCTCTTTGGAAAATTATATTTTTTTGCGACCAGGGAGTATGTTCCATTTCTTTGTGTCCACCATGTGTTTAGATATAAGCATAAAAAGGGATATATCTGACTAATGTTTTTTTTTTGTTTGTTTGTTTTTTTGAAGAGTATAGGTTATAGGTTTACATAATCTTTTTAATTGTGAATTCCATAAAGTTTCCACCACCAGTTCACCCGTGAACTTTCACCTTAGTCCCTTGTGACAAATGTCTTTTTAAAGAGCATCAGATGCATTCAGGTGCTGAGCCCTGTCCTGGAATTTACAGGTGTAATGATGGTTTATACGTGAGCTACCCAATAGAGGATCCACTATCCACCTACAGTGAGTAAAATTTTCTTATGAACAAAGTGAAAAATTTAGCTCTTGAGACACACTAGCCACATCTTAAGTTCACAACAGTCACATATGAATAAATATAAATAAAAATTTAATGAAAATTCAGTTGATCAGTCTCACTGGACATGTTCCAAGCACTCGATAACCACATCTGGCTAGGGGCTACTATAATGAAAAGTACAGACACTGGATATTTTCATCACTGAAGTAACGTCTATTGGGCATTTGCCTGCTATATCAAACACTCAATTTCCCCCATATAATCCATCAATCCATGCTGTCAGAGACTATGTGTTACTTCCTGAACACTTAGCAGGAGTTAATTTGAGCAATGGTTAAGAAGTTGAGGTATAAAGTCAAATCCTGGCATTACAATTTACAAATTGCATGATCTTAGACTGGTTACTGAAATTCTCTGGTCTCGGTTTCCACATCAGTACAATGGAGATCAGAATACTGACACCTTATATTAGGTTGTTGTCAAGATTAAAAGCATGAAATGATAATAATATTGCCTAGTATAAAGTAACTTTTCCAATAAATGTTAGCTATTAATCCTATGTACTCAGTGTTCTCAAATGAAACCCAGACCATAAAAATTCTCACAAAATTTTAGAATTTAAATACTATGATTGCAAATGAATAGTAGGATGCATTCAATGTTCTCTCTTGAACAACATTTGGAAGTATATGGCTGGATCTTCAAACAATGAAGGGTTATTCTAGATTCACATGAAATTGGGTCACTAAAAACAAACCAAGTATGGGCCCTCCCTGGTGGCGCAGCGGGTTAAAGCGCAGCACTGAGAAGCTAAAGCCACTTCCGCATGAGTTCGATTCCTGCCTGCCCCAGAGGTGACCACATGGCCCGGCAGACCTCTCCTGACCTGCCCGCTGCTCCCCTCAGCAGTGTACTTCGTCGATCTGCCTGTTCTGTTCCCCACTCTGTCTCTGGTGAAGCCTTTCACCGCCCCTGAGCCTCTGGCCTGTACTCCAGTTCTGTATGTACAAATAAATAAATCTTAAAAACAAAACAAACAAAAAAACAAACCAAGTAGTTTATATTTATAAACACAGATTCTATCGAAAATGCTTCAAGGTTAACTAATGAAAGGACATATGTATTTTACTTTGTGGAGTCACCTTCTAGAAATGAGTTCCTAGGCAAAGTCCACACCCTCGAAGTACACTGTATTTGGTATTTATAGAATTACTCCTTAATAAACCTCTCAGGAATGTTGATGATTTAGTTCTCCCATCTAGCTGAGTATTTCACATAGGTTTTGGATTATGGATTACATGTCTATGAGTATGCTAACACAAAAGAATTTGAAACCTTAACAAATTCTGTTAACAGACTAATATAACAATGACTGAGAATACTGAATTTCAAGAACCCAAAAACACTTGCAGAAGGGATAAGATCAAGGGTTCCCAGCGGTTTTTTTTTTAGGATTTTGAGAATTTGCCTCTTTCTTGTAGAAGTGGCCCTACTTCCTCTGGACAAGTGACTTCTTCAAGCTGGTAGGATCCTACTGGTGAGATGGATGTAGGAATCGGTAGGAAAAGGGTCACTTCTGACTTAACCTGAAATAACACATCAAGTCCTACAATCAAAGGGGTAATCTTACTATACTCAACACTTGCTCATGTCTAGCAACTATTTACCCCACCCAGTCTTAGTCTTAGGCCTCTCATTAAATCAGTTCACTCCTTGAGCACTGAGATTTTAGTGGCAAATGCTGGCAAGCTTTTTTGACATTTAATAATTAATATTATCTTTCTAGAAGATCCCTGCAACTTAAAGAATAAAAAATGTAATGCCTTTAGCTATACTTTTTTGGGGGTACTGTAATATATCCAATAATTCATTTTCATTTCTCTTTCTAAATTTTAATTCTTCTGGTTATAAGAAAGGAAATTCTTAGTGTAGCAAAATTATTTAAATCCAAGTGAAGAGAGAAATTGAGGACATATCTTTTTCTGTGGGAATTATATCAAGTTGTTATTTGAAGGACAAGGCATGTTTCAAGCCTTACTTTAAATGATTTCCTGGTTATCTTACCAAGTATATATAGATGTAATATTTTTACAAACTCAAAGTTTTCACAGAATTTTCACTGTGAAAATTCTCAAAAGTTTAAATTACTCCCAAGGACATTTATAGGTTTCCCCTTTTGTGTAACTAATGAAAGCACACCTTTAACCATCAGAATAATTCCTGGAAACATACCTACTGACCTAACTTTCATCTCTGTTTCTTTGAAGGATTGTTCGTCATAAACAAGCCACAAAGAAAACAAGATGATGAGGATATGATTAATAAGATTCTAAAAGTTTCTTTTTAGAATTTTTAAAGAAAGAAGCCTGAGGAAAATGAAAGCTAATTTTAAAAAGGACTCAAAGGTAAAGGTATGATCACCAGATCTACTCGAGGTAATCGTGAATTAAAGGAGTTTTAGAACACATAAAAAATATACCCATATATAATTTTAATTATACATTCATATTATTTATATCGATGCAAAGTTATGTTTATGGGATAAAGAAGTCTAAATATCCTCATTAATACTACCATTGTCACGATACATTTTTAAAAAATTATTTATTTGTGCATACAGAACTGGGGTACGGGCCAGAGGTGCAGGGCCAGTGAGAGGATTCACCAGGGACACAGTGGGGAGCAGAACAGGCCAACTGAATGAAGTACACTGCCTGAGGAGAGCAGTGGGCAGGTCAAGAGAGGTCTGCCATGCTGCGTGGAACACCTCCGAGGCTGGGGATGGAACTCATGCCGAAGTGGTTTTAGCCTCTTAGTGCTGTGCTTTAACCCACTGTGCCACCAGGGAAGGCCCTGAAGATACTTTTAATAAAGTGTTACATTATTGCCAAGGATATATTATTTGGGTTAAAATAATGATTTTTTATTTTAGTTGCTATTCATGATTTTTATGATCTAAGCACACACAGAAAGAGCTCCTTCCCGCTATTCTATTAGTCAGTCAGCAAACGAAGCCCTGAGGTTTTGTCATATGTTTGCTCTTTGTCAATAACCACATTTTTCAATGTTTCCCTTATTAACCTGCTTATCTAAGTTTTCTAGTTTCTACAATCTCTGAATTTCTTCTACCTCACGTTCCTCTTATCTGCTGGAATTAAAATTGCTAAGAATTTCATTAGGCTTTGGTTATAGTGTTAGATTTTTGCCTGGGTTACTTGGAAATCTTTTGGAAATCTATTTTAATTCCATTCTGAACAATCATGCAATAATTTCTCTTGGTGTCATCAAAAGTCAGCCATCTTATGTTACAGCTTGATCTTGAAAACCTGAAGGTGAAATCTGTTACAAGTTACTAAAACCAGATGCCAATGATTAAAAACATGAAATATCATGTCAAACCTGTCTATGGAAAATGCAAACTGAATTGTCAAGTAAGGCAAAAGGCAAAATCCCAATATAGAAGTGGATTTTTAGCCATTTTGAATCATTTTTATGTGCTCTGCTTTCTCCTGGTTAACTTTCTTTATTTTACTACCTCTCAGAGAATCTAGAGGGGTTAGCAGATATCAGAGGTATTTCAATAAACTTCCTACTATAAATGATAATTATACTTGCAAAAAAGTGGCAATTCTTCTTCTAGGTTGGTGTCATGTAATACTGCACCATGAATGTAACTTGAAAATTTAGCTTAGTATGTCATATTTGCAATCATTAACAAATAAGAAATGAAAGAGTTACAATTACACTTTTATAGAAAATGAATCGGTGAGAACTAGATGAATGAACAGATTTTGGACTAGGGATAAAGGAGACAGCTCTCTTCACACACACACACACACACACACACACACACACACACACACAC
>NW_004567111.1:8876915-8936240 GCF_000260355.1 Condylura cristata
GCACCCAGTAATGTCTGATATGTCTTGGTTGTTTTGCCTCTTGGGAAAGTCTGCTGGATAAAGAATAGCAACTGCAGTCTTGTGCATCCAGTGAGTTCTCTCAAAACCAGTCTTGATAGTCTTAATAAGTGATGGGAAGCTAAGAAACACCTGCCTCTGTGTTTGCTGAAAAGCCTCAAATGTTATACCACTCTTAAGGCTTAAACCCTAGTGTATCATATCAAAATAGTTTCAGATATGCCAAGATCAGAAGTAAACCATTTTCAAATGCAGGAAATTGATAACAAATGCAGCTTGTGAAAGAATGCTGAGCAGTAGTCTACTTTTCTCTCTTTCTCAGCAAGTAAGTGGTACTGGTCATACATCCTGCCAGTACTACAGAGAGAACACAGAATAAGTGCCCATGAGAAATAGTGAATCAATGAGACTAAAAGGAAGGCAGGGGATTGGGTGGAGTTAGATTTCAGCTGATAGAAAATAAAGTGTTTGGTTTTTTGAAAAATCTTTCTTGGTGCTTTCAGGAATGCACTAGGGTAAAGAAAGTTCTGTAGCTAACAATGAGATCAGATTCTAAAATAATTGCTTTGGCTTTTGTTCCTCAATTTAAGCGATCTGTTTCTGGACTCTATTATTGAATAGGCTCTTGTCTTATACAAAGAGGAGACAGACGAAGACATCTTCAGAGCTTGCTGTGAAATAAAATGCTTGACTTTTTCTTTTTCTTTGGTTGAAAGGAAATAATTTCCTATGTTTAAGGTCTAGAAGTTTTTAAACATGGAGCTTCAGTATACATATCAGCCAGAATTGTATCATATTTACAATGGAATTCTTTGTGACTAAAAATTTTCCTATCAGATTTATATTACTGAATTTCATGCTTAAGAAAGTCTTCGAAAGAGAAGTATTTTGTACAAATGCTTGAAATAGTTCCTGGTGTTTGTTTTCTGTCTAAAATGCAATATCATACACTCCCATACATTTCATAAAAAGAAAATCCAAGCTTATTCATTAGAAACAGTAAATGTTTATCGAGCATCATTTTCTCCAAACATAAAAAAAGTTGTGAATATGTTAAAACCCTTCAGGATAAACAAGTCTCGTAGGTCTTAAAAAGTCCTTTGGGCACCAAAGTAGCCACTGATTGCGTGACACCAGTCATCTGACTGACCTAACCCAGCTTCCCTGCAGCTGGCTGTAATTTACAACTTGATAGCAGCTGTCACAAGGAAAGAACCAGGTTCATTATCTGATTTGTTTCTGCCATCCCTGCACTCATGGATTCCATTAACAACAGGGATATGTGCTTTTTAAATTACTGAATTAGTCATTCTTCCATTAAAAGAGTAGACGTACAAAGTAAAAGAGAACAGCCTCTTACAACATTTCCTGCCATTTCTCTATCTAGTTGTGTTCGTTTACTCCACTCAGAGGATGTATGTTGAACTGTTTTTAGTAGGCAGAGTCTTATCTCTTCTGTCCTGATGTTTAAGCCAGAGCAAAGGCTACACTAGATCCTCAAAAAATGTGTATTGGATTAATGAATAAATGAAAGAATGAATGGGCACTACCCAACTGCAGAGTTGGCTGGCTACTTTGGAAAGGAGGAAGAACTATTGATTTGTCTTGCCTGTGAGTGCCTACATCCTAACTAAAAAATACAAACTAAAGCAGAGCAGTAAAAATGGGAGAATGGGATGGGGGGGGAACTGCCACGGTGGACTGTGGGTGCTATGGAGGAGAAGGAGGGTCACAACACCAGGGGAGAAGTAGAGACATTCCATACTGTCCAGACACAGCACGAGTGTGAAATAATGGTACAATAATAAAAATAATTACAAGTTGTGTCATGCTGTCTTCTAACACCCCAACATTGGAGAACATCTACAGACCTAGGAACTCAACCTTTCTGGATGAAAATTGACAAACTCTCCCCAAACTGTATCAGTGCCAGTGGGAGTAAGACTTGATCATAACATGAGTCAAAAGTAAGACGAGTAGCTAAAAACCACTGATAAATTGTGCCGGACTGACTGCAATGGTCACCTGTACTTGCAAATATTCAGGATGTATTTTGGAACACTTAAATCAGTTATGATTCTCAGCATCAATTATGTTTGACAACGTTAATTTAATACTGTCTTATTTATCATTTTGTTCTATTCTTACTCCAGTAAGGCTCTCTGACTCCCCCAGTACTAAGTCCCCTCGCTGAGGAGACACTTAGCACCCCCTGCTTCTATTTTTCTAACACTTTATCACAGTTGATCATAATTAATTTTAACTACATTAAATTCCTAGAGGGCAAAGACTGTGTAGTATACTCAGCATAGTGAGATGAATTAATAGAAGATTATCAGGGTCTCCCTAACTGAGGTAGCCTAAAATATCAGGCTCCTTTGGTACAAAAACACTCAAAGGAAGTCTCCCTTTCATGAGATGATAGGGATCATTTTGCCTTACAGAGGCAGACATCGGTGGTTTGTAGCATTTAATCATCAAAAATATTACAGAACAAAAGAGAATGCCTGTCTTTGTCTTACCACCCCTCGCGTCCCCCCCACACACCCCTTTTTTCTTTCCCCGAGTTCTCACAGTCTATAAAGTTGTAGAAGGTACCAGATGTTTGGAGGAGGTTGTCCCCCCCCTCCAAAAGAGGCTGAGCCGGGTTTGAGAGTGGAAGTACAATTTATTGCAGCCCTATAAATGCAGATGGGGCCTTCAGGTCGGTGTTCTTGAGCTAAGTGCCATCTGCAACATGGCCCACGGTCAAGTGGAACAACTCTTCTTGGAGGCTTGGCGGCCATGCCAAACGGATTTGGATTTGCTGAATCAACGGGCTCTGCCCACAGCCTGTTTTCCTCTAGGAAATCGTACTTAGGGGAAACATTTTTCAAGAAAACCCGTTTTCATTTAGGCAACATTCAAGAGCCAGGCTGGAGTAGGCCGGCTATGAATAAACAACACACCTGGTTACAGAAGGTCTGTGTGGGAATGTCAGCGCTCCCTGGACATTTCCATCTGCAGGTCAGAGTCAAACAGCGGGGAGAAGCTGGGAACCCGCCAGAAGCTTCTCCCCCACCCGACTCTGGGCGGCCAGGCGCGGATCTAGGCTCCCCACATTGGAACACGAGCTGTGGCCAGGGACTTTGGGACTAGGGAACCAGAACAATCTAGGGCACCTGGTATGATCCTAGAAAGCAGCCGAAGGTCCCCAGCAGAGTGAAGTGAGACTTTTAAGTAGTCTAAAATGGGGCTAGCAGCATTTTCTTATGGGCATTCAGCAACTTAAAAAACAAAACAAAACAAAACAAAAAAAACACGACGTACTCTTTTTCTCTCCTACACAAAATAATTGATCAGAGTCTTTGCGCCCCTCCGCTGTGCTGGGTGCAGAATTACCTGTCTAAAGAAGGAGGAAGGACAAAGAACCAGCATCCGGAGTAGACACCTGATTTTTTTTTTTTCTTTCTAGAGTTAAAAATAAATAAATAAATAAATAAAAAGCTACGGAACTTCAGTAGTGAATAGAGTACCACTGGGGGTTTCGCTCCAACACTCAAAACAGTGAATAGTCTCTTTTGACACCATCCAGACATCAAGTGAATTCTAAATAGTTACAAACCACTTCAGTTAATTTGTGGTGGTAAAGATGTGAGACTGCCACGCATTCGATTCCCGCTTGTATTGGTGGTGGACGGCGAGGCTCAGAGCATTCTGGATGAGCAAGTCCTAGAACGTACAAATGGGCACTGACGCAGCAACCAGTGACCACACACACATGACAGTAACTGGAGCGATGAGTTTGATGTGTAAAGCTAGGAGCCCACAGGCCACTGCAGGTGCAGGAAAAGAGGGCTGTCACATGTAATTTTTGTTGGGTTACTGATTTGCTCACTGATGTGTGCTGTGATATTCATCAGCATTGTGACACTGTCATTCTGGATGTATCTGTGTGGAAAATGCACTCAGCACCTTTGGCTAACTCATGTAATATATTTGTGCACTAACACTTCACAATGAGCACAGAATCAGCATGAGCATGAGCAAGTATCATTAGCATGGGCATAATTGGCTGCTCCTTCTATGCTAGTGAGTACGTCTCAGTGCTATGGCAAACCCAAAGAAGGATTTGTTCAGAGACCTCTAGAACTATTTTTTTTAAAAATGAGATTTATGGGAACAAAGGGGCTGAAATATATAACAGAAGTCTAACCGCCAGGATCTCTTTCCATGAAGATACATCCAACATAGGGTATTTTCGTACTTTAGTTTTTCAGACATTCAATTTCACATCAAATTGATGAAACACATTGATGGAAAGCATAGGATTTGTTTTACATCAAAATGACCAACAAGCACTGAAAACGCCAACTAATAAGTCATCATTGTACTCATAAATTAAAAAGTGCTAATCTCATTCCTAATTCCTCTAAATTCTAAAATTTACATTCCCAACTTCATCAGTAAGTTACAGACAGACCAAAGATAATTTACTGTTATTAGGGTACTCTGAACCAAAACGCATGAATTACCTTTCTGTGCTTATGACTTAAAAGTGATGCCATGATATTTAATCTGGTTTTTAAAATATCCCAATCATTTTAGATTTGGAAAGTTAAGATTGATATATTTTCTTAGCATTATTTGGGTATCATGCCATTGGAAAATTAATCTAAATCTCAACCACAACAAGTCTTAGCAAAGTAACATTCATTTTTGAGTTAAAAGGGGACCTTAATGAATCATTTTTAAAAACTCCCTCATTTTTCAAACAAAGCAAGCCCAGGGGCTGACACAGATATTGAACCTAGTATTTCAATGCATTCTCCCAGAAGTGATTTCTGACATTTTATTAGATGCTTTCATAGAAATGTACCCATTCTAAAATCACTTTAAAAAAAAAACTTCAAAAACCATTTTTTTTTTCTGGCTTCCCTAAGCCTACTAACACGTCAACCCATGGTTTCTGCAGCCAGAGCTAAATGCTTATACCCAAAGCACTTCTCTGCCCAGGGAGCTTGGGTTTCCCTGCATTCCAGCGAGTCTTAGATCTTCTCCCAGCCTTCCCAGATCTTACATGTCAGAAGCCTTTCCTCGTGCACTCTGGTTTAGAGGTTTGCGTAAGTGTGGCAGTCCCTGCGAGGCTGACTAATGCCATTGCTATTTGCACCGATGTGCTTGTCACAATGCAATTGCAGTCATTGCAATGGAAAGTACTTTTATTTGAAGGCCCCTTGACAGAGGGGGAGAAAACACATTTACTCTTTCAAGGCCAGTGCATTTTGCTTGGAGAAGCCTGTTTATAAAATGTGTCCCTTTATCCTTGGAGAGCTCTTTGGGAAAGATCTTTTTGGCGTTGCGGCCCCCAGAGTGATTTGTGCATCTTAAGAACACAACCACGATTCACAGCCCTTCCCTGCATTCCACCCACCCCCTCTCCTCCCGCCTTCTAAAGACTAGAAGGTTGTTTCATGCGAGTGGGAGGAGCCCACTTTTCTACCCATGGAGGAGAGCAAATCTGCATGTTTTAACAAAAATATCGAGCTTGTCTCATGGTGGCTGTTTAAGGAAACAGTTGTTCACTAATATCTGTGACTATGTGCCGATAATACAAATAAATGGTGCTATGAATACTTGTTTGAACAAGATTCTTTTCCATCTTGTTCCTTCTTGTACGGGCTCAAAGCACTCAACAGGATTACTTTTATCTTTATCAAGGAAATCGGCTCATTCGGGACACTGCCTTTAACAGGACCACCCTTCACATATACAAGGAGGCCTTATTTTTCAGGATAAAGAATGAAGAAAAATGCAAATAACGTTTACAATGTGCTGACAGCTGTGACTTTTGATCCTCTAAGTCTCTCCAAGTCATCACAGTTGAGAACCTGCCCACCAAGCGTCACAGACATTAGCAGTCCCAGGTCTGTTCTGTATCTAGATTGTGGTCAGTGGTGTCGCCGATATGCAAAGGCGCCTTACCTATAAACAGATTCCACTCTGTGTCCAGATCGGCCTGATTTGCCAAGCAGCCCTTCATGACGTTGAGGCAGTAGTTGCTGCAAGGCCTGACGGCAGGTAGGCCCCGACAATATGGACAGTACAGCATCTTCATGAGGGCCCGGATACAGCCTGGCGTTGGGCTGACCTGTTGTATTGAAACAAAGAAGAACATCAGAAAGGAGAAGGATAGAGGGGAGAACAAAGAAGTCACTCATCTTCTCTTTCTCCTCTAGCAGGAGAGCATTTTAAACTGTATTTAACCCTTTACAAAACTTCACCTTGAAGCAGGTCCATTCCTCATTAAATACTTTGGTTTGGCAAAGTTATCATCAATTTTCTTGAAACGTCCCCATCAACAATTTGGTCTCTATACATACCATCAGTCTCCAGCCCTACATCCACGCTGTCTCATGGCCACAGAACATGAAATGAGATAAAGTCTGGGAAAGCAATTTGAAAAACTAAAAGCTCTATAAAAATGTAGGTATGATTAAAGTTTTTTTTTTTTTTTAAAGATTTATTTGTTTGTTCATACAGAACTGGGGTACAGGTCAGAGGCTCAGGAGCGGCAAGAAGCTTCACCAGAGACAGAGTGGGGAACAAAAAAGGAAGATCAACGAAGTACATTGCTGAGGGGAGCAGTGGGCGGGCCAGGAGAGGTCTGCTGGGCCATGTGGTTACCTCCCGGGCAGGCAGGAATAGAACTCATGTGGAAGTGGCTTTAGCTTCTCAGTGCTGTGCTTTAACTCGCTGCGTCACCAGGGAGGGCCCGGTATGATTCCAGTTTAATGTGACACCTTTAGAAAATTTTCCACCTGGTTATTTGACCCTGTTTCTAAAAGAGCTTGGCAGATACACTTTCTTTGTATGTAACTTTTAAAAAAAGAACCAATATCAGCTTGTCTGGGGTTTCTGAGCCTCGGCCCTGCTTAGAGGCCATGACGTTACCAGGGCATCATTTTGGGCTTCTGTAGCTCTGCAGCAGGCCTGGGAACTGGGTAGAAATTGGGAGGAGTCCTTGCAGCAATTCAAAGGCAAGACAACTCCCTCAACAATGAACTTTATCAAACTCATTTGAAAATTCTAATTTGACTTCAAGAGGAAACAATATTTTTTTTTTTTAAGATTTATTTGTGGGAAACAATATTTAAAACAGAATAGAGCAACAGTAAGAACAAACATTACAGAAAGTGCTTTCATGACTACAGGCCAATATTACTGTCATATTTATGTGGCTGGTTCTGAATAATTTTGTTTCTGTCAAATACTACACATTCTGAAGTTGCCTTCTAGGTCTGACACAAGCTGCTTTGTGTCATCAGACCCCTTGAGAGTTAGTCTTCCTAGTGTCACCTGTGTCCATAGGTAGGTAACAATTACATGTCTAGGATATGCAGCTAGTGACAGAGCATCGAATGAGCAGAAGGGTACCGAGATACTTTTGATGACATTGGCTGTGTTATCTTTTACCTGGAAACCACAAGGAGTTCAACTGAAGGCTTTGTTTTTGGTAACATGTTCTTAATTTTATGAGGTACATGGGCTGACTAAGATCCTACTACATTATTTCAGGAAATGAAACCATTTATTTATTTACTGGGGTTCTGACATTTCTAGTTGTCCTTTTGATATTTTCTTTTTTTTTTTTTTGCATTTCTTTCTAAAATTTTATGAAAAATTTTCAAGCACCCAGCAAAGTTCATGCTGGCTTTTCTTTATATACAGACATGCAGTGCATGACATCATATTCATTATTCCCAAAACTTATTTTCCAACAACAAAGCAAAAAGAAAAAAAATGATTTCCACCATATCATTTTCTCCATTTTTTTTTTTAAATATTTAGACAACACTGATTTACAGCATCACTTGTGACTTACGGGTATAGGATTGCTCCTTTGGGAGCTCTTACCACAACACCCACCGATAAAATGCCCATAGTCGGCCACCATGGTCACCTTCCTTCTTTCCCCCTCTGTTCCTCTCCTCGTCCCCTTTTCTCTCTGGCAGCCTAGAATCTATGCTCAGATTCTAAGGTTTGTTATTAGTTTGGCTCTATCTGACACTTTGTTTTGTTTCTGTATATTCCACACAGGTGACAACTGAGTTGCTCTGTTTTACCATTTTTTCCCCCTGCATTTTTATCTCAAATCACCAGAGGAAATAATTCAGAAAAAAGAAAAATTAATGTGGGTCTTCAAATCTGAACACATTTCGATTCTTTAGCCTGGCTGCAATCCTACCCGTCTTTCTTTGCCTGTAGGATTTTGTCCCCTAGCCCTCAATTTCTCTCCTGGTCCCGCTGTGTTTCTCCAGAGACCTACTCTATTATCACCTGAGCTGGCTAAGTTGTTTCTTCCTTTGTCTCTGTTGGATCTTCCGTTTTCTCACACTAACATTACATGACACTTTCTTTCTTCTCACCCAGTGTGCTATGGTATAAAACCTGGAGCATCCGTCAATAATGCAGACGCAAACTTGAGATCTCACTGACAATATGGACACCCTATTTCATCATTACAACCTGCACTGTTTGGGATAACATGAATGTGTTTAGAAGGTCTGAGAATGAAGATTTAGGTACTGACTAAGTGCTTTTGGAATTAGACTCTATTGTATTCCCCATTTTTTCGGCAGCACTGATAATCAAAAAAAAAGGACAAGATAGTTTTCTGTATTTTAGCAAATTGTTGCCTTTTAACTTTGTTTTCAAAGGTTATTGACTACATTAATTCAAAAGCTTGGCTTTTTTTATTATTATTATTTATTGTCTTGGAACCACTAACCATTTTCTCTGTCTGACATTTCAGAAGAGGCTCCAACTCACGGTAGCAACCCAACAGAGAAAACTGAACAACCTTAATCATCTGAAAGAACAATGTTATTCAAGTTAAATGTGATTCTCCCAGTACTTTTGAAAATGACATCCTCCCTGGTCAAATAAAGGGCATTTGGAGAAGAGAAAAATGGAAAGTAAAGGATCAAAGTTGAATCTTTCATGTTCACAGATCAGAGTTTTTCAAATGGACACACTGAACGCTTGCATTAAAATAATAATAAAAAATCACCATTTCATGCTAAATACTTTTAGCAGTAAACTTCTGAAAACAAGGCTGTTTGAAATGTCAATTGTGTGAAGGGATATTTCTATTTTAAAATGTTGAATGTTTTATAAATGTGAAATAATTACTTCTCATAACATTTTTATTTGGAAATCAGTATTAACTCACAAGAATTCGCAAAAATGCTAAAGTCCCAGGTTCCCAGGTTCCAATGGTGACATCTCAAATCGCTGGGGTATAACACCCAAAGAAGGAAATTGACCTTGGTGCATTTCTGAGAGCCAGTCTACAGACCTCATTCAATTTCCATGATTTTTCCAACCTGCATCTCTATGTGCATATCTGTCACTTCTATGCACTTTTATAGGTGGTGCAATGTCACCATATCTGACACAGAATCTTTTCTGTCACAAACGAACCCTCTATGCCATGTCCACCAGATTTCCTGCCCCCTGCCAATCTACTGCCACTTATCTATTTTCCATCTCTATAAATTTGTCATTTCAAAAATGAAAAATACAGCTATGATATAAGCTATACCCTCTTGAGTTCCACTCTTTTGTTTTTTTTTACTGAGAATAATGTCTTTGAGTTCCAAACAAGTTGCTGCCTGGACTAACAGTTCTTTTTATCACTGAGTAGTATGTCACTGTTTGGGTGTGCCAAGATTTGTTCAACTTTTCACTCACTGAAGGATATTTCATTCATTATCACTACTTTTCTATATGAATAAAACTTCCAGAAGCATGCGGGTAGGGGTTTTTGCATAGATACAACTTGCCACTTCTCTGGGATAAATGCCCAAGAGTATAACTAATATGTCAAATAGTGCAAGCTTTGTTTTATAAGAAAGGGACAAGGAGTTTTCCAGAGCATTTGCAGAATTCCTATTCCCAGCAGCAATGTGTGAGATACTCAGCTTCCCCCACAGCCTTGCCAGCATTTGATATAATCACCATTTACAATTCAGTCAACCAAGTCCAAATTTCAGTATGATATCCTTACATCATGAGTTTGGTTTCAGCCATTCCACTAACATCTTTGGATGCTGTTTGTATATAATGGATGATTATGAATTATCATTTTATAGCTGATGTGATAGTAGACTGGTTTTGAGAAATACTAATATAACTCGAGGGATATAATAATGTAATTCATAACCAAGTTCCATGTGAAATAAGTGAAAAACAAATTAAGGAGCATACATATCACTGAGCTCTGAGTTTGTTACCTTATCATTTTGTTGTTGTCTGAGTTTCCTTTTTTCAAAGGTTTAAGCAAGAGGCATTGGAATATGGCAAGAAACACAAAAAGAACCCTCTCAAAGCTGCATTGGGAGATAGCACTAAGACTGATCTACCTGACTAACCAACTGTGTCAGGATGTTCTAGCAAGTAATTTTTATGCTTCCTAAATGCAATTTGAGACATAGCATACCCTTAGCCATATAATAACAACTCATCTCAGGTCTTTAATATCCCTAAGGTTTTTTTTTTTTTAATATCTAAACCAACATTCATGCATTGGTGCGCACATTAGCAACTTCTAATAGGAGTCAGTGTAAAATAAGACTGTCTTAAAGTACTTTTCAAAAGGAAAAAAAAAACATGTGAAATCAATAACTATATACACCATCAGCAAACACCTAGCAAGTGCTCATTTCTATGGAAGTCATGTAAGCAAAATAATCAAATAAACATATGTCTGTTCTTTCCCAAAGACAAACAAGTTAATGCAAGTGGATCACTTAATAAGAATAAGTTCAACATGCATTTCTTTTCTGAGCAAGTATTGATGTCATCTTCCAGAGTAGTATTCAATAGGGTGATGATTTTACTCATTAAACAGATCAGAGATTCTGAAGTGTCTTCAAAACTCTCAAGAGTGATTAAATGATAGTGAAAACAGTTCTTATGTAAGTCATTCTCATTATAGTCTTTAACAATTTATAATATGTAAATAGGCTTTGTGGCATGTTCATAATTTAAATTTGTTTCTTCACTGTTCTCGTATAACTTCAGTTATCCAATATTTATGAGAAACCTGGTATATACTGGAAGGTGCAGAATATGTTTATTTTCAGATCACTTTGGGGAAAATCATTACTTGTGGATAAGTGTGGGGTTGAAGGAACCAAGGGAGGGTATGTAGCTCAGAAGTAGTGAGTGAGGGTAGCTGGTCCCGGACAGCTTTTGAAGACAGCATGTACCAGATGTCTGCAAGTTTTGCCTGGGGGGTGAGTGACACCACAGGCATGGTGGGCACAGAATGCCAGGAATTCAGCCTTGCATTGAAGCAACCATAAAGCTAGCCAAAAATGACAGAATCAACACTCTCGGAACTCTAAGTGCTTCAGTAAAACACTTTCAGCCATCAGGAGAATACTTAGTAAAGAAAGAAACTGCTAAACTTGAGTAAATCAGCATTGCTAAATCTAAGTCTCAAGTCATGTAAAAAGATCGCAGTCATACAAAGTATCTTTTCTGACCACAGTGGGATAAAGTTTGAAATCAATATCAGAACAAAAACTGGAGAAATCACAAATATGTGGGAATGAAACTATGTGCTCTTGTGTAATGGAGAGCTTAAAGGAAAAAGCCATTGGGGAAATTAGAAAATACTTAGATGAGTGAAAATGAAAACAGCATACAAAAACTTAAAGCCATAAATATCTACATTAAAGGGAAGCCAGATCTCAAATCAATAAACTAATGTTAGACCTTAAGGAACTAGAAAGAAGAACAAACTAAAACCAAAGTTAGCAAAAATGAAAAGGAAATAATAAAGATTAGATAAACAAACTCTAGCTTTACTTTGCTCTTCTTTTTCTAGTCCCTTGAGGTATAAAGTTAGGTTATTGACTTGAGATCTTTCTTCTCCCAGAAGCTGGAAGAAGCAGGGAATAACCTCACCCTGTGTCTCACGAAAGAATCAATTCTGCTGGCACCTTGATCTCAGACTCTGAGTCTCCTGAACTGTGGGAGAGTAGATTTCTGCTATTGCAATTCACTCAGTTTGTGGTAATGCTACAGTAGTCCTAGAAAATGAATACGTATGCCAACAAATGAGGTAACCTTGATAAAATGAACACATTCCTAAAACACCTCCCAAGATTAAATCCTGAAAAAATAGGAACTATAAATAGATCTATAATAAGTAAAGGATTAAACTGATAATCAAATGACTCACAACAAAGAAAATCCCAGACCAGAAGGCCTCTGGTGAATTCTATTAAATAGTAAAAGAATTAACAACAATCTTTCTTCAGCTCTTCCAAAAAATAGAAGAAGAGGGGTATGTCCTACTTCATCCTAAGAGACTAGTATGACCCTAAACCAAGCCCAAAAACATAATAAAAATATATATAGACCAATACTTCTTATAAAAATAGATGAAAAAATGCATCAGTAAAAACACTGACAAACTGAATCCATGACCATAGAAAAAGATCCTATGGTCAGGTATTCTACAAATCCTACTATGGTCAGGATTCTATAACTCCTACTATGTTCAGGTAGGATTTATCCCAGTAATGGAAGAGTCGTTCAACAGAAGAAAAGTAACTGAATATACCACAGTCATAGGAAGAAAAAAAAAAAGGAAACCTCCCCACACAATCATATCAATTGATTCAGTATAAGTTTCTGACAAAATCTAAGACTCTTATGTAAACACATATAGAAATCTAGGAATAAAAGGGAACTTTTTAAACATGATGAAGGGCATTTATGAAAAATCCACAGCTCACATAATACATAATGGTGAACAACTGAAAGATTTCTTCCTAGGATCAGGAGCAAGACAAGGAGGACTGTTTCCATGACAGTTTGTCGAGACTCTCCTCCAAATTCTAGCTGGAGTCATGAGGCAAGAAATAGAGAGAAGGGATATATAAATAGGAAAAGAAGAATTAAGCCCTCTATTCATAGATGACATGATCCTATATGTAGGAAATTTCTAAGAATTCACACACACACACACATAACCTACTAGAAATAATTCATGGCTACATGGATTCAGCAAAGTTGTAGGATACATGATCAATGAACAAAAATCTGTGAGTTTCTATATGCTAGCAATGAACAAGTTGGAAATGAAACTGAGAAGACAATCCCTTTTACAATAATATTAGAAAGAATATATATATATATATGTGTGTGTGTGTGTGTGTGTGTGTGTGTGTGTATACATACATACATAGGAGTAAATTTAAGCAAGAATGCAATGGAAATTTTCACTGAAAATAATAAAGACATTGCTGAAAAAGTTAAAACACAAAGCTAACTAAAACAGTCAAAACACTTGTGTGCTACCCAGGAATCCTACTTCTGGTTATTTCCCCCCAAATAATTGAAGAGATATTTGCACTCCTGTGTTCAATGCTACTTTATTCACAAAGTCAAGAGGTGGAAACAACCTAAAGGATGATCATTGATGAATGGATAGAGAAAATGCAGTGTACATATATGATGGAATATTATTCAGCCTTAAAAAAGAAGGGAATCCTGCAATAAGTGGTAGTATGGGTGAACCTTGAGGACATTATCCTAAGTGAAACAAGACAGAAACTGAAGGACAAAAGCTGTATTAAATTAAATGAGGAAGTGCTGAAATTTATAGCAACACAAGTAGAAATGATGGTTGCCAGGGCCCGAGGGGCAGAGGAAATGGGCATCACAATGAATATAGCATTTTAGTCATGCAAGTTGAAAAAGTTATAACGCTATAATGATAAATGTATATTTTAAACATACGATACTGAACACTTGTTATTTTATTAAGAGGAAATATTTCATGCTTCTTACAATAATAATGATGATGATACCAACAGCAATGTGCTGCTGACATCAAGCTAGACAGGCAGATCTGTGAAACAACTGAAAACCAGAAATAAACATAGACTTGCAGTCAATTGACTTTCACAAAGGTGCAAAGAATAATCGCTCAAGAAATCCCACTGGGAAAACTGGATATCTTAGTGAAGACAGTGAAGTTGGGTGATGCCTCATACCCTGCACAAGAGTTACCCAAAAACGATTCATGTCCTAAATAGAAAAGAAAAATATATATGGTTTCTGGAAGAAAATAAGGCAAATAAATGTCCATGACCTTGCATTGGGAATAGATTAATATATTTGATGCCAAAAGTAAAAGAAAATAAATAAATAAAAAAATTGCACATCCTGAAAATTAAAACTTTTGTGCACCAAAAGAAAGCATTGATAATCTGCAATGGTAGAAAGTATATGCAGATCATATCCTTAAGAAGGCTGCAGGATATATACAGAACAATATAACAAGTTGACCAGCTGAAAAATAGAAGGACTTGAATAGACATTGCTCCAGAAAACAAAAATGCCTGACAAGCTCATGAAAAAGCTCTCGCTCATCATTATTAACTAGAAAATAAAAATCAAATGCGATTTCACTCCTACTCTAGCCTGGCTGGATTGCGAGGTCAACAATGAGTGTTTCGAGATGTGGGTGCGTGTATGGGTGAGGAGAAACCATTACCCTACTATATTGTGATGTCCGATGGCAGCCACATTGGAGATACAGACACGCTATGTGATCTGGTAATTGGACTCTCAGTAATACGCTCAAGACAAATGAAAATAGAAGATACACAACATCTCGGACATACATTGTTTATAGCAACATCATTTGTAATAACCCAAAATCAAAAAAAAAAAAAAAGGAAAAAAACCCAAAATGCCCGCTCACTGATGAATAACAAACAAAATGCTGTGTATCCATACAATGAAATATTATTCAGCAATTACAAGAATCCAAATACTGGCGCCTCCTGGCTGGCCTAGGGATTAAGTCTCAGTCTTATCACTGCGATGGCCTGAGTTCTATCCCTGGCAGCTGACCCACATGGCGCGGCAGACCTCTCCTGACCCGCCCGCTGCTCCCCTCAGCAGTGTACTTCGTCAGTCGGCCTGTTCTGCTCCCCACTCTGTCTCTGGCGAATACTCGCACCCTTCCCCAGCTCCCCAGTATTCTTGCCCATGCCCCAGTTCTACTATGCAAAAATAAATTGAAAAAATAGAAACAGAATTCTGAAACATGTCCAGAAATAGAGAAATCTTTAAATATTATTTTATATGATAAAAACCAATTACAGAAGGCTACGTACCTCATTATTACAAAATGTCTAAACTCAGCAAATCATAGCTATGGAAAGCAGGGTGGTGGTAGTCAGAGTTGGGGGTTAGAAGCTGGGGGGAGCAGGGTATGGAGGGGCAGTAACTGCTAATAAGCATACATTTTGTTTTGTGCAATGAAAATGTTCTAAAACTGGACTACAGAACAAGATAGCTGCTGAACACTGCAGAACAGTATATGAAATACCAGGGTATTTGCCCTTGAAATGAGTGGAATCTGTGGTATATAAATTAAGTTCCATAAAGTCATTTAAAAGGAGAGATCAAAAGACACCTTTACCAAATAAATTCCTGTTATCATATTTGCAAATTTTAATGGAATTTTAGAGCTAGACAATTTTAGAGAGACAATTCTTTATCATTAACCAAAGGCTATATTAAGCCATCTGGTTATATTAAACAATCTTTAAACAATAATAACCTTGAGTAACACACATGTGTTATAGATGTATTTTTTCAAGTTTGTGTCTGATTTACTTAAGTGCTGTTTGAAACTATTCATCAGTCTATTAGGTCCCTAATAACTCACATTTATTAATTTCGATGGCAGTTTTTATTTGCTTTAAGAAATGAAATTAAATATAGACACTGGTTCCAGGCAACAGTGAATTTGTGAGACAATCTGACAGTCGCTAACAGGGCTGCCAAAGACCTCAACTAATCTTACCACTTCCCTGGTTTTGTTTTCAAGTGTCCTTTGGTATTGATGTTACTTAAACTTGGCTTTGGAAATTCTGCAGTTATGGTTATTAGGGATGCGTATTATGTCTATTCTTTCCTTCCCAGACCCAGCAAGTTCAATCATCATTTCATGACTCACAAAAGTGCCGCAAGCTTCATGCTTTTGGGGGGGAGGTTTCTAGTTAATAAGTATATTACTTTTCAAAAATATACTGCATTTCTATCACGGTGGCTCTATAAACATTTGTCATCTATTTAGGAAACACTTTTCCTGCAGGCTCTGATTTGCAATTCATAATTATTTCCTGTTTTATCCTTGTTCTCTCTCAACAGTACAAGATGGAGAGAAGATGGCTTTGGAGCATGCATTTTTTTTTTTTTAATGTATACAAAAACTGGGGTACAGACCAGAGGTGCAGGGGCAGTGAGAGTGGGAGCATATTAAGCAGATAAACTGAAATACACTGCTGAGGGGAGCAGTGGGAGAGACAGGAGAGGTCTCCTATGTGGCTTACTGACCTGGCTGGTGATCGAACTCATGCTGCAGTGGCTACAGACAGTTTCATAATGCTGTGCTTTAACCTATTGTGCCACCAGGGAGGGCCTACATTTTTTTTTTAAGATTTATTTATTTGTGCATACAGAGCTGGGGTACAGGGGCGGTGAGAGGCTTCACCAGAGACAAAGTGAGGAGCACAACAGGCAGAATGACAAAGCACACTGCTGAAGGGAGCAGCGAAGGGTCAGGAGGGATCAAACTCACGCTGAAGTGGCTTTAGCTTCTTAGTGCTGTGCTTTAACCCGCTGAGCCACACATTTTAATCAACATGCAAACTGAAATGGGAGACCCCAAGATTTTGTTTGTATGCAGGAAAATTCACCTTCCCCAGGCGACCATTAAGGAACAGTGGGAATATTAGGTTGCATCTAGGAAATAGAACAAAACCTCATTTTAATTTTTACCTTTTCTGCTATGATGAGGTTTTCCTGACACTGCCTTTGGTTAAGCAGTCTGCTTGACATTCTGAACTTTAACCAAATGTACATTTTTAAAATATGAACACACAATGCTAACCAAGGTGCCTTAGTGTCTCAACAGAGAATAGTTGTCTTCCTCACTTAGAAATGATAGCTTAAACATTACTTCATTTAGAAGAAACATTTTAGCTATGGCTTTGAATATGAGTCATTGATGTGAGAAACCACTTTGGTAAAATTATGAATTTCCAGCCTCTGTACAGTGGTTGTAATATATTCATGATGTATCTCCCTTGGAATACACAAATCTGCTTTTAAAGTAAGGGGATGTGGCATTTTCAAGCATGTAAACCAAATCAATCAGTCTCTCAGGAACGTGTACAACTCTACACGCCTCATGTGGGAGCTGGAGAATGGTGGGAGGTGAATGATATTAAAATATGTCTGATACACGTAGGACAACAAACACCATATTGTGGTGCTTTGGTAATTTTTGCTGAACAACATATGGAAAGAGAATTTGTGTTAATATCAGCATGTGCGTGTGTCATTCTGGATTTTGCTTTCTTGGCAATTCTGCTTTCCTGCCAGGGCCATGGATGTCATCTAGTTAATGGATCACAGAGCTGTTAGCACACGTGAAAACTCACATTAGCCATCTGAAATCCTGATGAGTCCTACATGAGAATCTCCCTAGCTCAAAGTATCACTATGCTTCCATGGAAAATTTCCACTTTTCACTTCATCCTGCCAAGTACCAACAGGCATCTTTTCTGAAAAAAATCTAAAGAAAGAAGAAAAGAAAAAAAAAAAAGAAAAAGAAAAAAAACAGCTTCATAGTTTATAGGGCACTGCACTCAGCTAGTTTGGCCACATTCTAAGCATTGGCTTTATATATGAATCATGGGTAAAAGCGAAGAATATTAGTTAGACATTTCCATGGGCTGGGTGGGTAAAGAAGAGCTGCTCCAGAAATGGGGAGGAATGATTTTATCTTTTAAAAAAGGGCAGAAAGGGGCCCACCCTGGTGGCACAGTGGGTTAAAGTGCAGCACTAAGAAGTTAAAGCCACTTTGGCATGAGTTTGATCTCCGCCGCGGCGACCCACATGGCATGGCAGACCTCTCTTGGTCGCCCGCTGCTCCCCTCAGCAGTGTGCTTCATCAGTCAGCCTGTTCTGCTCCCCTCTCTGTTTCTGGTGAATCCTCTCACTTCCCCTGCACTTCTGGCCTGTACCCCAGCTCTCTATGCATAAATAAATAAATCTTTTAAAAAAAAAAAAGGGCAGAAAGAGCCAACACGGTAGTGGTAGTCTTTGAGAGGGTAAAGCGATAACACTACTGCAAGAAAATTTTCTCTCCTTTCTTCTAATCTTAATGGAATGGGAAGTCAGGAATGAATTCATTCTGATATTCATTTATGAATATTTAACAAGCATCACCAAGGGCTGGCACTGCTTGGGGTGACAGATGAAAATAAATGGTGGATTTCAAAGTTCCTAAGAAGCAAGCCCCACAGTTGAAGGACAGGTAAGAACGCCTGAGGTTCAAATGACTGATGGATAATCAGAGCTGGAGAAGAAGCTATTTCAACTTAGGCAGGTGAATGAGGAGTTGGCCACAGGAATTCCCAGAGGAAATGGAGAGGAAGCCTAATGTGCTCTCAAGAGTGTGAAGAATTCAGCAACCTTAATGTTGTTGTTTTATAATTTTCATGTTAAGCACACTTTTTCAGAGGCTGACATAGGAATTGACACACGATCACAGGCCATACCGGGCCTTTTAATCTTTTAGCTATTCCCAGGAATTCTGAGGTGGACAGAATATACCAACAAAACCAAATTTATGGGAGAAATTTGGGAAAGGCGACCAAACAATAATGTCTCTAATTGAGGGGCCAAGGAGGGTGTCAAGGCAGCTTAAGATATTGTTACCCCAAATAACACAGGGTCATTTGAATAATTCTTCACTCTCAAAAGTGGTTTTCTTTAAAGCATGAAACTAATGTGTAAGTGGTTGCATATCTGATATAGAACAAGCAATATTACATTATAGTGCTTATGTAGATGGAAAGTTGAAATGGAAAGAGAAGGGGCTGTGTTTTTCCAGACATCTCATCCAACAGTCATTCAAGATTTTCCCCAAAGAAGCTTTTCCAACTCCATGGCCCCGGTGAACTGTCCTTTCTATTCTTTTAGTAAAAAGGAAGGTGTTTTGAAGAGGCTAAATGGAAATGCTTCATTACATATCATGTTAGTTTATCAATCAATATAATATTATGCAATTGATTGGTCATTGAAGATCTACATAATTTTGAAAACAATTGTACAATTTGTTTGCCTGAAGACACAATGTTTTATTCACTTTTATGGAGCCACAGGGGCATATGAGGAAAATTAGAGTTGTTATTTCAATTCATGGGACATATTCCAGGACTCCGATCCACCATTGGTGCTTATATTTAAAAAGACTTAAAGAAAACCACTGATTAATTTTTAGATCAAAACTATAATACAAAAGCTAAGTAGAAATTTTACTTAGTTCTAAGGATATTTTTTTTTGTTGCCCTAGGTGCTGCAGATAACTAACTTAATTATGAATAAGGAATTGCTGGTTAGACTCCAAATTCACATTGTTTATCTGATAGTATAAACAGCAAAATGGATGGTCTTACTGCAGATGACCATGGACATACTGATATGTCAAGGACCACACACATAGAATCTATTGATCATAGCTGTTGCGTATTCCACAATGTGCCCTTTAATGCCATGTATTAAACTGAATTAATTCCTTTTCAATTGTTCACAGAAAAAAAAAAAACTTAAAGTACAAGTTAAATGCAAACTAAAAACTGGATTTTACAGTACCTTTGGATCAAAATTTTCATTAATTTTGGCCTTCTGAAGTTAGTATCTGTCTAAGGCGGGACGGCTGCTAAATATACTTAATGCACTAGGGAAATAGTTAAACTTGAAGGAAGCTTTAAGACTTCTTTTTAAAATTTTCATTGGTGTTTGCTTTTTAAACTTATTTTTCATCGATTTCCTCAGGAGTGTCACGTTCACATAAAGTGTTTGGATTCACAGAAAACACATTTTTCTCTTATAATATGGTTAAACGATTGTACCTCCCATTTTCACTTGTTTTTGCAAACGTTGAAGATAACTTAATGATTCAAATTCTGCCTGTTGCTGTGATGAGGGGAAATGGATTGAAAGCACTAGAGTCCATAAAACTTTATTTCTTCAGAAAATTCTATCAAAAAATATCATGACAACAACAGCAATGACAACTGATCCCCCATGAGTTTGGTCATGGATAGGCTTAGTAGATGTTGAGGCTTAGCAGTCAAGGACATAGACATAGAGAAGAAAAAAGATACCTCCTTCTCCACCACCTTTCCCTGGATAAAGAGGACTCAGGTCAGACTTTACGAGTCCCAAGACTCTTTTTGATCTCATGCTATTTCCAGATAGAAGTGTAGTTCTTTTTTTAAAAAGATTTTTTTTTGTTTTTGTTTTTAATGCACACAAGAATGGGGGAATAGCCAGAGTTGGGAGTTCAAGAGGATTCACCAGAGACAGAGTGGGGAGCAAAACAGGCAGACTGATTAAGTACACTGCTGAGGGGACCAGCGGGCGGGTCAAGAGAGGTCTGCTGTGCCATGTGGGTCACCTCCTTGGCCTGGAATCGAACTTATGCTGAGGTGGCTGCAGCTAGCTTCACATTGCTGCACTTAACCCATTGTGCCACCAGGAAAGGACCTACATGAAGTCTTTCTTAAGAGTTCACCCAAGACTGAGACTATTGTCAAAGCCACATTTTTTCATAATCAACATCTCACAAGTCACAAAAAGGCATTTTTCTGCTTCATCCTTAACATATGGCACCAAAATCTAAGTAACTGAGGGCCAGAAATGGGTGGAATGTTAGAGATCACTCAAGATATTATAATCTCTTTAGAGAAGCAGATGATTTTCATGTCTGGGTAACAGATTCTTTACAAAGCAGATAGTTTTTAATTTTTTACTTTCAACAGCATTGAAAGAGGACCTAATCAAGCTGTCAACTACTAGATTATTAAAAATAAGTTTGGAAGATAGTTATGTTGTTATTTTTGGCTTACTTCTTGGAAGAAGTTCAAAGAATTGAGTGACTTTTCTTTAACGACATTCCTTCTATTCTTAGCTAATCATTTATTTGAATAAATAAATCTCAATCCATAATAATACAAAGGAGTACAATTTATGCAAAGAAATATTCATCCAGATATTTATGAGCCGGTTTTTTGGGGGAGGATAGTTCCCACCGTTTCATTAAATTTTCAATGAAACTTTATTTTTAAATTTAATAATCAAAGAACCTAAGGTATTTTGTGTTTTTGATCTGCTTAGTACCAATAATTATTATAACGCTAACTCAGTCCAAAAAAATGTTAACACTTGTAATCTTAGAGTAATGATTTTTTTTAAGTTAATTTAACATTATACGTATGTATTTGTCACAGAAACGACAGGGTTCTTATTAATGTTTTCAAACAAAAATATTGTATTAGCATAAATTTCTGTAAGGAAATTAGAGTAGAAATAGAATCCAAGAGAAAGTAAAACAACTGTTAAAGAAAAATTTGTTTATGTCTTCTTAAACGGATAATAATATATTACATGTTGCTGAGATATTTATATTATTTCACTGAAAATGTTTTAAAAAGTAATGGAATGTTTGCTTCAACTCTCAATATTTACAATGGGGCATAAATTACACCCTTTGCAACTATTTGCACTTATGATAAACATTTTAGATAACTTAAAATATTCACAAACACACCTAGATTTTAAAAATTATGCTAGAGAGGACACAAAAATGTGAACATAATTATATTGACTCTCCATCTGTATTATACTTTTGATCACACCCTCAAGCCTCAAGGGACAGCCCTCAACATTCTCTATGTGAGCACAGAGCTCAAGTCACAGGGTGACTTGGATGGTATCATTGTGTGTTTATATGTAAGATGTGAAAATACTGGAGAAGACAATTCTTCTTACAATGTGAAAAGTTGAATAGAGAAAAAGAAATTGGATGCTGTTATAATTTACCAGAAAGTAGAAAAGCACATTAATTTTGGATTATATATGGGTGTCTGAATACTCTCAGTAATACATGTAAGTCAGATGCACCTGTAGAGAAAATAAATATCTCCTAAAACATTAAAAATAACCTCATGCATAGTAAGGTATTGACATCATTTATCATGTGCAAGCCCACAGTCAAAAAGAGGTAGAGGTCAAGTATCATAAATAAATGGATAAGTCATAAAGATTTAATGTTGCAGTGGGAATTGTTTTATTAATTAAACTAGGAAGACTTGAAGGGAGAAATGGATGACAATGATCAAACATCATACAATGTTCACGTAAGGGAGGAAGTACAGATGAGGACTGAAAGGAGGGCTGCAACTAGGGATTATCTTCCATCCACCCCTGAGACAGCAACAGTGTGTTACATGTGGCAGTGTGCTAAGGCATTACCCAAGCAATAGTGACAACATGTCTTTCTCCTCTATGGGCTATAAACTCTCTGGGGACAGGGATTTCTCCATTATGTCCACTGTTTAGTGCTTTACAGAGCCCTAAAGCTGTGACTGACTATAGAAATCAAACCCTGTTGATTCACAGGCTGAACGAGTGAATGAATGATTGAAGTATACAGTTTGTATAATCAAATTCAAGTGGTGTGTTCACTCATGTCCAATGGGAAATCTGAAAAGAGTTGACTGAACCTAGGACTTCGGAGTTAATATCTAAACTATGTCTTGTTTAAGCAGAGAAACTATATAGTGACAAGGGAGGGAACTGAGATTCAAGGAAGGTTTATTACTTTTACAAACAATGAAAGATATGAGCAAGAAAATTTTTCATGCAAATCTGAATAGTAAATACATCCAATTGTTGATATAAACAGACACAGTAATGGTTCTTTGTACTTTACAGCTTTCAAAATTCTTCAATATATAGGATCGTATTTATAAGTTGAAATTACCCCTTGAGATTTCCATTTTGCTCTGGAAACAGAAGTGGGAAAGGACAAATAGCTCATTCAAAGTCATGAACTAGTAAAGGCTAGAGACTAGAATAAAACTTGGTGTTTTAATACACTTCAATGTTAAGGACATCAGAATATACTAAATAACATATATCTGAGTTTCCACAGTATATGAGTGCCATGGGTTAGCTTAATGGAGATTCTGGTTTAATGTGCCAGATCTGTCTATGTAAAAATGTTGAAACACTGAAAATTGGTGCTATCTGTCATGTTCATTTACTGTAGCTATTAACTAGCGCCAATAAACAAGTGGGTGGTTAATATCTTTTTTGCCCTTAGGAAAGGAGGAATTTCAATACCATTTGCATTTCTAAATCAAACTACTCAGTACAGTCTTTTTTTTTTCTTTTTAAGCAGAGAGTATTAAGATTGTTGAAAAAAATAACTGATCTAATTTAGACATGTATGAGAAATAAATCATGCCCTCAGAAAATGTTTCTTTTAAGAGGTTCTCCAGTTTTCCTGTGAAAATGACACCAGAAGAGGCAGATACAGATAAGCTGGATAGAATGGATGGTAGCAAAAAAGTAAAGCTAATTTCTAGACCTCATTTTTGTAACTGCTTATGTTGACCTACTCCTGAGAGTACAAAGTCAAGGGCATTTCAGAGGAGGCTACTGAGTCCTAGGAACTAAAGTGACCTGTGTATCACCTGTAACTGATTAGTTGCACAAATAGCAAAAGAACTCGAGTTTTCTATTATATTTTTCTCCATATAATGTTACTACAGTTGAGTTTCCAATCTTACAGTTCCAGCTCATAATGACTCTTTACTGCATCTTTGAAAGCAGAAAGAAAATTTAAGAACTTGACAAGCAATTAAATTAGATGAGGAACTAAGATGACAATGGACATTTGGATTTCTAAGAGTTACTGTGTTATGAGGGTTATCATAAAGCTTCCCACAATAATAGTCAAGAAAGGCACCAGTGTCAAGGCTAACATATTAAAATTCCTTAAGTTATGTAGAATCTGCTCACACTACAAACAAGGCAAAGAATGTATTAGATATAGACCACTAATAAATGTCAATTTCTAGTTCTTGAAATTCTAAAGTTATTTCCAAACCTGCTTAAATTCTGATTCAATTTTATTTTCCAACTGGGGTCAAAGAGTTATTTGTTTCTGTATTTCCAGTATTTCTTCAGTTATGAGTTACCAAGCATTGCATTAAACCTTAAACTTGACTTTGATCTTCTGGCTGTTGCATTTTAGTTAACATAGTAAGAAGTGAAATGATAAATAAATAATTTTCATTTAAAGCTTGACTTCAGGTCTTCTATATTGATAAATTTAGTAAGCTCAGAAAATAATTTTGAAACAAAAACATTGAAATTGCAATTGTTTGATGAGCAAAACGTATGTTCTTTAATATAAAATTTAGGCTCAATTAAATTACCTATATGCTCCAACATATTCCAAGTTTTGAAAAATTTACCAATTTATCAAAAGTGAAAGTAAAGGAGGAAGAGCCAGAGTGGATGGTCCTGGAATGAGCTGCAGCCACATAAGCAGACCTTGTTAACATCATCCAGTCAGTCAGTCATTGATGATTTCTAGTACCTAGTGGAATTATTCCCTTAATTATCTGACACAAATGAGATACAAAGATGAGAAAAATGGCAAATAGGTTTTTGACCTTCTTTGTCCTAATACATGTTAAACTTACCTGTGCTATAAATAATATTTCTCTCTTCAAAGCAACATTCATGATAGATGAAGAACCAATCTATCAGTGAAAGGATATGGGGGCAAATTGAGATTACTCTATGGAAATGCTAGAATGATGAATGAAAATTTTCCAATGAAACCCTGATTTACATGGAAGAAAGTGACCCTATACATTATGTATTAATGACCATTCCATTTATCAATTTATTTAGTTGACTGGATAATTGTTAGCAGAAAATATATTTTTTCAATAACACACCTACCAAGGGAAATCTGTTGGTTCTCACAGTAGCGTAGAGATCAGATAAACAAATGTAACATGCTTTCCAGCCTCCAAATGGAGACTGCCAGAGAAAGGCAGGCAGTAATTAATTAATGTCTGTCCCAACAAGGATAATCATGAGGACAAAAATGTTTACAGTTTTAGGGCTGCCTAATCTTTTATCTTCAACTCTAATTTATCCCAAATAGCAGTGTAGTGGACTGCATTTCCCCCCCTTCTTTCTTCAAGCCCAGGTCATCTTTTTCTGTCAGGAAAATTTGTATTAAATAGTAGAGGAAGGATGATCGATCGAACACCCAGTTAAAAAAAAAAAAAAAAAGGGAATAAAATTCCTGTGCATTGTTGTAACCCAAAGCCTTACTTTTACTTGGTATCATTCAAGGAAATAAAACACAACCTCCCTTTAATCTTTCTATTTTTGCTTATTGCAAAGAGACACAGTCCTTTTCTCTCAACCCTCTCTCAAATGACTTAACTTTCTGTGATGCTGACACTTGTTTCTTTCTCCTGACTGAGCTGCTTTGATGCACTTGTCATGTTCCAGCGGCAAAGTCACTCACGTGACAGGCTGACAATGTTCAAACTTTTTAAAGTTCTTAAACTTATAATTAGACTGTGTGCTCAATTTTTACAAACAGCTCAGCACCTCAGTTTCTGCTTAAATACACCTTTGACACACTAGCTTCCTGGCAGGTTCCAATTATACTTTATTGACGGGAGTCGCCACCATTGGAGAGAGTACATGCTGCTTGCTTAGCTGTGACTTGTTATTGGCCATGGTTACCAACGCTGAAAAAAGAGCATATGGTGTAGTTAGCTGTGTCTTCAGACTATTTTTGCTCACAGCTAGATGCGAATTATTCACTCATACTTTGTCAATTCTTGTCTCTTTCAAGAGTATCGTGTTACTGTTGAGCTGTCTGAATCTGAAACAATAGCAGTGTCCTACCAGGTGCCCACTGGAAAATGATTTCTCATGAGAACTTTGCTATGAGAACTATGTAGGAAAAATTAGTGCACCTTATAATTGATCTTTTCTCTTATTTTCTCTTTCTGGAGCGTTTTCACCTTCATGTGAGATAACACTGGGTAAATTCTACAAAGTACACTTTTTAGTTCATCCAGTCAACTTCCATTGATTACAGGCAAAAATCCTTTATAAAAATCTCATGATTGGCTATATATTTACATATTTTAAGACCATGAGAACTTATCTCCCTTCTAAAAATACAAGAAAATAGAACTCCTAAGAACCATCAGCTGCGTTCAGCATTCTTAAACATTTCATGTTACTATTCTCCTAGCTTTATATTAATATTCTGTCTCTAATATTTTGATAATTCATTTGTAATAAGGAAACATTCTGGCAGAAGCAAAAAAAAAATTAATTCTGAGAACAAATTAAGATAAACTGGGTTGATACTGAGATCATTTAACTAATAATTTTTGTCAATACATTTATCTAAGTTCTTTTCACCAGCTGCACCACCAATACACTCAGATAAGTAACTTAATATGTCTTGCTAATATGATCCCCTCTCCCCCACCTTCACTGTGCTAAGATAATTCTGGAAAATTGAGCTGACTGAGTTTCATGGGAGGATAGTGACAAAGTGTTCACCTTGTTCCCTTCTGCTTGACTAAACTTCAGACAGGTCCTTCCAGTCTACAATGTCTCTGGCCTCCCTTTTCCTAGACCATTTATTTTAGATAACTTGTAATTTTAATTGTTTTCTCTCTCCCTTTGAGATGTACATCTTCTCTTATCTCTCACCAGTTTTACAACCCTGGAATATCTTTTTCAAGGACCTAGGCATAAGCAGTCCATTTAAAAAGTAATCATCAGGAAAGATAAGGACTCTGGCCTCCCAGTTTGTAAGAGAGGAGCAAATAAACTAGTAAGTACCAATTAGTAACCATAGAAAGTTGATTCCCTTTGAAGAACTCCCCTCAACCAACCACCATAATTCTTTTAAAATTCAGTCTAGTGCCTTTAAAACTCAGTCTAGTGCCTTAAAACAAAACAAAACAAAACAAAAACAAAACAAAACAAAACAAAACAAAACAAAACAAAACAAAACAAAACAAAAGCAGTCCTGCTTTTCAGGAGTTTCAGTTGGAGTTGATGAGCTCAATTTCTCTATCCTCTTGCAATAACCTCTCTTTTCAATTCTAACTGTCTAGAATAAAATCTTCCATGCCCGTTAACTCCATCTGGTGCAATTTCTCTTTGGCAATTGATTTACTCTGACTTACTAAAATACAGCTTTGAAATTTTTTTTTAAATTTATATAAATAGCTCCTTTTGAATTTACCAATCTATTTTGCTTTGGTTTTTCTGTTTTGATTTTTCTTTGTGTCCTGAAATGCACACCAATTTAGAGAGTGGTATGGTATTTTAGCTAGGTCTATTTCATTATAGTCATAATTCTTAGATTATAATGATAACCTGACACTTCGTATCAACAAAGACCCACATTTCTATAACAATTTATCTGACTTCAAATGACTTATTTTGAATAATTTTTAATGAATTTATAAAAATAATCTAAGACCGATGGGAGATATTTATAATCATAAGAGCACAGCTAAAAGATAATATTTTAAAAGAAATAAAAAAGCTCATTATCTTATTCTAATTACACATAGTGATATATTAGGGATGAAATGAATAGTAAAAATCCAGCTAGGTAAATGTGACATGTGGTGTGATCCATACTAAATTACACTGTTCCTCATTTGATCCTCATCATACCTGCTGAGGTAAGAATTTTTCAAGTAAGGAAACTGAGGCTTTAAGCCTAAGCCACTTGTCTGGAGGTGCTCAGTAAATGTTTGCTGCATTGAATCTTAATGACTTGGGATGTCTTCCTGGTACTAAATCAATTACCTGCTGATTTCTCCTAAGTTGCTGATAGGCCGATGTTAAGGAGGTCAGAAACCCTTCCCACTTGTTCATTTTCAGAAATGGCAATGTGAGCCTGAGGGAGGTTGGAGAAGGCCTCCACATCCTGGAGAGTTTTGGGGTCCCCTGCAGCTTCCCATCAGCTCAGCCAGCCAGCACTTAGGCCTCTCCAAAGCACTGTGAACAGCTGCAGGTCCCCCCTCTCGCCGACACCCCTCCTCCTTTCGTCTCCCCACCCCACACACACAGAAGATACTCTTTGGGATTCAGCCAAGCGACCCTTTGTTTAAAAAAAAAAAAAGTTGATAAATTGCTTTGAAATTCACTTTGCTGTAAAATGCTATGTAAATGCAAAGTGATTATCTTTATTATGACAACTGAATTCATGCAGCCTTTTTATGTTTCTGCCAGGTCTATTTTGTAGACATTTTAGGATGATTCTCCATCAGCAGTACCTTTTCTGTGTATTATTGTCATTCAATCCAAAGCCCTCGCCCTGACTCTGGCTAAAATTTATATTTGTGAAGAGATAGTTCATTGTTATATACTGACAGTACAGAAGATGTCCAAAAGAAAGTAAATATTTACTAAATTTCTGCTATGAGTGCTAAGCATTCCCATGGTTTTATACACAAGGCGGACAGCGATACTGGCCTCAAGGGGCTATGGTTTTTGCTGACAAACACATACACATCTTTTCAATGTTAATATAGCACAAATACAATGTTAGGTCTGCCCACACAGCAATGCAGGGGTCCAGCAGAGCTCCCTGACCTTGGCTGATAGCATCCAGGAGGAGGCAGAAGTCAGGACCACCGGACCTGGCCCCTCATTCCTGTTTATGCAGATGGAAGATAACCTGGGCCTGGACTTCCTCTTCTCTACACCTCACCTTGGCTGTTCCAAGCTACAACTCCCTCTCCCCCTTACAACTTGGGGTACAAATTCCCTCCCTGTACTCTCCTGGTGCAGCCATTGGAGTCTAGTCTGGGAACTGGCCCCCAAAAATCTTCTTCTCTAAGACCGCTGGTATGGGCTCTTTTCAGCAACACATTACATATAACAACACATATGTTGGTATACAAAGGGATTTAAAAGTGTTTTATTTTCAGCAATTATTTAGCACCAACTATTTAGCCAGGCACCAAGAATATAGCAGTGAGAAATTGGAGTAGGACCCCTGACTTGGATGGTCACTGAGAGTACAGGATGGAAGGTCTCACAAGGACGAACACCGGAGGTAGGTGTGTGTGTGTGTGGGGGGGCTGGTTCTGAAGAATGGATATTAAATTAAATCAAGCTAGAGAAGACTCTAGGATGCTGAGAGGGGTCAGAAAAGATGATCAGACAGAAGTGGGGGCAGAGAGGATTACTAGTCCAATTAGACCAACCCAAGCTGACCCCAAGGCAACACGTTTCCAAATAATTGCAGCCAAGAATAACCGCATCCACAACCCTTGTCTTGTGTTTGCAGACTGCATTCCTAGTCCACACAGTGGTCTCTCCCCTTTTCTCTCCCTTTCCTCAAAAAACAAAAACAAAAACAAATAAACAAAAAAACTAGGTAAGTAGGGAGATCTACTGAATTTTTCCTCAGATGGACCCAGGGACCCCAAACACTGAACCTCAACATGAACCCCAACACCTGAGCTGGACAAGGCAGACCTACAGGAGAAAAGCCCCCCCCCCCCTCAAGGCCTCCCTCCTCTTCTCATTTTCCTTTATGGGTTATTTCACATATTGAAAAGCTGTAGTTTGCCTGCTGTCTCCTTTCAGAAGCAGAGGTTTATGGCACTATTTATTGAACACTTCATCTACACAAAGCATATGAGAAGCATTTGTAACAACTTGTTAACCTTCATTATTTGTTCATCTTTGATTTTCTGAATTAAGCAAAGCTATTTTTCCTCTTTTGCAAAATCCATGAAATATTGAGAGCTTTGAATTTCACACGTATAGTCACATTCATTCAGTCATGTTTTCTTAGGTTAGTGTGATAACGACTTTCCTTTTTTTGATTTGGAAAGTAGAACTTCTTTATCGTAGACTTTGTGCTCTGGCCAAGAGTGGATAGCCCCCTACCCCCACCCCAAGAAAGAAGCCACAGTTGTGTCTGGGGTCTTATTACCTAAAGTAGCTGCGAGCCAATGGAGGGACAACGCTAAGGAAGCTCAATTTATTCTAATCATACAACCCAAGGGGAAACTCATTTGCTTTGAATCAAGTTATGCAGAAGGGCATAAATCTAGCCTGATATGGTGGTGTCTCTTATGGAATTTTAGAGCCAGCAAGAAACACTTGTTTGTTCAATCACTCACTCATTCACTCAGTTTTTCATTTATTAACTTATGAGGGGAAATCCACTGTTAACTGATGTCACTCAAATACAACTTCTTATAAAAGAAGAAACTCGAACAGTTTTGATTTCCACAGGGGCTGGGAGGAGGACCTGCTGCACCCCTCATCAGGTTCCTAGTCTTGATCCCCCAACAGGACATTAAAGGTTCTGTTTCTCACAGTTTGACTACCACATCTCCAAGACAATCCTGTGATTTGACTGACAAGAAAATGAGATTTATTAAGAGACAGATGATTTTGTTAGAAATTGAATGGCCAACTCCAAGATCAGAAATCACATCTCTTTCTTCTAAATTAGGAACTTTACAACCCCATCTCTAGCTTTCTATTTTTATGAAAAATGACAAGCTTACAAAAATCTCACCCAAATAAATCCCATAGAAAGACACGTGAAATCTCAGCACACGGAGGGTTTGTGAATGTTCTATTATTATTTTAAATAGTTTCTCTGGATCACTTGGCATGAACTTCACAGAATAATGAAAAATTGTTTTCAGTATCACGTTTACATCTGTGAGTTGGAGTGGGACTTACCTAACCAGTAGATCAGTTTGTTTTTCAATCTCTCAATGTTTTATGATAATAAATGTCAAGGGTTACAAGAAAGTGCTAAGAGAGTGTCCTCCACCTTTGAAAAGTTGCAATGGTTTGAAAATTCATGTCCGATAAAGGACAGTGAGTGGCAACAAGAAAGGTCCTTTCTGCAGAATAAACATTTACACCACACAGTGAAGTTGCTGAGATGACTAGAAACTCTTCCCCAGGAGTCTGCATTCCTAACTCCACTGTGGTCTGTTTCTGGAATGTGCTCATTTCACTTGTGTACCTTGAGATGTTAATGATACGATCATCATTATACCTTTAAAACACTTTAAGGGAAACTGCAGTTTTAATAGTAAACTCATTCCGTTGTGGAATATATCTTCAAAGTGGTTAGGGAAAGTGGTCAGGTTTCAAGAATGGCCCCAGGACAAAAATTACAGAGAAACCATAAGTGATACTTGCACTGTCCTGATTAACATGATCAGCATAGAAATTATAAAAGTAAAATCATTCCTGAGTCTTCCGCTGAAACAAACCTAATTTTTCTTAGTGTACCTTAGTCCCATGAAAGCCCCTCCTAGCTATTTACTTTTACATTCAGCTTTCCTGGAAATGATTACAATATAGACATGAAGCATCTTTCCTACCTCATATCCCTATTAGCTACTGTCAAGGTAATTTTCATGGGGTTTGTGGATAACATTTAGGGAAGTTTTTACCAAAGTGATTTTATGAGGTGGGAGAATTTTTCACTAAAAATTTCAGTTATTTTAATACCATTACTATGTAAATACAACTGAAAAAAAATATATACTTTGATTATTTGATCATTTCTGATTTGATGAGTGAACAGTCGGCTCCAAGACCTTGCTAGTTTTACTCACTAGTGCTTAAAACAACAACAGAAGACTTGAGTTCATGCCAAGTTAATCAGGTGGTGTTTAAAAAGGATCACAAGAGCTAAGGCAACAGAATTTGATGTGGAATGTAAGCTATGAAGACTAGCTGAGACATAGGGTAGAGCTAAGGAGACAGATAAGAAATAAAATAGCAAAGGTGAGCCGTGGCCATCACAGAGGGGTGTTGTGTACCATCCTAACACTTTAGAAAGTAAGTAAATGTCTACACCAAACTCACCTTCCAAGAAACCTGAATCAGGCTAAAAGAAGTGCATAATGGGTGTTTCCACTACACAGACTATTTCCGTGAATTTATATTATTCATTAACTAGTCAGTGAGGTCACATATCTCTTGCAAAACCATTAAACACTACAGAACCATAAAAATTTAGCTTTGCTTACAGAGTTTGTGTCTCTCTGTCTTACTGAATTCTCAACATTTAATGAAGAACATGACCTACCTATATATGCTTGACAAGTATTTGTTAAATGAGTAAATAAGTAAAGGAGAGAGTCAATTTCAAATAATACAGGGTAGTAGACCAAAAAACTTCAAACTTAAAGCACAGATTGGAAAACAAGACATAAGACATAAGTCAAACCACTCACTTCTTTAAACAAGCCCAGCAATAAGACAGTGTTCAGGTGTCTAGTAGAACTATCTGCCTTCAGTCACTGTTTTCATAGCTTCCTGGTGCTTAAGGCACAGTTTGTACCCCCAGGGAGTCCATTCAGGTTGGACAGTTAATGAGTAGCACAGACTGATTTCCATGCTCAGATTTAAAGAATGAAGCAAAATAGGATCCAGATCTCATTTTTTTTAGAATTAGCAATGATATTTAACATTTTTTAGGGAAGAGATGAAGGAACTGAACTTTTCATACTAAAAGATTAGAAATAGTCCTATCGGAACAAATGATTGATGTAGAATGTTATCATTTCTAAAGGACTAGTAGCATGTACCTATATTAAATTATTGAACTAAGAGAAAATCAATAGATGAAGAAACAGTGTAGACTTTTAAGCTAAAATACTTATGTATCTGCACTTATATCACTGGAGAATGTGGTTATCACATTAGCAAAAAGTTCACCAAAAAAGAGAGGTGACTCAGTGGACAGATTATGTTCAAACACTTAAGTAGAAAATTTTAGCTTTTTAACAAGGAGACAGAAGATTAATTTTGGAATTATCCTTTAAAATAATTCTATCTTAAGGAAAATTATTATTTATCTTCATTAATTTGAAAAAATAAAATTTTCAGTGTTTTTGAAACAGAAGAATTTTCTGTTTTCTGAAGAATTTTTAAAAATAAGTACTTTGTGTCCCTCCCTGGTGGCACGGCAGGTTAAAGCACAGCACTAAGAAGCTAAAGTCACTTCTGAATAAGTTTGGTTCCCTCCCGCCACAGGAGGAGACCCACATGGTGCGGCAGACCTCTCCTGACCCGCCCGCTGCTCCCCTCAGCAGTGTACTTCGTCCATCTGCCTGTTCTGCTCTCCACTCTGTCTCTGGTGAAGCCTCTCGCCACCCCTGAGCCTCTGGCCTGTACCCCAGTTCTGTATGCACAAATAAATAAATCTATAAAAAAAAAGTACTTTGTTTTCATTATATCAGACTGCTATAGTCTTCTAAATAAAGTGACGAAACATCTTATGTCCGGAAAACAACATAATATTTTTATTTTTTAAAATCTATTTTTGATGTAAATAACATTTAGAATATACATATATGTATATGGTTTCTTAAAAATGCTGACAATTTAGGCCAAAAAGTTTTTTTTCTCATGTTATTAACCAAGTAATAGCTCCATTTATTTAACTATTAATTATTCTAAAAAATATGTATCCACCTGAATTTTCACAGAATTAATTCTCACAAAGCACAGTGAGTGGTATGTATTAGAAGCAAACTAAATTTGAACCAAAAATTTCAATAGATAACATGTGTTTATTCTTATACTTGAGTCAGGAAAAAAGTTATTTTGAAAAAAGTAAGGCTATGTATGAAATGACATTTTTTATTACTTTAGAAATGGATTTGCAAGGGAAAAATCAGATCTTAATACATACATTTACATACACAAAAACAGCTTATAAACTATTACTTTTCCTCAATGGCTGTAGAGACATTATTTGTATTCCTTGCACAAAAAAGCAGCCTAGCACATATAATTTTCCTACCTATTATGAGTTTACCACTTCTCTAAATTTCCTATTCACTATCCTTTTAAATTTGTAAGTGATGACGGGACTGCCAACATCAAAGCTAGGGACAGTCTATTCTGGGAATCATTTATTAGTATAACTAAAAGTCTAATTAAATAATGACTTCATTTCACCAAGATCCCATGATAAGAATCAATATCCAGGCCTCTGATCCCCCATTAATTTGCCCCTGTCATCACGAAATCTTGTCACAGTCACACTTTCCTGATACCTTCAATTAACCTTGAGAACAAGTAGATGTTAAAAATAAAAGAAAGGAAATAGCTTTTAGGATAGCAAATAAGTAAGTTTTTCTTTCTATTTGCCTTGCTCTGAAATGCAAAAGTAACATCATATGTAAAATTACATTCAAAAAAGAAATTTATATCAAATAATCACATTGCACACATTAAACATACAACTTTGCCAACTGCACCTTTATAATGCTGGAGGAAAACATATATTAAAAAATCACTTCCTTTGCAGAAAAAGTACATAATTAAATTGATCTCATAAGACATAGCTACACCTCTTTTTAATTGCTAATTTTTTATTTAGATGACACTGGTTGACAACACTGTACATGATTCAGAGATCTAGGATCACCTTTTTCAGGGTATGTCACCACGCCACACCTTCTACCAATATGCCCACCAAGGTCTGTGAAGAAACAAATCGGACTTTCATTTTCTTTCACACCCTAAATATTCACATGGTAAATTCTCATTTGAATCATTAATGTTAACCTTAAGCAACTGCATGTCACCTCAAGACAAAACTTGCAAAATTAAGTGTGTTGATCTAATCAATATAGGGCATATAAAAATGATAACACGTGTACATATCCCATGCAATATAAATTATACAATAAATATATAAGTGGGATATATGCTATACATAAATATATAAAAACGATTGTGTATGTTTATCTTTCTATGCTTGCAAGTATATCTAGTTTTATAGGAATATAAAGAGCTAGCTCTAGGATATATGTATAAAAAGTAAAGTTTAAATAGTTATTAAATTTATTAAACTTAAATATATGTCCATTCTACAGCTTCATACTGATAGAGAGTAGTGTTACATAATTATATCCACCAAGGCACCCAGTATCCCATAAGTGATGGGTAATTGTGATTTCTATGAGCAATGTCACTTGACGGAACTCTAGAGCATACTTCCTGTTGCTGAAGAGTGCCCAGACAGCTGAGTTCTTTCTCTTTCTGACCATACTGAATCCTGGGGAGCATTCTCTAAGACCAACTCCTGTGGCAGAACTGCAGAAAGATAAGCATTTTTTTTTTTTGTATTATCTAGCTGTATTTTTTTTTTTACATCATTTTGTACATTTCCCCCCCCCCATCTCAATTGTAATCCCCGCGGGTTTCCCATCACCAAGTCACCCCTGTGCCATCACCATAATCCCATGCACTCCCCCCCCCACCGTTTTTGGTCCCATTCCCCACTCCACCCCCCCCACAAAATGTCTCTGGTATATGGTTGTTCATTATTCTTGTTATTTTCTCGCCTGGTCCATTATACTCCTGCTATGAGTGAAACCATCCGGTATTTTTCTTTCCCTTTCTGGGTTAAGATAAGAAAATTTATAGGACTTGATGGTGCTGCAAATCAGGGATGAGTAGAAATAATGAAGATACACTTGGAATTACAAAGGAAGGGAAAAAATGTTGATAGACAATTGATAAAAGTTTTTAAAATAATGGCTATTGCTTCTATAACAACTTTAAATAGTTATGAAATAATTTCAAAGGAAAGATACACTGGTGTGGTAGAGAAAACACTGTCTGTGAGCTTTGGTTGAAGATTCTGGTAATAAAGTGCTGGGACCTGAGATGAGATCGATTTATATTATCAGAGTTATATTTCCTAAAGTTGAGCAGGGAAAACACTTTGTTAGCTGGAACATACAAGTTCGTGTCCTCATCTTTCTGTCTGATTGTATCTACTCTGATTTTACTAAGGAAGGAACAAATCAGTGAAGCAGCTAAATTTTAAGACATTAGTAAATTATTAAGAGTTTGTCATACATTTGTGATTTCTAGACTAACAAGACGTGTGTAACGTGCCACATCACCACTTAAGAAAAACACATAAATTCCACCACCTGACATTACAAATTCAAATCCTATGTTTTCCTTCCAACCCTACACTTTATTTTTATGAAATGTTATTGTAGGTGTGTACATGCAGATGTGGCGAGTCAAAACCTCCATCAAAATCAGTATTTTCCTCTTTGCTCTGTGAAAATATCAAATATCACTGCTTATGAAGATAAATTTATCAAAGTACTAAATTCTAAGAAGAGGCAGACATGATCATTCACCAGCAGCATTATAAACATGATCTGATCCTAATAACATGACTCAGGTTTGTTCTAAATTAACGAAATAGCTCAAAATTGCAGCGAGCAGTAGGACAATTACTATATTTTGTCGCTAACAGTATTAGTATCATGCATTTTTGTGATATGCATGAAATGTGAATTGTTTGTGTGTGTGTGCATTTTTCAAAGGTGTGCTTTATATGCACTTAGCCCTTTTTTGGTCCACATTATTTGTTTACACATAGTAAATAGGGAAAAGAAAATATTTAAAGTTCAGTGGAAAACTCTCTTTGTGCCTACATTCTTCAAATTCCATGTCATTTAGGAAAGGCACCAAGCACACACAAGCTTGATTAAATGGGAACTTTGATTCTAATTCAACCACCTCCTATTGAAATACAACCTAAAGAAAGATCAGTTGTTGAATCTGATGAGCTGCACGATGTAGCTCTGTCTAAAGCAATTTAATATTCAGTCAAGTGTGGGTACTGATTTTCAGTCTGGCCAAGAAAGAAAGGCAATTCGACAGCGCACATAACTTGATACTCTTCTCCCATGACCGGAGGTGATGTGGGTGATGGTTTCTTGGCACTGAGCCCAGAGTCAGTCTCAGAAGCCTTCTCAGCACTGGTTCTAGAAAGTCACTGCTCAGTGCAGAAGTGGTGTGGGAGCGGAATCTCTTGCTGTGGGGGCTCTAGGCTTAGTTTCCCCCAGGTTCTGTGCTTGACTCCACTGTTTACCAGCAGGTGGGCAGTGGTGGCTTTCAGTCACTTGCTTTTTTTATTATTTAAGTTCCAGAACACTCGCCTTATAGCAGAGTCCCTTGGTCCCAGCAATACATTCCTTAATGAAACCATGCTAAGAGATGGAAACTCTAGCTGACAAACCCAATGGGTCATCAGATGGTGACAACCAGTGGCATGTGTGGGCAGAACAATGTAGGAGGGCAGCTGGCACCCCTGGAGAGCTTGAATACGCCCTATGCAATTATAACCTTCCTCACCAAAGTGGGGAAAAGCTGGCACACTCAGGAATTATTTATGTCTAAACTCTGGTTTCACTTTTCTAGGTGTCTGAAAAGGACCTGTTTCCTGCTGTATAAAATGAAGGGAAATCATGGTATTTACCTGAGAGGGTTGCTATAATAACACATGCCATTGTGATATAAAAAGAAAGCAAGTGGGCCCTTCCCGTTGGCGCAATGGATTGGAGCACAGCACTACAAAGCTGGTGGCGGTTGCTCCAGCTGGAGTTCGATCCCCAGCCAAGGGGTGACCTACATGGGGCAGCAGACCTCTCCTGTCTCGCCCGCGCTCCCCTCAGCAGTGTACTTTTGTCAGTCTGCCTGTTCTGTTTCCTTCTCTGTCTCTGATGAATCCTCTCACATCCCCTTCCACCTCTGGCCTCTACCCCAGTTGTGTATGCATAACGAAATAAATCTTTAAAAAATAAAAAGAAAGCAAGCGATAACAAGTGCTGGCAAGTCTATGGAGAAAGGCAGGCCCAGTGCCCCTGGGCATTTGTAAACAATCTACATGCCCATCCACGGGTGTATAGGTAAAGATGTTGTGGTGTATTCAATGAAATCCAAACGCAACATGGGTGAGACATGAGGGCGTCATACCAAATGAAATGAAAAGACAAATACTACATGATCTCATTGATAGGTTGCATTTTTTTAAAGATTTTTTTATTTATGCATACAGAACTGGGGTACAGACCAGAGGTGCAGGGCTGGTAAGAGGATTCACCAGAGATAGACTGGGGAGCAAAACAGGCAGATCTATGAAGTATAATGCCGAGGGGAGCAGCGGTGAGGCAGGAGAGGTCTGCTGCATCACGTGGGTCACCTCCAGACAGGGGATTGAACTTGCACTGAAGCGGCTGCAGCCAGCTTGCACTGCTGCATTCTAACTCTTTGCACCATCAGGGAGACCAATAGGTAGAATTTTAAGAAGCTGAACTTACAGTAACAAACATGGATGGTGGTCGCCAAGGCGGGGTGGGGAAATAGGGTGATAGGGATCAAAGGTGCAACTTCCAGTTACAAGATGAACAAGGTCTAGGGCACTAATGTGCAAATGATGACTAAAGTTAATAATACTCTGTCGAACAGTTAGAATTTTCCAAGAGAGTAGATCTTAAATGTTTTCACCACACACAGAAATGATAATTATGTGAAGCATGAATTCACTTTATCGTAGTAACTATTATGCAACACATACCTGTATCATATGATCTTATTTACTGCTTTTTAAAAATAAGTTATATTGCTACCCTATCAGGTATTGCCACTGTAGTTCCTCCATCACCAAACCACCTAGAGTTTACCACCCTAGTCCACTTGTTCCTTCCTGCTTTGTTCTTAGCCCTTTCCCCCATCCACGGTTCTATAATCCAGGCTGTATGTGTTGAAATTACAGTTTTATGTCTATTATTTCTAAAATTAAAAAAAAAACAACCTGGAAAAAAAACATAGGCTCAAATAATCATGTCATTTATCTTTAATATTTAGGTTTAAATATAATTAACATTTATTAAATGCTTCCTGTGTGGCAGGCATGGTCCTAGCATAGCCTATGAAAGCAATTTAATAGTATGCATTAAATATGTAAACTGATCTGATTTGACTATATAGTTGAAGGTCACAGAAAGGACACCCGATAATGCGGTTTATTGATAATAATTCTAGAATGTGCATATCAGGGAGCTAGAAATAGTAACAGAGGAGGTAGAGGGAGGCAGAATCTAGGTTATGGGGCTTCTCTGATTCTTCCTGACAACACGCTAAGATTTTCCAAATTCCAATCTTTGGACGATATCAGAATCACCAAAAAGCTTTTTCAAAAGAATAATTCCCAAGTCCTATGTATACAGATGTTTCTGGTGGAACTCAGAGATCTCTATTTTTTTAAAAAAAATCACTACTGGTAATTCTGAGAACAAGTCAGAGTCAATGAGAGAAACAGTGAATGTGGAGCAAATGGGAACCGTCCAGGACAATGAAGGGTCATCTGAGATTCAGAACAAGCTTCCTGAAGGGGGGGGGGGCTGGGAAGGACACAGCGCTCATGGTGGTGGAGTGTATGACTGTTAGGAGACAGGGTATCCACCCTGAAGCCATTTTATTTATTATTAAACACTCCGCTTGAGATTTGGTTGAAACTTGGATTTTTTCTAGAGAACCTATGTCTAAATGCAATATATTATCAAAGAGTGAGTATACTACTGCTGATTCTGTTAACTTAGGGCAAGTTTTCCAGCACACACGCATGAAGCGTAAAGAAGGATGACAGTGTTTAAGCTACAACGCATGATGGCTGTGCAGAAATAACTTTGAACGTGACACTTTTCCTCCACTGCTCGTGCCCGTCCACATAAGAAAGTGACACTTATTTCAGCTGAATGATCAAAACAAGAATTTGAATACTAGGAAATCTCTGTGGAAAGAATATTTTCATAGTACCCGTCAAACTGAAATCACTCTTGCATGTTCTAAACTTTCTTTTCATAGTCTTTAATGGATGTTTTAAATAACATTTATTTGAACAGTTAACATTATAATAATTGCAGTTAGATGTTTAGTCAAAACTATAATAACTAGTTCTTACTAGGCACATAATAAAGAGACTCATTATAAAATTTAAGAGTGGCAAATAGTAACTTAATAAATGTTTCTTAAACAAGGGAAAGTCTGTACATATGATTGAACAAAAAGAGCGTTTACACCTTATTTAACAGTGCTTAGGTAAACAGTTATTAGGATATTAGAAATATCCTAATATCTAGTAAAATTTATCATTAGATATTGAGTTCCAACTATGAATCAGACACTGCTTTTGGTGGTTTATTGTAGCAGATGGCTATCCGTATGGATATCATTCACTCATAAAAGACCTGTCGTAAACAGGGACAAATATAATCTGGCTTTACAAATGAGGGAACCATTTAAAGTAAAGATGTCATCAGGATTATAGATAATCAGTCTGCTGCTTTGCATGCATTCTAAACATGGTGAAACCTAGTTTTTTCAGAATGGAACAAGTCAACAAAATAAAAATAATATACAAGAATTAAAACCACACTTTGCAAGACCTTAATATTATATTTCAAGTATTGTCTCAGGTTAATTGAAAAGAAGTAACTTGCAAAAGAGTAGGGGATATGCAATATAGGTGGTGTGCAATAAAGAGTATAAAATATTGACCCAATTAAAGAATACACACAATTTCACATGTCTGTGAAATACTAGAATAACAAACAACAACATATTAACAGTAGTTAGTGACTCATCCACATTCACGGGATGGTGAATAAAAATTTTGTCCTTTACACGCTCTTACATATATGTCTCTATTATTATCAAGCCCTAACATGTATAACCAGAGGAAAATATTTACATTGTAATAGTTATTTAAGCAAAGATGTTTATAATATACTCAGCCTTCATTTTCCTGCAGTTTGGTGTTTTTGGAAATATATCGACTTCCTAATATTCTAGGTTTACCTACATTGCTCTTTTTTCTTCATTACTTAACTTCTATATATTTACCATAAAGTTTGCTTTGATTCTACATAATCCTTGTTCAAAATAAATTTTACAGTAAAAATATAGCACTAACGTTAATTTTTGTTACACCCATTATTGGCCTTGAGAATGTAATAGGTAACTTCATAACTAGCTTAATATTTAAGAGTGTTTCAAATGTAGATGTAGTTAAGTGACAAAGTGAAAGAGGTCTTTACATACATTGAATCCTGGTGAAAATGAACTTATCAGGGTGACAAAAATCAAATGCTTAATTTTGGAAACACTGAGTAAAGAAAAGGCAAAAAGACTAGTGAGATCCAAACTAAATCTCACAATATTCAAATCTGCTTTCTTCTTTTAAGTGAAACTGGGTTGAATCACAGATCATGCTGTTAGCCTATCAGGATCTTATATCTGTGATAATAATAACAGTAATTAAAAGATTAAGATCCAAAATTCCAGTCATTTGCATTCAAATAAGAGAAAAATAGCAATTTGTGTGTTTTCAAGCCATAGGGACCATGATGCAGACTGTGGATGTTGCCTCGTTCTCTAACTCTATTTCTTTCCCATTAGACACCCCTATTTCAGGTGGGCACCTGACCACTTAGATAAAGACCACATTTTCTAGGCTCCCTCGAGCCTATCATTGCATGCTAGAGAACAGTACAAGCAAAGATCCGGTTTGCTGGGCCCTCCCTGGTGGCTCAGCAGGTTAAAGCTCAGCACTGCCAACCCAACTGCAGTCCCTTCAGCCAGAGTTCACCCTGCCAGGGAGCTGCCCCACATGGCGTGGCAGATCTCTCCTGTTTTGCCCGCTGCTCCTCTCAGCAGTGTACTTCGGCCAGTTTTCCTGTTCTGCTCCCCACCCTGTCTCTGGTGAATCTGCCCACTGCCCCTGTACCTCTGGCTTGTACCCCAGTTCTGCATGCATAAATTAAAAAAAAAAAAGGATTCAGTTTGTTGAGGAATGTGTTTAAAGGTAGGGCCACTTTTGAGCTCTTGATTTTCTGGTTAAAAGGGAGATGAGGTGGCTGAGCTTTCTTAGTCTCTAGACCCAAGCCAGCCACTTGCCGAAGAGGGCAGGTAAGACACACACCCTGCTAAGCAGGGAGCACACTCAGCACTCAGTCCATGTGTTTACTCCTGGACATAGTTCACCTAAAGGGAATCATATCTTATTTGGGTTCAGTCACTGGTATTTTGGTTTTTCCATTTATTTGAGGGCAGGAAATACTACTCAAGGGGGACACCACTATTTAGTTACTCAGTTACTAAGATGACTTCAGAGAGGATTGCCTGTGAGAGACTGACCTTCTGGCTTGTTTTTTTTTTAAAAAGTACTCCTATAAGGCCCTCCATCGTGGTGCAGAGGGTTAAAGCATGGCACTGTGAGGCTATGGCAGCCACTGCAGCATGAGTTCAATCCCAGGCCAGGGGGGTGACCCGCATGGCGCAGCAGGCCTCTCCTGGCCCGCCCACTGCTCCCCCTCAGCAGTGTACTTTAGTCAGTCTGCCTGTTCTGCTCCTCCTCTGTCTCTGGTGAAGCCTCTCATCTTCCCTCCTTCACCATCACTCAACACCTCTGGTCTGCACCCCAGTTTTGTATGTATAAGTAAATACATCCTTTAAAAGAAAAAAAAAAGTACTCATGTATACAGATAATGACATAGTGAAGTAAGCTTTTTTTTTTTTGCTGTTTTTGTGCTTAAATTTGGGAAGATGACTCCTAGATAGTTCCTTTAGCTTCTACATATGCAATATTGCAGTACCCCCCACATAACAAGAGACACCTAGTTTTGTGAAATAAATATAATTTAAAAAAGTAACAAAAGAGAAAATAAGACCCCATGTTGCATTTTTCTCAGTTATCACTTGCAGAATCATTATTTGGACACAAATATCTTTATTTGACACCTAAGGAAGGTGCTACAATAAATTTGAATCTTAGTCCACAAAACATTTTTATATTTTTTTTTGTAATGATCCCATTATGTAAAATGAATGAACTGACTTTTGGGGTTCTTTTTATATTGTTCTCTTTGTTTCCCTTCAGTTTGGGGGCACTCACTGTGTGTTGTTTTATTACAGTGGATAAAACTGATAGACAGTGAACCCCAATAGGTGAACACCCACATAGATGCTGTAAAACCTACTTTGAGCATCAAATAATGCCCAGAATACAGACAGAAAAAGCTCCCACCTCCTCAATAATTATGTAACTTCATAGCCCTATGATGATGTACATTTGGGATTATTCTGGGAGTATCTGAAGCAAAACAAAACCTTTGTGCTTAATCACTGTCCCAGGAGCCAGTGACAACCAGCACAATCCTGAGCTGCAGGAGGCTCCAGTGTTTTAAAAAAACAGACAATCTATTCTGATAATTCTTTTGTGCAAAAGATAAAAGAGCATTTCGATCGCTCTGATTTCTAGTTAATAATTAAAACTACCACTTAACTTTTTTCATTTTTTAAAAAAATCTGCCTCATAAGGAAAAAGATTTCAAGGAAAATTTCATTTGCATTTGATTCTGCTAATTGGTCCAAGTTCATAAGAGGCAAAGACCCAGCTACTGTTTGGATGTTCTTGGGAACTGTTTTCCTAGTGATCTAAGTAAGTCTTCCTAGCTTTCCACATTACATATCTGCTGTCTATTATCTATCTGAAGAACAACAGCTACAAACATTCACAGACATTGGAGGTTTGACCACTTTCTCTCTCTCTCTTCCCCCTCCCGCACCAACCCATCTCTCCACCTCTTTCTCACAAGTCAGCTTAACAATTGTACATCCTTTATAAAGTTAAGGGGCTATAAATGTCTTTGCTACTAAATAAACGAGAAATTTTAATAAGCGCAGTGTTATGTTCTTGGCCTAGCATTTCCCACATATCTGAAAGCCAGTAGCCCTTCAGTTGCTGACTGATTCACTCAACCCTCAGTATCAACCCAACTACATTATATTGCAGTATGATCTGGAGATCAGGAGAATAACATCTACATTAGCTGTACCCAACACTATCCAAAGCAGATTCCTAAATTTTGCACTGGCACTATTAATCCATATATTCCCAGGGTTCAAGTTCTGCAAAAATTTGCGTGTGTGTGTGTGTGTGTGTGTGTAAAAGCTCCCTGCAAGCCTATTCATTTCCAATATCAACTAAACATAAGGATTTTCCAGTAACCAAGCATAGTGATTCAGTCTTCGGCATCCCAAGTCAGAAGCTACCATTCCAGCTCAAGCTAGGATGCACCCTTGCCAAATCGACACCATAAAAAGGGATACCCAGAGCTTCTTCCCTGAGTGGGGACTGGAGTTTCCAAATGAAAATCTAAAAGTCTGCACAGTCCATCCAAAGATCGTTGGCATGGAGCCACGAGGAACGCTGCTGAAAAGGCCCAGAAGCAGTGGAATTCATGTAAGCACAAGTCAGATTTACTGACAGGAGGTAATACTGAAAGACAAACCAGTTTTACAGATTATGGTCAACAGCATGTTTATGACCCACCAGCTGGGAGAAGCTGTTAGATCTTCCATCAGCCACTGTTTAATTTGTGGCTTCCCATCACTCATAGACACATTGAACCCCAAGTTAGTGGACATGGAAGGAAAGTAGTTTTCAGAGAAGCACAAGCTCTTGACAAGGAAGAAATAGTTTGATTTTTAATGCAGAGGGGAAAAAAAAACTTCCTACATAATAATAGATAATTAAATATTTTGAGGTTAATATCTTTCAAATGGCCCTCTTCATCAAAATGTGCAAACTGTAACAACAAAATGTCTTTCTGACCCCGCCTTCAGTACGCCCCCACCCCCCTCCCGGCCACAGATGGGAGCAGATGGCTTGTCTTCTCCACCTCTCTGCTTCCAGACTCTCGTCCAAACATCTGGTGCTAATCACATTGTATGAGGGTTGCTTATTTCTATGTTTGTCTTCTCTGAAGAATGTGATTGCTTTCAATGTAGGGACTGCATTTTTGAGTCCTATTGGCTGACAATAAATATTTGTTTAATCATGCACAAAAATGTATATTTCATTTCATTTTTTTTTTGAGTGTGGGAAAGAAAGTTTTACTCTGGTTAAATTGTAGCAGTCCCCTGCAGCTCAGGATGAAATTCAGGAATGGCTTGGTAATAATTCTGCTTTCAGTCAACACAATAGGAAATTTCTAGTTTAGTTGTAGTCACCAAAAATGAACCACTCCATAGAAACTGATGCTGGGGAACTTGAAAATGAGCAAGGATTTTGCAGTGTTGCTAGGATTTTAGGAAGAAGAAAAGGAAAAGAAGACATCGTTTATTAGACAGCTCTTGAATGATCAGTAAGAGATGAGGCTACATGGATGAACAAAATAAAGAGAAATAAAACCTGGTTGAAGATAGCAATTGAGATTTTAGCGGCTCTTCTACCTTTACTAAATCTCTAATGGAAATAGTTACAGGGAGACGGCTGACAACCAAATTTATTAACAAACACATGAGACTGAAATGATTTGGAGGACAATGGAGGAATGTTTTATTTTTACAGGAGCCTAAGTGTATATTTTATGCAAGTTCTACAGAGATGGAGGGAAGTAAAAGCTGAGGTTGGTGAATGAGTATTTGAAAGCCAAGTTAAAGTAGGCTGTTGTAATAAACAGCCAGACTTTTCTCATGTTTCAGCATCAGAAAATTATGCAAATAGTTCTAGCATTTTCCCTAATAAATTCTACTTCCTATGCCACTGACATGATTTGAATATGAAATTGAAAATTATACTTCTCCACATTTGTTATTTTCAACAAATTTTTATTTATCACAAATTAATAAAACAAGCTTTTCTTACTCCCCCAAAGGATAAACATTTGGATGATTAATTCTTTCACTAAATAACAGTCAACATATTCATAGATTTTTTAAATATGGAATGTTTTTATTTGCATAAGGAAACAGGCATGTATTTGAGATCTGTTGTTATATTCTTGCAGAGGAACTTTTAAAATGGTCTCATAAGACATAACATTAACACATCATTACATGTTCTGTAATAAAACAGAAGTTTTGTTCTGAAATCAGTGATTGGAGATAATAAGAGTTCCAAACTCAGGAGATAAAACTTTTCAAGATATCTCAAAAGGATTTAAAAGTTCAATATCTCATCTTTTTCTTTGTGAACATAATGAAACACTGATTTAAAAGCACAACATATCTGTGATAATATTCAACTATAAAAAACAAGTAAATTCTTGCCTTTTTTGACAATATCTGTTCAAATTAGTGTTTTTGCATACTTCAGGTAGACACCAGATAGGGATTGCATCTATTTTTAAATTTTTAAAAGAATTATTTTATTTATTTATGCATAGAAGAGCTGGGATGCAGGCAGACCCCAGAGGTGGTGGGATGTGGGGAGGGTGAGAGGAGAGACACAGTAGGGAGCAGAACAGAAGCCTTTGCTGAAATGCATTGCTGAGCAGAGCAGCAGGCGAGACAGGAGAGGTGTGCTGTGCCATGTGGGTCGCTTCCCTGGCTGGGGATCGAACTTATACTGCAGTAGGTATCAACAGCTTCACAGTGCTGAGACTTTACCCCTTGTACTACCTGGCAGGGGTGGAGAAAATGAATATTTCCGACCATGAATTCCTCTCCTCTCCTATCCTGTGCCACAAGTCAGTCCCTTCAAGATGCTGTGTGCTCTATCACTACAGGAACATCAAACACACACATCAAATCCTAGCTCTCTCCGAAAAGTTCTGCCTGGAGTCAAAAGGAGTAGCAGTACACATATGTAAAATAAGTACACAAGGATAAGGATAGCTCAAAAGGTAAAAGAAAAGACATAAGTATTTTGTAATTTGAAAAATTGTAGAAAACCACTTCACTTCTAAGAATACCACACCTTTCTATTAATTTAAATTTTAAAGCATCAATGCAATGGCAAGTGAAAAATCCATGAGCTGATCCTAAAATGAAACCTGTTTAGTTTTCTCTCTTTTTCTCTAACAGGAAGCCTGGTGGAGCCAGAAATTTGCACTCTTTTGGATGACATACAATCACATGTTAAAAATAGTGAGATGAAAACGTGGTCTATTTCTAAAGAATTGATAGGGCATTATTCTTTGCCCTTCACTTCTAAGAGAGAGCAAAAAACAAAATATTCTAAAACTATTGTCACTGTGTATGCAGCCAACATACCCTGAGAGCTACAAAAATCCACCCTGGCTGTCATTTTTTAAAGCAGAATTAATATCGCACCAACTGGAGTTTAAGGACTCCCATTTATTATAATTTAGCAGAAAGCTTTATATTTGTTACAAGAGAAAAAAGATAAACTATTAAATTAAAATGTGAAAGACATCTTCTTTAGATGTTCATGCTATTTCTGATTTAGGAATAAATGTCTCAATTAAAGCCAAATATAGAAATATGGATATGTTAATTGTAATTAATTAGGAAGGTTACAGAATGACAAATAATCTCTTGGGGCATGTAACGGCTGCAGGTGCTGGTCCTTGAGTTGCCTGAGAGGACTTGAATCTGATAAGAGTCAACTGCTTTATCAGAGCAAGATGCTGGCAGGGAGAAGCCTCCTGTTACCAAATGAGTGAATTGGATCTAAGATGGCTCCTCACATTTCTTCAGGCTTCCAGGTCTAACATTTCTTTATGTATTTCTTTTCCTATTTGATCATCATGACATTTATAGGTACCTGAATTAATTCTTGGTTGTTCTGTTCCTGGTTTGCATTTATTTATTTGTAAAAGATTTATTTATTTATGCATACAGAACTGAGGTACAGACCAGAGGTGCAGGGGTGGTGAGAGGATTCACCAGAGACAGAGTGGGGAGCAGAACAGACCGATGAATGAAGTACACTGCTGAGGGGAGCAGCAGGTGGGTTAGGGGAAATCTGCCATGCTGTGTGGATCACCTCTGTGGCTGGGAATCGAACTTGTACTGAAACAGATATGGCTAGCTTGCAGTGCTGGGTCCTAACCTGTTGCACCACCAGGGAGGGCCTGCCCCTGGGTTTCTTTAAACAAACAAAGAAACAAACAAACAAACAAAACAAAACAAACAAAAAACTGTACATAATTTTTTCGTGATGTTCCTACTCAGCGATCTTGGGTTTTCTTTTTCTTAACTTGTAAACAAATAACATGGTGAAAAATAAACAAATAACACAAATCAACAAGACCTGCTTTCATGTGTAGAAGAGCAGGAAGTAGCAAGTTTTGACAACACTTCTATGAGCACAATTAAAATGCATATCATGGAAGGTCTTATCGCAAATGAATGAACACTCTAATATACCAGGACAAGAAAGTTCTAACAGCAGCAGAGGAGTGAGGGAAAGAATACATTTGTGAGCTGAATGCATGTGGATTGTCAGGGCAGAAAAAGGCAGCAGAATTGGCTCTATTGAGGAGAGTAGGAATCCTGGGAGGGCCACCTGAAAATTACATTTAATATGCTAACGCTATTATGAGAATATTTCTATTCTTCCCATAAAGGTCTTGCTAACAGTAATTAAATTTTAAGACAGTCAGATCTGGAATGGAATAAAAATACACTGAAAATGCGATTAAGATGGCTGGAGGAGGTCTTCCCTTTCAAATACTAATTAAAAAAAATTGAATTTCAGCTACCCAGGGACACCAAGGCTGGCCATATCTTTATTAAATTATATCCAATCACACCTAAGTTCTTCAAAATCAAATACATTTACCACCAGAATGCCTTCGACTTTTGAAATATGTAAATGACATAGGAAATATCTAGGCTTTCCATTCATCAGTAGCCTCGTGTGGAGTAAAGGAAAACACAACAAAATAAAACCATATGAACCAGGATCAGGTTAGCAGGCCTTGGGGAACAAATACAGCATTGGGGCAACAGAACAAAGATTGTGGGTTTGCTACAGTTTCCCATAAATAACCCACTTTATTGAAAAGCATCCACATGCAGGACCTGTTTTAAAACGCAGTCCCATTGCTTGACTCACAATCTGTCTGCTTGATTTGAACAAGTGTCAGTTTGCAGTCATTTGTTCATCTGGATCCTAGTCCAGCTCTTCATCTGTGGGGAACGGGTGGATTGCCTGGCACTGCCAATGGCTCCCACCCATCGCTCGTTTGCTTTGGTTGTCACTAAAAGCATCAGTGCCTCGGCCCTCAGCTTCAATGGCCATGAGCTAATGCATAAAACACCCAAGGAATCCCAAAGTAAACTGCTGAATGCTTGCACAATAAAACACTAACTTATTACTTGGCAGTGGTCCTACACTCTTCTTTCCAAAATACAGATTTTTTAAAATTTACATGATCAGTGACATTTTTAAAATTTATAGACAGTCTCTTGGAGATTTAGCCTGCCTCAGAAGCACCTGGAAAATTTGGTACCATACAGATCGCTGTGCCCCAAGCCCAATACCCTGATTCAATAGCTTTAGGATGAGGTTCAAGAACTGGTGTCTAACCAGTTCCCAGAGTATGCTGATGCTACTGATCCAGGGCCCACACTTTGAGAAGCATGAGCAGAGCAGATGAGAACACAGTCTTTCAAGGTGGAGAGCCAGAGGTTTACCCGACTGACTTACTACTTCCTCCCCTGGGGACAGATAAAAATCTTTTCTCTCTCTCTCTCTTTTTTAAAGATTTATTTGTTTACGCGTAAAGAACTGGAGTATAGGCCAGAGGTGCAGGGTCAGTGAGAGCATTCACCAAAGACAGAATGGGAGAACAGGAAGATCGACGAAGTACACTGCTGAGGCTCTTGGAGAGGAGTGATGTAGCTTTTGATGATCTCACCAAACATTCAGAATTCACATCATTATGACCAATTATCCTTCTTTGTTTTATTTTATTTTGGGGGGAAATTTTTGTACTATTATCCTTCTTTGATTCTTCCAGACATTTCCAACTACATCTTCCAATTGAGGGGGTAGGAGAATTCTATGCAGTAGAACCTAACCTTTCTAAGATGTATTTCCATTTTTGTTTTAAACATGAATGGTTAATAGTTCATAAAAGAAAGGGGCAGAACGATGATAACCATCTACCCTGGAATTTACTCTCTTGTGACATTACTTCCGGAAGGTCTGCACACTGCAAAGGAAAAGTGATAGAAAAGTGGGAAACTTGAAAGCACATTAGGAAGAGAAACATCTTCAGAAATGATTGATTTCCTCTCCCTGATTTCTGACTGAGTCACCATTCTAGTTATAGAGATCCCTAGGGACGTCCATAGCCTCCCCTAAGAAACTAAATAATCCCAAATGAAAAATCCATACAGCTAGGGCCAGCCAGCCCTATTCTTCTTAAGGTTGCTCAATGACAGCCACTGAAGACCTTCGATCTGCCAGCTCTGCCCTGAGCCAATAAACTGGTTCTAACAAGCAGCCCAGTCATTAGACAGTGGGTGGCAATAAATCTTGCTAATCCAGAGTGAAGGTGCATGGGGAGGGCTGCCATTTTATGCCAGGCTCCATCTGCCTAATCTAATCCATATGGATCGGGCCGAGCCTTGTGGCTTCGTTGGTAGAGCAGAACCCCGGGTTCTGTAGTCCAGACTGGGGCCCACACTCCCTGCTTGGCTTTGCCTGCCTTTTCTGACTACCACATCAGGGCCACCCAACCAGACTAAGCTTCCTACCCTCAATGCTGGCTGTTGTGAAGGTGGCATGCCTTCTGCCTCTCTGCAAGAAGGTTCACAATGTGACATCACCTTAGCTAGCAAAGACAACAGGGAGGAATGCTGGGGGCAGTGTGATGAGGGTCTGATAGTCTTTCTTGAGGACAAGGGATTCCCCTGTGTAGCAGGTTATTTTTCCTCAGCTAGTCCTTCTTGCTCCCACCTTTTCTCACGACCAAGAGTCCCATCAGATCCTGGCTTGATTTCCTCTAGTTCCCAGGACTTGGCAGCACGTTTCCCATATTTCTGGATTGCCATTGTTGCTGTCCTCAAGAACACTTTTCTTTTCTCTCTCTCTTTTAAAGATATATTTACTTAAGCATACAGAATTGGGGTACAAGCCAGAGGTGCAGGGATGGTGAGAGGATTCACAAGAGACAGAATGGGGAGAACAGGCAGATCAACGAGGTACACTGCTGAGGGGAGCAACGGGGAAGACAGGATAGGGTCACCTGTGGAGCTGGGGATCGAACTTGCACTGAAGGGGCTGTAGTTCACTTGTAGTGATGCGCTTTAACATGTTGTGCCACCTGGGAGGGCCCAAGAACACTTTTCTTAAGTGAGTCACCTTGATCTTTGGTCAGTAAAGACATTTTAATATTTTGTTGTCATTAATATTGATTAGTATTGTTGAAGATTCTTTTGTTCCAAGCACAAGAATTTAAATATGATCTATGAAATCTTAGTAAAGGTGTATGATAATATGAGACACATTGACTGTCCCACATTTCAAACAAGTTTTATTTCAAAAATTTCTGTGCAATTGTCTACATATAGATTGTGGTTTTACACAGAAAATATCAGTAAAAGAACCTTCCAAAATTTATATCCCATGCTTTAGTTTTTTTTCCACAACTTTTTCTTTAATGATTTATCAATAAATTGTTTATTCAAAGGTAAATTCTTTTAGCAAGCCATGTCCATATCATATAAAGTAAGAGACTTAGTATTTCATCATTAAGGAAGTGAAATTATTTGTTTTGAACTAAATCGGGTGGAAACAGTTGACTTATAAAAGTTGAATGTCCTCCTTAACTGATCCTCAGTGTAAAAGAATTTATCCTGGTAACAGCAAAAATGGTTTATACATTCTTGTTTCAGACACACACACCCACACAAAGACCAAGACTAAAATGTCTTGGTTTTGAGTAACATCATCTTTATTCTTATTTTTTTTTGAAATGACATGATTTATTCTAATTCTGATTAGCTATCAAAATACATGTCCTAGTAGGAGAGATAATTTTGCCATGTTGTATTTTTTTAAGCATGTTGAACATATAATGAGGCTATTAGCCCAGCTATGAAAACTTAAGCTTTTGCACATTTCCTTTGAGGCTACACACTGCAACCTTAACATTGCAAATATTAGGCCTTTTCTCTGAGGCTTTGATGTCAGTGGAAGTTTCATAGGAAGATCAAGTTGTTAGGGCAGAGAGCAAGAAAGAAAGTACTTTAAAGTAGCTTTTGCAATTAGCACCTAATTAATGAGGTGTGAAGCGTGAGTGACCAGGGGTTCCATGATAAAACACAGTATCATATCATTGGATGTCTCACAACTCATTGATCTTAGGCTTGCAGCAGCAAGAGCAGGCACAGAAGGCTGAGTTGAGAAGATCATCCTGCTAAGAGGTGATGTCAGCCACTGGAACAGGCAAACAGTCATAAGCATAATTACATTACAGCTGAGATTGCCCATCTCACAACAGAGCAAGCATCTGGATTCTTGATTAGTCTTCTCATACCCTGCCTCCTTTTAAGACTTGCTAAGGAGATCTTACCTCACCATTTCTGTTTTTCAGGTTTTGCTTTGTCTATAAATGGTCATTCCTCAAGCAGAGCTGATTTATGCTGCCACTACTTTTGTGCATGACACTCTGTGATCAGAGGGGTACAGGCACAACACACCCCGCCTCCCCCCCCACCCCCGAATAACCACTGGACCACTGGGCCAGTGCTGGTGTTGGAGACTGTGTTTAGCTATACAGTCTTCAGAGGAACAAATAAGAAGGGAATGAATATAAAGGCCTGGATGATGCATATGAATGGAACTAGACAGTATTTATGTTCCTCTAATTTATCTCTTTTCGCATAATGGCCCATGTCTATACATTTTTGTGCAAATAGCAGAATTTCTTTCTCATGATTGAATGATAGTCCTATACTACATAGCATACACCTCAAAGTTGCTAGATCTTAAATATTATGACCCTGAAAAGAAACAATGGTGAGAAATGATGGAGAGGTTAGCTAACAATACAATGGTAATCACACAGCCATGTATAAATATATGAAATCAAGATATTATATCCATGAAACTTAAATATAATGCATCAGTTAAATCTACATTTAAACTACATTTAAAAATAAAGGGATAAATAAAGACCCTTTAAATTTTCTTTTTTTTTTTTTTCAAATCATTTTGCAAGTTGGGGTTCAGTATTCCTTGTGAACCTAAATTAAGTCACTTAAGGTTTTTCTCCCATAGAATAAGACTAATAACCAAACTTGTGTGGATTGGATGCAATCCTCTATGTGAAGTCCTCTGCTGTTTGTTTGAAAATATTTACCTACTCATTTGTCAGCTAGAAGGCTTTCACTACAAAATGCTTACCAGTATAGTAGGAAGGTGCAGGACTTAAGAGACCTGTGGTTACTCAGGTGAGTGAGGTCATACAGTATTTGTGTGCTTAATAAAACAGCGTAATAGAATGAAGTAAGAAGAGTTACAGGAGGTGTGGAGGTGGCTAGTTGGGGTTGCCCATAGAAGGTTTGCTCAATTTCACTAATATCTTTTGTCCCAACTATCATAGTCATAAACACAGAATATAATTTTCTACTTTACAGGTTGTTATAAGGGATCAATAGGTTAAATGCATGTCTATCAGCTATCAGTCTAACAAATAATGTTAGCGGTTATTTTATTACTATTATTAGGTTATTGTTTTATTACTAGATTATTTTATTATTCATTGCAAGGTTACAACACATTGCCATACACACAGTTGGGACCCTCATTTTCCTTGTCTTCCTTTAAGAGAAGTGACTGTTTCTTCCAGTAACTCTCATAGCAGGGCATAGAAAAATCTTTTAAAGTCCTATCAACTCCCTCTTCATTAATCCTCAGTGTGAATGGAGTTCTGTGACCATATATGAACTATGGTGCTCATAGACCAATTCAGTCAGTACCAAACCACAGCTGGTATTATTTCCACCTAAACCACAGGGCTGTCCAGTGGAAGAAGCAGAATTCAGTAGGGTTATATATTGCTACCACTAACAGTGTGTTTTTCTTATTTGTTGGTGCCAAATTATTTTTCATGCACTTGGGAATCTTTTGAAGATCTAGTATCATGGCAACCTAAGGATACAAACCTTGCATAGTAAGAAGTCACTGTTTTCAGATGTTCAGATCTTTCTAGAACTATTGAGAAACTATGGGAAAACAAATCAAATGCCAGTGGCGAGCATCAAATTTTTCTTCTAGCTACCAAATCATTCCAAGTAGCTGGAATATTAAATTATTCTAGAATGGAGAGCATACAATAAACTCTACAATTTTTTAACTTCACCAATATTTATATTTATATAATGTACATCTAGCATGTGCATATATACAATTCTACGTTAAATAAGAATGAGAAGTATGGAAATTTCTGTAATCCCTATTCACTAGAACAGACTATGTTGAGATCACTTTTTGTGTATTCTAAAACTAGTTGAAGAAAATCTATACAGATTTCTAATTTACAATTTTGTTTGAAAATATATGAAAGTATGGCTATTTTAATTGGATTAAATGTGACTTTTCTCTAAGCCTTTGATTTCAAGTACTTTGTAACTAATTGTGTGTTTCAGAAAAGGTTTTACTACAAATAAGAGTACTCTCTGAAGATTGTCTTATATTAATGGAGCACACTCCATTAAAGAAAAGTTAGTATAATGCAAGTGAATTGCCTTGTGAATATTTAAATCTATTCTTAACTAATTTTGTTAACCAGTTCCCTTTTTGCACAGAATTAAGTGATTACTGAACTGCCTTTGGATGAAGCTATAGAAGTTAAATGATTTTAAACTTCTTTTGTTCAGCAATACTACATTTGGGAATATATCCAAAAGAAATGACTTCAACTCAAAAAGATAAGTGCACCCTCATGTTTATAGCAGCATCATTTATATTAGAGAAAACACAGAAGCAATCTAATTGCCTATTTATAGATGAATAGATAAAGACATTGTGGGGCATATTTATATATCAATCTGCATGCATATCTATGTGTCTATGTATGGGTGTAGCTACATACACGATGGAATATGATTTGGTCATCAAAAAGAAGGAAATCCTACCAATTGCCACAACATAGATTGAGATTCAAGGCATGTTGCTAAGTAAAAAAAAAAAATCAGAAAGAGAAAGACGCCTACTGGATGACCTTACTTTGATATGAAGGTTTTGAAAACACATCTGGTAGAGGGAAGGTACTATCCCAGATACACTAGCTTCTCCAGAAGATAGCTGTTTTTCTTCTGGTGGTGGCAGGATGACAAAGCAAACTCCAAGTTTTCTTGAAGCCTCAACTAAGAAGCCCATCGAATCCACCACCACATCCTACTAGTCAAAGCAAGACGCCAGTTTAACTATTAAATTAAAGAAGGTAGGGAACAGACCTCTTCTTTTACTAGGTGGGACTATAACTATATATGATCATTATTAATTTTCCAAACATCCTTTGATTAAAAAACAAGAAGAACACTATCATATTTTCCAGGTAACTAATATCTGCATACTTAATTCTTAACTACTTCCCAAATACTTATTAATTAAAGAGTTGATTTATTATTAAACGTGTAAATGAAATACGCCATTTTTTTAAGTGGCTACCTTTTTCTTTTTGGATGGTTGAAAACAACTTTTTTCTCTTGTTAAGGGCTTTGAATGTGAGGTTTTCCTGAAATGCATCACAGACTGTGATATATATTGTCATTTCGTCTGTGAAACAGAATGAAAATAACCCGAGCCCGAACGGAAATGTAAAACATCAGGCTATTTTCTTTTTATAATAGCTGAATAATACGGCAGGAGCGTACCACCAGTCACTTCAGAAATAGGAGAAACAATAGAATTTTCATCATATTGCTTTCAGTCCACCTTTGCCCCACATGTATTTTTGGAAGGCTGATCTGAAATAAAAAATGAGCTATTCAGAGAAAACACAGCCAAGACTTTTTACCTTACGCAACATCAACTTCTTAAAAGCAAAATTACACTTCAGTCTCATTACTCTTTTAAAATAGACTTTACTTCCAGCAGCTATTATCCCCTCCTTTCTTTTATCTGTTTCTGATTAGCCCTCAGAGAGGAGATCACACATCATAAAAGGCTTTTGAGCCGGACCACCCTGAGTAGTTCTGAGTATTCTGTCATGTCCCTTCATTGTAATGAGAACCTGGTATTTGAACATTATTGCCGTCCAGTTGTCATTGATGATAATGGGCTCCATTTATGGCCTGTTTTGACACGCAAAATAATGCAGGAAACCACTGTGTGCTGACCTCATTTTCTCAGGTCTGGTCCTGCCAGGCTGGTCAAGGATGCAATGACTCCGAATTGTTATGGGGGTTACCTTTTTAACTATGCAAGGTTATCCATCTCACAAATTCACCATTAAACGTGAAATTCTTTGGGCCACTGGGAGTGCCTTCACCATGGATCTTCTTTCTCCATGACCTCTAAAAGTCTCTGGTGGATGATCTCATTTTATTTCCAAACATGTCTATAGATCAGTTACACACGCTGTTCCTTGGGTATTGTGTGGGTTGGGAAAGGGGAAGGAGATGAAAAAGCTGGCAGGACTGCAAAGTGAGCCATCAGGAAGGACACGAAATTGACAATGTGCCACCTGAAATGATCAAATTCTCAGGATGACACTGATACAAAGTCTCTTGATACTGGAAACAAACCGGAATAGCACCAACTGGCTGAACACGAGCCAGATTAGATTTGTCAGTGGGTTGCTCTTATTTTGACAACATCTTGGTAAAACTGTCACATCTGTTGAGATTATGTTTGAAAATTAGCCGTAGCAAAGAACACCAAACAACCTTATTTTCACATCTTGTGTATACTGGGATTTTCCTACAGTGAGTCATCAGCCCCCAGAAACAATGAAGTGTCACCACGATTCTCAAGATACCATCTGTGTAAGGGAGATGCTTCAAAAGCAAACGACATCATTGAGCACAGTTATTTTTTAAATGACCACTGATTAAAGCAGTTCAAATCTCCTCTGACCTGTTATTAACTGCCCAGATATTGGAAAATTGCAATTAAAATCGTATGCACTGGTAACATCTGCTAAAACTATAAATGATTTTTATTTAAGCAGCCTCTCTTGGGAACAGCTGACATTCGAAAATGTGAAAGATATTTACATCACCTGTGTCCTCCCCACCTGGTGTTTACAAAATTTTTCATCAGAGACTAAACTATTGACGATTTCAATTTCATTCAGAGATCACAAATAAACAAAAACATTTAACAGCAGCTTTTGTTCAGTAGCTAGAATAGCTGAGGTCACTGCTGAGAGCCTCACTGGTCGCCAAAGACACTTAAGCCCCTTTATAAAAAGCATTCTATGGGCCCTCCCTGGTGGCACACCGAGTTAAAGCACAGCACTAAGAAGCTAAAGCCACTTCTGCATTAGTTCGATTCCCCATCCTGGAGGTGACCCACATGGCGCAGCACAACTCTCCTGACCTGCCCGCTGCTCCCCTCAGCAATGTACTTTGTCAGTAGGCCTGTTCTGCTCCCCACTCTGTCTCTGGCGAATCCTCTCATGGCCCCTGCACCTCTGGCCTGTACCCCAGTTCTGCATGCATAAATAAATCAATTTTAAAACAAAACAAACAAACAACAACAACAACAAAAAACGTTTTATGCAAGGTGCATCGTTGCACTTATTTTATGCTCGTGGTGATGTAAAACTTAGAGGATTGAGGACAGATCTATAATAAAACAGGCAATGAGGACAGACTCTAAAAATCAAAATAATGATGCAAACTTTGAGACAGATATTCTGAAAATGAAAAAGACAGAGTGTGTGATGTATTATCAGTAATCCTTGATGGGATTTCCTTGAGCTGGAAGTCTGATGACTGTACCTAATGCCGTTGCTGTGAAATACTCTATTTAATCCTACCAAAGTTTATCAAATGCTATCGTATGTGTTCATGTACTTTCACCTTCTAGTCATTTTTTGTCTAAAGAGACTGGAGTGATCATGTTTAAATTATAATACATTGAAATCACTTTATAGTACTTCTCGGAGGGGTGGGATACCTGCTTAATAGACTAAGTTGTATTCTAGGTTTTTGCCACCTGGCTTCAAATTTCAAAGGACATGTAAATCCATGTTGCCCAATACAAGCCCTTTAAGACTAGCAAACTGACATGTAGATCATGTTGCTGATTCATGTGCTCATTAATTCATGTCTTTATTCACTGGTGCATTAAGTCTTTCAGCACATAGGTATATAGAAGGCTTTGGGGTGAGTACTGGGGACATGGGGTGAGAAGGGAAGGATCCAATTGAGAGAAAATTCCTTTTTGTCAACCATTATCACTGAGTTGTGTGACCTGGAGAAATTACATAATATAGCTCTTTTATTCTTTTACCAGATCATTCCCATAAAGAATTAGTTCGGACAAGGAAACCTTAGCGGATGCTTAGAGTCTAAAAAATTGTTATTACTTATTCAAGATGAATTATGTCCTATTCCTCACTGCATCAACTAAAGCTTGATTCTCAGTCCTGCTATTATTTAGATAAAATGGAATTTATAACCATGCTTCTAGGGAATTTACAATAATGGACTACATTTTATCAGGACAGCAATAGGGTTCAAATATTCACCAGCTGTGTGACCTTAACTTCTATGAGACTGATTCTTCATTTGTAAAATGGAGATGATAACGATGATCTGAATAGGCTGTTGTGAGGATGAGAAATAACTTATGTAACATATCTGGTGAATACAAGACCCTCCTGTATTATGGATTCTCAATAAACAAAAGCCAATTCAACTGCTGTTCCTAGTAGATTCAAGCTAGGTGAAGCTAATGAGACATCCCATCCTTGAGTGAAAGTACAACAGCATGGCTTAAGTATTTTAGAAGAAATTTCTAATTGAAAGAAAATAAACATGGGGAGAATTGCCTAAAACCTCACTATTTAAATTTATTATAGAAGAAGGTAAAATTTCAACTTGAAACAGCTTAGAACAATTTTAAGTGTGCTGAATTCCAATCAACTTAAACTGTCAAGCCTCTTATGAAGGTAAAGCAGATGTTCATCATCTTCTTTATCTTTGAACTTGAACTGTTCACTGAGCTAAAAATGTTTAGTACATGTTGGCAAAAATCAAAGCATGCTAATATTTCTCTTCACTCAAAACAATCAAGATGATCTATGCATTACAAAAGCTATGGCATTCTGCTATGGTATGTCAGCAACTTAATACCTAATAAACCTTTTGTAGAAATGTATAGCTATCCCCCCACTATCCAAAGTTCATCTATTGCCAAACTTCTTTTATAAAAGACCTATATTGGTACCTGTTTTCGTTAACTCAGAGAAATCTGAAGATTTGCTCTCCACAACACAAAAAGTGAAGTTCAAATTATCCAGTGCCTACAGCAAACTCTCCAGAGACTATGTGGGTGAGAGTGGTCCCCCCACCCCGACCAACACACACACACAAACCCCACTCCAGGCTTCTTCCTTGAGAACTACTTCATATAGGTTATGCACTTATTATATCATTCCTGCTTTTACTATATGTGGTGTTATTTTAAGTTGCACGTGCTCTTTGGTATAGTTTGGTAGGTTGTATTTTGGGTATGAGAAAACT
>NW_004567111.1:8936435-8941769 GCF_000260355.1 Condylura cristata
CATGCAAAACCAAATGATGTCTGGACTACTTCTCACTACTTACAGGCGAAACACCTGCCCAAATGTTAACGCTATAGGGAAGCCAATTTAGAGAGTGCTCGGTTTTTTGGAGGTCCTGCTGTTTTGCAGATTGGTGTCCACCTCTCTGAGTACCACTGAAAAGCAGCGTGAGGCATGCGTGGACATTTGTGTTTGTCTCTCTGTAAACACAACGTTGTTCTTAGTCTTTCCTCTCATATAAATGATGTATTTTGAAAATGCTAGGTTAGAACGGATGCTTGTTTTCTGTTCGATTTTAAACAAAGTAAGTAAAGGGGGTTATAGCTCCTTTATTCTTTCCTTTCTTTCTTTTTTTGATTTCAAAGTTGCTCTCAGTCTATTCAACGATGGACAAAGGAGAGCCACACTGCCCAGCCCCACTGGCTCGCTGACAAAGCTGCCTTTGAAAGCGAGTGGTTCTATTCTCTGACGCGACACACGTTTCTAATATGTGCTCTTGTTCAATGCCAAGCGCGCTGGTAGCTGGGCCAAAGGTTCATTTCAGTGTCCATAACCAAACATGCTCACCCCCTTGCGCGAGTTTTCCAAAGGGCACTGAAAGTCAAGAGCCCACCCTTTGCTCATCACCCATGTCGTTCCTTGGGCATCTCTTCTTTGTTCAGATTATTGAAAAATATCATGGCTTGTATCAGGGATTTTGGATTTTTGTCTAAATACATTTTACCATGACAGACACAGTGCATTGTGTACCTAGAGTTTTCTGGAAAAATCAATCTTTTAGGGATAGTTTTTCAATCTCCATAATTTTTTTTCTTTATGTCTCAAAGTATAATTTAGATATTTGTTAGTCTACATGCAGAATTTCATGGGGGTCTGTTTTATTGTTTGACGTGACAGTCAGTTGAGACCGAAGTGCTTACTTAGAGTTTCTCATTTTTTATGGTAAGATTTCTTTTTAAAGTTTAGATTTATGAAATATGTTTCAAAGGACACGTAGGATGCGAAAGCACCCAACCCATTGGGATAACAAACATGCAACCATGAACTGGTTGCTTTTCTGCATGATGTCAAGTTATCTATGTTCATGTAGTAACATAGTTTGTAGTTTTGGAATCACAAAGACTGGGATTCTACAGCTATTGAAGGAAATCACCAGAAGTGGTGAAAAACTTGGGTTTCAATCTGTGAAGTGTGTCACTTCTACATTCTACACGTGGAATGCCCCCTCCAGGAGTGTCAGACCAACAGAGCCCCATGGAACTCTGTGTCCAGCCTCCTGTGTGACCTCTTCTGCTCACTGCATGACTCAGTTTCTACCACTGCCATAGGTCTTCATCCTGTGCCCATGTGAGCAGAGGGCTCACTCCTGAGGCATCGGCTGACTCTGATTGGCACCCATTAGCGTGCTTGGGGGGTACACAGAAGTGGCCTGCAATTGCAAACATACTGCTGCCTCCTCTGCTGGATGGAGCTCCAGCCATGGCTTCAGATAACGATACAGATCAGTGAAGCAGGTCCATCCTGGGGGAACTTGCGCTGATGGGTAACAAAGGCTAACTTGCAATTGGGGAAATGCTTACTTTCTCAATGATTATGCATCACCTGAAGTTCCTTTTTCTCAAACAAGACAAGGGCAGCAGAGCTGGCAAAGGGATCAACCCTACTTTTCAGAGCTTTAGGAAATGCCAGCAAGGAGGGGATTCTGCTGAACATGGACATATCTTCCTACTCTTTTATTCCCTCTCAGAAAGGTTCTGAAGTCTCCAGAGAAAGCTGCCTGAAGGTGTAGACATTTCTGGCAGTTCTCTGCCCTAGAAGGCTCAAGAAACAGCACAGGATAAAAACAAAAACAAACAAATGCCCCAAATATGTACCTCAAAAGGTTTTTTAGAGGCAAGAAGGCACTGAGACTGGGCTTAAGTCCAGTTCTGACACAACGAGCTATGTGGTATCACGCAATTTACTTAAATTTTCTCACCTGCAACATACCTGTATACCTTAATACCTCTAAGACACTCAGAACAATGTCTGGCTCAGAAAAAAAGCCCTGCAGTGTCTGTTAAGCCACTGAAACATATTTAATGGCCCAGTCTTCCCTGTCCATTACCACCGAGGTAAACTGTCTAAAATCTATCCTAGTAAGGCACAAAAAAAAATACAATAATCCAGAAAGATCCAGAAATAACTATTCCTTGAAAGTCTCCAGTGATAACACAACAGAGGCTTTCCCATAAAAGGGGGAGGGGAGGCACCATGTTCCCTGCCACCTTTACTTGCTGCAGCCTTTAATTAACTACTGGGAACTAGGAGCAGAGCTGAAGGGCCAGGTGGGGTTTACAGAACATGAAATGTGGCTAAGGGGAAGGCACCTGGGGAGAAGGGCTCACTCGCTTCTTGGCTTTGGATTTGCACTAGGGACTTGGGGGACTTGGAGGAGACACATGGAGGAAAGACATGTAGAGACACTTGAAAGAGACACATCGGTGAGAGACCTTTGGGGAGGCTGACAATGGCAGCCGTCACCTTGATTTGGGCTTTGATTTGGCTCTTTACCTTCAGCTTTGCCTTGCTTCTTTCACCCCTTCCGTATGGCTCCCCATCAGGTTTCTGGCAAAGATTTGGGCTTCAGTGTCCTTGGGCTAACCTTGCTGAACTGGACACTTGCCCACGAGAGAATGAGTAACTTCGGGTGTTTCAGTAAGAATAGTCTTTCTTTTCTCTCTGAGCACATTAATCCTATTAAAGTTCTTTCACACTAGGCCTGATTAGCGTTTGTGTTACAAGGATGGCCAGACCCCTTCAGAAAGTGCAAATTTAAGAGCTGGGTCACAGGGTACCCCTTGATATGTGCACTAGAAATAGGAACACTGATTTCTCTACATCAGTTGGAACTCTCTCAACCTGCAATAACACGGAGGACACACCAATTCCATCCATTGCTGTGATGTCAAGAGGACAACAGTTTGTTCCTCATCGGCTGCCTACAAAATGGGTTTAGATCATAGGATAACTTTGAGATAGCTTAGTCATAGCATTTTTAGAGAGAAAATGTTATAGTGCACAGAACAGTCTTAAAACTAACTTCCTGTATGCAGGTGTTTTCATATAGACTCTAAATGAGCCACCTTAAACAGAATAAGGAGGTAGAAGGATGTTTCTATAACCATTTTCAAACCAGGACAATTTCCAAAGGAAGCTGCGGCACATGCCTATTCCTTGGAACAGAAGTCAAGGAAATTCATGAGTACAAGAGGGTGCCCACCCATCTGGACACAGGTCTATTTTTAACCTTCACGTCATTTGAAAAAAGTGTGACTCTTTTGGTTTTAATTCTGCTTAGTGCAGAGTATGTGTTGAATAAACATTTGATGCTTGACTCTTTGATAGTGTTATACCAATCTTGGATTGGAGCAGAAGCGGGAATAGCATGCTGTGTTTTCACATGTGAATCCTCAGATACTCAGCAATTCTGCTTTGGAGACGATCCTCCCTGAGTTCTCGCACTCACCATTTCTATTGAATATGGTTTCTTCAGTTGACACAAATTGACTATCTTTAACTTTGGCAGGGATAATACCATCTTCTGGCAGCCATGAGGAGGGGAAAACAATCATATTTGAATGCAGATAACCAGGGTCCTTGACCCTAATCTTCCCAAAAGTTAATCCATTGAATGAAAGCTGATGATTACACATCGCCAGCCTACTCAAGAGTTTCACAAAAGTTTGATGAGTGCAAGCTGCATGCCTGGAGGAAGCTAACATGGCCGCCACCCAGAGCGAGAAAGGGAGAAGGGCATACACTACAGAAGGTCAAGGTCACAAAAAGGGGCTTAGAGGAATGAAGAAATGCAGAACTATATCTTTGCTTTACCAAGATTGGCTTTTTTCCCTTTCAGTCATCCAGTAGTGTACGCTGAAGAAAAAATGAGATAGCCTAGAAATGGAAAAGTTCATCAGAGTAGACAGAGTGGTCAAGAGACATGGAGAAGAAAGTGGGGAAAAATATAAAATACAATTTGCATTGACTTCTTAATCAAAATGATGGTAAAAAATGTGGCAGATGATAAGAGCATTACAGCAGATGTTTGTTTAAGGTGGGGTTTACTGCAAAAGGCTACTTCCGTCCGGCAGAATTATGTTCCGATGATTCTGATCGATAACTGAAATAGTATGAATCCAAAGAACATGAAACTATAACAACATTCTCCTCTCATAACAGAGTTGCTTGTCTAACGACCTACTACTCACAAAAGCTAATTAGACTTTGCCTCGAAATGTGATTTTTCTATTAAGGCACAAAAAGCAGTGAGTCCACACCTTGCACTAGGAGTCTGCATTATCATCAATGAGTAGAGGACTGTCATGTATGTGGGCCCTGGGGCACAGCCTTTAGTGCAGAAGGTAACCCTTGTTAGTGAATGTGTGTGCGACTGATATCTGCATAGTAATGAGTACTGAACCCCTGTTGACTGAAATTGGTGATTTGTGCAGATGACATTGCATTTGGGGAAAAGCTGACTTCCTTAATGCAAAACTGGAGCACAGTATCACTGGCAAATTGTCATGTGTATGTGGCAGCTGTGTGTGTGTGTGTTGTGTGTGCGTGTGCGTGTTTATTCAAGAGTTACCCACCGAACAACTGACTTCCTCTGCACCTCACTTAGGCAGGAGGATATAAAAGGTACAGTAGTGGAGATGACAAAGATAATAAAAAGTAATGAGACAGAAACTAGGTAGGAGAATAAGAAAGTGTGATCCGCTAACATCTGTCCCTTGGCAGTGCACTCACGGGGCCTAGCAACATCCTGAAGGGGACACAGAACAGCACTTTCAGACAGCAATCTGCAGAAGTGGGCTGGTCAGGCTGGAGAGAAGCAGTGAGCAGCAGGAAATGCTTGCCCTGTGGGCAAGTCAAGAGACCATGTAATCCCAGCCACACTGAGGCGGTGGAAGCTGAATAGGCAATCCCTGGTTCCGTCAAAGTTGGAGTTACCAAGTCTAGAGCAAGTGGTGGTTTTGGGATGCTTCACAGCAGTCCACATGTTGGATTCATTTCAGGGATGTTATTGACAAAGAGCAGATTGAGTGAAGCAGCTTTGTCAGGTGAGAGAAGAGACTGGTACACACGTGAGTGTGAGACTGCACAACCTCTGGCAGGCTTCATCCTGGAGCTCTACGAGCCAAACTCTGCATCAGAAAGGTGCTTTCGTTGTGGATAAAAGAACACAACACTTGCGCCTGTCAAAGGAGACTGCACAATTTGGAAATAGAAAAAAGCACTGCGTAGGAAGAAAGGTCCTTAAGGGAAAAGACTTTATATACAAACATATAT
>NW_004567111.1:8941883-8978971 GCF_000260355.1 Condylura cristata
TACAAAAATTGGTCTTCTAACATATATAAATATATTTAATAGGAAATTTCCACACATACATATGTGTGTGTATGTATCAGATTATAAAATCTTATGTATTATTAGAAGCTAGACACAAAAGCCCACATTTTGGATGATTTCATTCGTATGAAATACACAAGTAGGAAAATCCACAGAGACAGAAACCAGAGATTGGTGATTGCCAGGGGCTGGGAGCAAGGGAGAACTCAGATTGACTGCTTAATGGGAAAGCAGTTTCCTTTTGAATGACAAAATGTGTTCTGGAACCAGGTCATGCTGCTACCTACACATTATGAATGTACTAAATGCCACTGAATTGTATACTTTAAAATGGTCGAGAAGATGAATTTCATGTTATGCATATTTTTATCAAATATTTAAAAAACATATGCTCTACATCAGGCTATTTTTTTTTAAAATTTTTATTAAGATTTATTTATTTATTCATACAGAACTGGGGTACAGGCCAGAGATGCGGAGGGTGAGAGGATTCACCAGAGAGAGAGCAGGGAGCAGAACAGGCAGATGAACGAAGTACACTGCTGAGGGGAGCAGCGGGCGGGTCAGGAGAGGTCTGCCGCACCATGTGGTCACCTCCGGGGCAGGCGGGAATCGAACTCAGGCAGAAGTGGCTTTAGTTTCTCAGTGCTGTACTTTAACCCCCTGCGCCACCAGGGAGGGCCAACATCAGGCTATTTTTAATAGAAAACATAACTGAAAATTACACAAGTAGAAATTGACACTGTCAATACAGAAGTTTCTGAGAAGGTGGTGACACTGAAGATTGGTGTTTTATAAGATGTTTTCTAATCATTTTCCTTATGGTAACAAACATGATCGATGAAGCAGCTATTTATAGTTCCTTCCACCTGTACCATTATATGACTTCACAATTTGATGTAGCAATGCAAATTTCCCAGAAACAATCCTAGGAAAAGAGCCAGCAAAACACCCTTCTTCAGAGAAGGAAAATAATACATATCAAGATGAATTTATTATATTGTAGAACAGTTCAAAATAAAACCACAGAAATTAATTAATAGGTTTAAAATAAAAAAAAGTCACATGAGGAAAAAGAACATGTCTAGAAAGAACAAGATGTAAAAGAATTCACATGAAAAGAAACATTTTAGGACTCACATGAAAAGAAACATTCTAAGGAGAACTAGGAGACATGTACTTAAGGAAACGTAGCTCTGTGTAAGAGAGAAAAAGAGGAAGCTATAAAGAACCAGGACCAAAATGAAGAAAAGCAAAAGAAATATAGGATAAGTATTCTATTATAGATAGAAGTCTCAGGAGGAGAAAGAAAATCTCAAGAGAGAAAGAAGGAAGTAGATGCTCTGGAGAGGAAGACCACAATCAAAAATCTCAAGTGAGTAAAGAGATAAGAATATTAAAGGAAGACTTAATGAGCTAAATGAAATGCTCAAGAGAGAACACTGCATAAAAGTAAAAAAATAACCAGAGGGAATATGGGTTCCATGGAGACCAGGGAAGACAAGAAAAGCAAAGCTATGGGAGCAAAATTTGTGAAGATGAAGACTACAGGGCAAGACTTGGCCCAGGATGTGTCAGGGCGAAGGAGGGAATGGAAACAAGAAGACAAAGGCATCACTTGACACCATCCAAGAGTGGACTCAGAGGACTGATAAAGGGAAGTAGTTGGCTTTATGGAAAAAAAAAATACAAGAAAATGCTTGAGAACTTTAAAGAGAGAAAAATACTGAAAGATGGTGATGTTATAGTGGAACAGTTTCAAAAACAATAAAATCTATATATTTGAGCAAAGATGGAATTTGATTCTGGCAGTCAAAAGTGAAAGACCTGTGAGATAAAGAAAGACAGTCCTAATCAATCCAAATAAATTACAACCTATAATCTTTCTTGGTTACAGTATTATTATTTTCATTTTGCATATAAGGAAATTAAAACTCAAGGAGCTCTGTGCAGTTTTCATAACTCCATGGCCCTAAATGGCAAACAGGGTTTTAATTTACTTCTACTTAATAGTAATGCTTAACCAGTACTTCCCTATATCACAGAGCCCCTAACCCTGTATTTAGAAGATCCTTGGGTGACTTCAATTATCATCTTGGAAAAGGATATAGAATCCACTTTCAGTTTAATTTCAAGTTTAATCCTTATTTCCAGAAAGTTCCATTTTCTGGTCCCACTCAACTAGACCACACGTGTTAGCCAATGATACCACTATGGGTGGGCACGGGGAGGATGATCCTGCAGAAAAATGTAGGGATGAGAACTGAAATGGAACTATTCTTTATTACTGCTGCATGCTCTTAGGCATCTACATTCTGTAGGCTAGTCACAGAATTGAACCATCAACTAATGCATTGTTTGCAGGGAAGAAAGTATTTCTGAGTTATACGGCAACCGACTCTGAAGCAATCATCCAAAACACAATTCATTTATTTTAGGGTGAAGACTGCCCAGGAAATATGTCCATTTAATTGCTTGCTTCTAATTAGTTCTAGTGACCTTTGTAGCTATTGATTTATCTTCTGAATGTTGTCTCGCAAGAAAAATTCAAGATTTTGCTTATGCTTATTTTGCTGATGTGAGTTTCTTCCAAGAGATTGCTAACTAATATTGATCACTGGACTTCCTTTATTTCATCTTCATTATGAGCCTCTGGAATTAAAACTCCTTATTACACAGAGGAAGAAACTGAGGCTCAGAAGAATTAAGTGATAGAAATGAAAAATCAAACATTTTTCGGACTCTTCAACCTTCACTGGGTATCAGCAAAGAGCAAAAAGTGAATAAATATGTGACTTAAATATTTACCTGCATATTCATTTAAATTAAGAAAGACTTAGAGGGTCCCTCCTGGTGGTATAACGGGTTAAAGTGAAGCACTATGAAGCAATCTGCAGCCCCACCAGGGGTTGACCCATATGGTGCACCAGACCCCTCTTGTCTCCCCGGCTGCTCCCCTCAGCAGCTTATTTCAGTCCATCTGCCTGTTTTGCTTCCTTCTCTGTCTCTGGTGAATCCTCTCACCCCCTACACCTCTGGCTTACACCCGAGTTCTTACATGCATAAATAAATAAATCTTTAAAAAAAAAGGTGGAAAAAGTAGAAAAAATGACATTGTCCTAAAGCTTGGAAAACTGAAATAGGACACTGTCCTGGCCCTAGAAGTCTTCAGAGACTAGAGGGGAAAACAGAATTATCAAATAATAATAATTCAGAAGACATCAAGTACAAAGTAACATTTCAATTTTTATTGAGATTGAACAGCCTTATTAGGCAGTGGGGGGCATAGGAAGTTGTATACCTCCTCCTATAGCTTAGTGCATTTTAAATTTTATGTGACTTTATCTTGCATGTAAGATAGAATGACATTTTTTGTTTGGCCTTATAGGATAGCATGGCCTTCGCCAGACTCATCCTTTGTTCCCTCTGATCACAAGGGCAGGCAAGTTCTTGTAAAAAGTGAGGAACTGCCTGCCAGGGTGGAAGAGAATGATGGATAACTTTCCCCAATCACCTCACAGGGCAAAGATTATTTTTGAGAACTTGAGGTTTCTCCTTTGTGAATGTCCAACACCAATGAGCTTTGACAATAAAAAATAGCCCAGGCTTCAAAGTAGTTTCTGGATGCACAACCAGCTCTGTCAAGCACAAGAGAAGGTCACCAGCAGATCCACGAAAAAGCCAGAATCAGGAAAATATGAATGTTTGTAGATGAATCAAAGTGAATAGAGAGTGACCCTCTGATATCACCACTTAATCACTTGGTTAGGTAAAATAACAGGAGACAAGGAATCAGACTAAGTGATTGTGACCTGTAAGGACAAGCAGAATTATCAGAAATTTATCATAATTAGCATCATCATCATTAGTAACTTTGAGGCCGAATCATCTAAATGTACTGGATCAAGCAACCTTCATGAAAGCTTAAATAACCGTCATTTATGACACTGGTTGCCACAATGTTGAAAAAGAGTGTATTCCTTTCGTTTCATATTTGCATACTTCCTATTTCAGTGTAATCGCGTGAGAGCACCCTGTTCCCTGGGAGACAGTAAACGTATCAGTGGCTAATACAGCAGATCCTTGGCATTAGAGACCTAACCTACACAGCATTTCCTATTTGTTTTTATTCTTTAATTTTCACAAAAATCTAAGTATTTAATTTTTATTTAATATTTCATTGTGGTAAAATATATGAAGCCAATTTATCATTTACACCATTTTTTTTTTTTGTGGGTATGATTTGGTGGTATTATATACAATGTTATCCCACCATCACCTCAAACTATTTCCAGAATTTGTCATTTCAAACAAAAACTCTGTCTCCACTTAAAGAATACTTTCCATTTCTTTCTCCCCCTGGTATTTAGTAACCTCTAGTAGATGACTTCTCTAGGCATTTTTATTTTGCAGAACCCATTTCAAACCCAATAATCTGCAGGACTGGTGTGTTATGTCACTTGAGTAGTGACTGAGGAGGGATAATGTTGACCATATCCATCCCACCTCAGCTTTTCTCACGGGTCATAAGTACATTTATTATGAGTTGGGAGACACTTGAGAAGCTCAGATTTTAAGCCTCTTGAGTATTAAGAATATATCTTTGGTTACTTCTTCCTAGGTCCTCGACACTAGTTAACACACATACGTGCACACACATTAGCATGCATACGCCCCAACACAAAAATCCATTGACTTCTCCAAGGGAAAATGTTCGTTTAGGCAAAGCAGAACATGAGTTGATAACTAGAAATTGCTTCATTTTCTCAATTGCAGGTTTTTGGCAATAAGCAAGTGTCTCAGAATATTACTGGAAATTTTCTTTTGATTAAGAAAACAAACATTTTCTGAAGTGGAAAAAAAAATCTCTAAAACCTGATTAGTTTGGAGCTCTTCACTTGAGCTAAAGAGAGGAACTTGCCTATGGAATAAAACAAAACAAACAAAACCCAAAAACCATAATGCAGAAGTTTCCCAAAGTTGGGGTACAAGGCAAGTGTACAATCGATAACAAATGTCAGCTTAAAATGAGAGGAGAGGGGTAGATTTGTTATCTTCGCAGGGAAGTTTTACACCTCAGCTCACAGTTTTGGAAATATCAGAACATAGGGGGATTTAAAAAAAAAATTGGAACGAAGGAGGGTTAATGGAAAAACAATTTTTATCTGTCAAAGATCACTACAAAGCAAACAAAAAGCAAGCAAAGCGAAGTGACTGTAAAGGGCATATTCATCAATAATCCTAGAAGTGTTTTAAAGGTGCACGATGCCACAAGAACACCTCCATCATCACATAAATATAATTTTATTGTTTATCTCAGTTGGGGATGACATTTATTGCCGCTCACAATCCCTCTTAAAGCATCGTGTTTACTTATCTAGCCATGTTTTTCAGAGTGTTTGCATTTGGAAAAGAACACCGCCTGCATCTTTGCTAAGCCTTAAATAAATTATGCATTAAATCACATTTTTGTTAGGAAACATATTTTGTACCAGGGACAACGATTTAAATCCACACCCAACATTGGATATATCTATTAATAATTTAAGAAAAAATTGCTTGGACACCACTATCTACAGTTCATGAATTTATAGTGAAACATGATTAAATGACTCCACAGCCAGGCATCACTCTATTGAACAAGTATGCGCTCCCCAAGATGGCCTATAAGGATAATTGGATCTTCTAAAAGAAAACATTTGTTAAGCAAATCAATCAAATCCATCTAGCCTGACACAACTGGTTGTCATTCCTGCATAAAATGATATTTATATTACATGAATATGTATTTGAGTCAGAGAAAAGATGATAAGAATATAGTCATTTAACAGGGACTCTTTTAATATAGAGTTGACAGCTAAATTCTTATTTTGGGTAGGAGTTGCATGTCTGTTGTTACCATTCCAAACTCAAGTCAAGTTTGGACCAACTACAATTATGTAACTGGTGTAATTATGTCCTTGAAATATGCCTTATTATTGGGACAGGCTCTTGGAAGTTACAATATAGGCTATAACAATACCCCCAAACAATGAGAATGGTACAGTTACACATGCAACTAAAATTGAAACACAAAAGGGGAAATAAGAGAGTAGACTGAGCCACAGCAGCACGGGCCTTCTGTTTCTGAACTATATGTGCTCAGATGACATAATTTTTTTTTCAAGGTTTATTTATTTATGCATACAAGAACTGAGATGTAAGCCAGAGGCAGGGGTTGGGTAAGAGGATTCACCAGAGACAGAGTGAGGAGCAGAACAGGTGGACCTACTGAAATCCACTGCTGAGGGGAGCAGCGGGGAGACAGGAGAGGTCTGCTGCGCCATGTGGTCACCTCCCTTGCTGGGACTGAACTCCGAACTCTCGCTGCAGTGGGTGGCAATAATTGATAGCGGTGTCCTTAACCCCTCAGCCACCAGAGAGGCCCGCAGAAGACTTATTCTGCCCCCCTCAAAGTGTTTCTTTTAGGGTCACATTAATTCTCAGAAACACTTTAGGAAGGTGTCTATAAACCTACAAAAATATCCTATACAAGAACCATTCTGGAAATTCTTATTGTGGTGTTCCAAATGAAAAGTATTAAAGATTCACATTTTTGTAAAATAACTCAAACTTGTTGTTCATTAAGCAATGCTGATTTAATTCAATATTCACTTCTTGAATAACTGAATTTTGAAGATCAGAAACATTTCCTTCTAGAGATCAAGTCAGCACTTTCTACAGAGTATTAATAACAGACAAGGGTGTTCCATTCCTGACAATATTTCTTAAACTTTGAAGTCTCTTAAGGATCTCTTAGTGCCTCCCCAGCACAAAGCTCCTAGAACTGCTAGGTAGATTCTGAAAACACTTTGAAATGCATAAGCTAGAAAGAGTGTAAGAAGGCCCTCTCCCATCCTCCAAAAGGTCCTAAAATCTAAGTGAAGGGCTCGTACCCCTGGTTTGAGCATGGGAGAGGTGGGCCAGAGACAGGGCATCTTGTGTTTAAGGATGTGAGGTTTTAATGTTCCAAGGTGGAACAAAACCCCACACTGAAACTTTCCAAAACCAGGCTGAGGAATTAACTCCTTTGCTTATGCTTACCCTGTGTCTCTTAACACAAAAGCTATTCTGGTCACTGCTGCATTTGTAGAGTTTTTATAAATTTATCAAATAGATCTATTATTTCAGATTATGTAAATGTGCAATTAAATGTTATGTTCAAATCAAAGTAATACTCCAGATGCATTCGTTTCTAATTATTACATTTCATTATTAGAGATGCATGTGGGGTGACTCATGCTCATTTTGTCATTATGAGTATCCCACAGTGGAGATACCACACAATGGTGATGTTCTAGACACGTCTTCCAAAGGCCATGTACAGTAATGTCATATTGGTACCTTAAAATTGGCCACAATAGCAGTATTACACCATAAAAATTGGTAAATGGTACTGGACATCGTTTACTACTCTGTCCGTTGTTTAGACTTAAGAAATCAATGTCAGTTTTGTTAACAGCAATGATTCGACTTAAGGACTTATTTGTATGTCCTGTTGTGTGTTACATCAAAATAACCACGTTTGAAAATCTATTTGATCCACTGTGTAGATACCCATTGATTAACAAATAGAATTCTAACATAAACTCACCTTTGTTATTACTCATTAACAAAACAAAACCACCAACCAATATTCATGTTGGAATTACACTCATTTGTCAGGTGCAATCAGAAGTAGGCTGAAGCTATCAAAGTTCAGCAAAGTCTGTGAAAATGAAGGACTTAATTTACAAACAGACAATGTGAGCCAGTAGATGACAAGAGAACTCTGCACCATAACCTCTGAAGCTACTGGGCCAGAATGTTCAAGACTAGGCCAATGTATTCTAGCTTCTCTGTTTTTTTGTCCTGTGAGCAAATGAAATGAAGTCAAATATGCTTCCGAAACTAACATGAGATTGCTTCAAATCAGCTTACCTCCATCTTCCCTAAGCCAACAACCTCCAGTCAGAGCATACCTGATGCTTCCCTTTGAATGTTTGAATCCATTTGAAGCTTTTCCTAGCTGAAAGCCTTTGAGTTTATGGCAAAAACAAGTGATGGCTGATTCTCTTGCTGTAGCAAACCCTGAATCTCAAGTCTCTATTCTCATATGGAGGGCCTTTGCTTCTTTCTACAAAACTATTCTGTAATAAACAATTAGTTGTAGGAAACTCAAAGAGTATTTCATATTTTATATATCAATGGCATAATATCTTTGTTCAGCAGTAAAATTTGCAATAAGGCAATAAGTTGAATTTTACCTACACACACACACACACACACACACACTTCTTTCCGGAAAGTTAGTCGTTTAACATTTACCAGCATATGACTGCCTAATATTGTGAAATATGAATCTGGAAAAGAAAGTTACCTGCTGGCCCAGGGAAGCCAACAATGGCAGGAAAAGACAACCATCATATTTCTTAGAAATTTTTACCTTTAAAACTTCTCACTTGAATTTGGAATGCAAGTTTATACCACCTACATGGTTCTAAGTATCCTTTCCCAAAAGGGTCCTGGTCAATGATACCCTGAGAAGTGGTGTGGAAGTCAACACAGATCTTTTCTGGAGGAAGAAAATCAAACTGCAATGCACCTGTTATTCCATAGGCAAAGTCCAGGACTTTGTCAAAATTGCAAAATTCTGAAGAAGGTAAGCTCACACTCAGAACTGCAAACAATTCACTCTAACTACGATTAAGTAAACACAATAAATAACAGAATTGAGCTCTATAAGAATTGTGAATTACAACTAATAGATCCTCTGAAATATACAATCATGGAAAATATTCACTGAAACTCCTTACAGATGGAGCTTTACAAATTGGGTTGGAACTATTTTTAACTATCTGGTAGCTATATAACAAACAAAATCATACCAAGCAATTTGTTTAAATGAGGTCTTTCTTCAAATTACTAATGTGCTAGAAAAAAAAACTGGTATTTGTTTTAGATTCTCAAAAAATGACTGCAATTATGTAAGTCCCTGGTACAGGGTGTTTCTCCCAACAGAGTGGTGCTATGCTATCTGGTAACCAGGTAAGACAAGCAGGTACGGTGTGGAACCCCACAAAGGGGAGATGTTTTATGATAGGAAAGCTCAGTTGTGGAATTTGTGAGTGTTACTTCAGGAGAAATATTTTATTATTCATAAAATACATTCAATCTAACAACAGAACTGTGACAAAGAACCTTTACAATTGTGCAAGTCTTTCCTCTTCCCCTCCCTTACCCCATCCTTAGCTATTCCTTTGATCTCATACTGCCCATTCTTGTTTTTTTTTTTTTTTTTTTAAATGCAGAAGAGCACAATAGTAATGAGAAACTGAGCTGCAGAAACAAAGGAAGTGAAGATGACTTTCAAAGTTCCTGGAGTTTGGGCTGGAAGTCATGTTCACACCTGTAGCTGGGGTTCCCTGAAAAACTCGGAGGCAGACATTTGAGTGCAGGAGATTTACTGGGGAATCACAGAGTGAATATTGGGTAAACAGTACAGGGCAGAGAAAAGTGCTGATATGCACTGGGGTTACAATGGGGATCTTGGCTAGTTCTATGAGGAACTGGGGTGCCTGTGAATCTACTTAATGAAGCAACACACCTGAATAGAGGGGTGTCAGAAGAGGGTGTAGAGATTTCCACTCTCTTACTGGGGCAGTGGCTGTGAATATCTCTTCTTGTGTAGATATGGGTGAAGTCACTCTCCTGAGCTCATTTACTTTGACTCTGTGCAGCTCTCACCATGCTTACTACATTTAGACCCTATCTCCCTTACAAGACAGAATTCTGCAGACTGTATATTATGCAACAAGCAGATAAGCCATTACTCATTCATGTCTGGATACTTATTTGTAGTCCCTGCCTTGAGCTATGCACAGTCCGCTGAGAGAATGCAGGGCGTATCCACTAGATGTGCTGTCAACCTGCCTCAGACCATCAACCAGCCTGCAGCAGAGTTGGGGTGCGGGGTGCACCAGGGAGGCAGAGACCAGGTCCATCTTGTAGGAATTGAAAAAAAGGAGGAGCATAAAGTCAGGATGCTTAGGTTAAGTGTGAAAGATAGGTCTGCATTTGAAATATTTCTACTTTTTAAAAAAGTCTTATTTACTTATGCACACAGAACTGGGGAGCAGGCCAGAGGTGCAGGGGTGGTGAAAGGATTCACCAGAGATAGAGTGGGGAGCAGAACAGGCAGACTGATGAAGTACACTGCTGAGGGCAGCAGTGGGTGGGTCAGAAGAGGTCTGCCACACCAAGTGGGTCACCTCTGGGGCCAGGGAATTGAACTCTCACCAAAGCAGCAGTGGCTTGCTTGCAGTGCTGCTATTTAACCCATTGTACCACCAAGCAGTGATGACATATTTCTACTCTGAATAAAAGAAACAGGGCAAGATGAGGGAGCTGAGAGAACAAAAGAGAGAAAATTGGAGAGTCACAAAATAGCCTTTCATCAGTATCAACACCTAGTTATACTCCTCTGCTACTATTTGGAGGGAACATTTGTCAAGCAGTTTAAAAATACTATAATTATGAGCGTGGTGGTGACAGCAGAGATGCCCCAAAGACTGCCCCTCTTGGCGTTATTCTGTGGATTTCCTCCCCTTGAGTGAGAACTGGACACCGAGGCTTGTCCTGATGAATAGACTAGGGCAAAGATGATAGGATGTTATTTCTATGATTAGGTGATAAAGAGCCTGAGGCTTCCTTCTTTCTCACCCTCCCTTACTTGCACACTCTGTGGCAAGGCAGCTGGCATATTGTGAACTATACTTTGGAGAAACTCATGTGACAGGAAACTACAGGAACCTTCCACTCCATGGCCAATGGAGACCGGCAAGTCTTAGTGCTGTAGCCCATAAATGAAGCAGATCCTACTCCAGTAGACCCTTCAGAGGAGACCACAGATCTAGCTTGACACCTTGACACTCACTGGGTAAGAAACCAAGACAGACACAAGCCATTAAGTTTCACCTGGATTCCTAACCCATAAACATTTGAAGTCAATAAATTCATGTTTTTTAAGATACTATGAATTGGGACAATTTGTTATGTAGCAAGAGACTAATAATTTATTAGCAGGATAACTTTTCCTGTGAAATGCTTTTCTATTATCATGGATGAGGACAGAACCTTAGTCTTATATTTAGATGTGGGTACTCTTACGTAGTAGACTTTAAACTTTGCATCCTTGCCCAAACTTAGGAACTGGCTTCAATGTTCAAATACCTTTCCTACACAAGCTGACCAGTCCAGATGGCACTGTATAAGAGATTTCTCCACACTGGGTAACTCTAAGGACTCTATAAAACAGTCAGAACTGATATTACTATCATTTTTTTTGCACCATACTAGTTCTGCATATTTTAAAAGACCTATTTAAATATACTTTCTAAAGTCCTGGGAATTAGCCAAGCTAAGGATATATTGCCTCTTCTCTAGAATAGGGCTCTGGAGACCAGAGACAATGTCCTACAAAAGAGTTTTATATTTAAGTATCTATTTTGATGAATATACTATTTCCTGGATGGTCTTATTAGTGCTGGAATGATTGGCATATCATCTCTCTCTAAGGACAGACAAAGCAGCCGCACAAAAATGTGTATGAGTTCGTTTCGTGTGGAAGAAGTTGATATTTTGACGGCTTCAGAAGTCACTCAATGATTCTATACTTTATGTAAGGCTTTGAAAATAAAAGTAAGAGCCACTGATGTACTTAACTAGTCTAGTGGGTTCCAGACTTCCACTGGTGACATTTCACACCATTAGTTTATACCCTAGTCACAGGTCACAATGCATGGCCCTCTGTAAGTTTATATAGTGGGTCAGCAAGTCTGAAAAAATCAGATCTCCTAGTTACAAAGAATGCTAGAGATCACCTAATATAATCAGTCACTTGCAGCATTTACAAATGAGAAAAAAAAAAAAATCTGCTTCTACCATTCAGTGTTCTAAGTCACTATTCAGTTTCTATATATTCATTAGAAAATATAAGATCTTGATTTCTGTTTTAGGTTGCTGCTTAGATATGGTATATCATTGGTTATAGCAGTCCATTTTAGATGTTCAATGCATCCACTGTACCAAAAATATAGATATTATTTTGGTGCAATCTATTGCCCTTATTTAATTATAGCATTTTATAAGAAAGTGAGAAGTGAAATTCTAAATTTAATACATTATCAATTTTATGTCAAAGATCTTGACTGTTAATTTCATTTTGGAAACTAACACTCAGAGAAATAAGAAAAACCACTGGAATCTTTCACTCCGTTTTTTACCACAGTCTAGTTTCAAGCCTTGCACATGGAAAATTAATTTCAATCAAATTCAAGACATTTTTATTTTATCCATAAATAGCATAGTATGTGTGGATATGGAAAAAAAACTCAAAAAATAATTATAATTATTAAAACTGATATATCTTCAATATTTTCAATGGCCACCTATAAGTGCTTTTCTCTAAACACTGCAGAAGAAATTCTATCAGAATTTCTATCATCTGACAATCTTAACTATTCAGTCATGCCCAATGCACCAGGATCTCATGTTTTCAGACATGCTCAATTACTCGTTTGTCTTTAATTGCAAGTCAGTAAGGACTCAGTGGTGAGACCCCTTTTCCTAAGGCCTTATGTTTCTTCCTTCCCTGTGAAAAAATCCTGTTCCAAGTTCTTAATATGAGTTGAATGCTTCTAATTTAGAACCTGTCACCTTCATAACCTTCTAAAGCTCTTACAACATCAAGGAGGATTTTATTTGTCGTTCAATTTTTGATGCCTTTCTAAAAAAATTTTTGTTTGTATGAAAGACCTTGGTTATAGGCATTTCATATTCTGTACACCATTTTTCAGCAACACCATTTAATATACCTGGTTTTATTTTTTAAAAACAGTTAATATTAGACTACATGGATGGCATGGATAGAGTATCTAAAGTCTTAAGAATTTATGAACATTAACTAAGACAGCCAACTGGGACATTTCAACCTTAACTGTACAAGTTAAGAGAGAATCCTTGGACTTCAAATAAACTAAAATAAAACTGGTTGAATTTAAGACATATTTTAGGCTTTGATGCTTATATTTATTATTTATGGACTAAAATTAGGTAACACAAATGACTTAATTTCTGAATTTGTATCACATTGGGCTTGATTCTGTTTCAGAGTTTTGTTTATTATCATGAAATAGAAGTCATACTCATTCACTTTTAAAATGAATTCATTTTAAAAATTGAAACACATCACATTTAAAAATTAAAACACAACACATTCGAAACACATCAACATTTAGAATTAACTCACATGACAAAGAAACCATTTTAGAGGATTGTTTCCCACAATTAAGATTATTAGATGTGAGTGTATAGGTGTATATGTATGGGTGAGAAACCACTTGAGGGTGTTATCATTGCTTTTTGAAGCAAGGTAAGTTTATACTTGTAAAAGCCTTCAAAAGTTAAATGATTCATTGGAAAGATATTAAGTATGCATTTCCATATGCATCTGTGTCAGTACTTTCTTGAAGTTATATTAAAAGCTTATAACATTATGTATGAAGACTGCCCAGTTTTTGAAAGTATTGCATGTAGGTGCAAAAAATACATCCTCTACTTTAGACGTATTTTAAGACTATAATTTCTGCCTACAGATATATAGAGAAAGCTAACTTGAAGGTGTTCCGGTTAAATTCCAACAGACAATTCTCCATATGTATAAAGACATGACTGATTTGACAGCTGACAAAAGTCCTTTGTCACTAGGCAGCCAACAAACATGTTTAAAATTTCTATTTTAATCTGGGCCACTAACTTGAATCTAGTGTATTTTTGAACATAATTAAAACATAAAAATATAAGAAGTGGTACAGCAGTGTGCCACCTAGATGTTAGCAAGGTCACTGTTCCAAGTAATCCATAACAGGAAAGAAATCACTGAGACAGAAAACATATGCCAGAGCACAATGTGGACCTGTCACATCAGCTCAGTGTCAGTAGCTGGTAACCAAAGCTAGCACTGGACTTTCTCCCAAGTTCTCATAGTGAAGCTTTCACTATGTCCTCATCCATTCTTTCTGTAGGTTAGGGACCTGAGACAGAGCACTGGCTTTGAATAGAACTAGCAGGCTTCCTACTCACCTAATAATCTCAAAATAGCTGGTAGGTTTCTAATCTTTCTAATCTTATAACATTCCAAGAAGAAGTAGACCACAATTTATATTTCTAAGTGATATATATATATATATATATAGTAGTTAAAGTGTTGTCTTGTGAGTTTAACTGTGGTGGTATTCAATCACCAAAGATGATTTATGCTGCTGAAAACCCACCTGTGATTTTTATTAAATGTGATTTCTGTGTAGGGCTTTCATTTTTTTTTTTCCTTATGAGTTTCCCTACAGAATTTTATTTTAATGCATTGGGATAAGTAAATAAGCCATTTCATTTTTATTTCCCAATCCATGAAATGCTTCTCAAGTAACTCGATTAATGTTCAAACCCAATATTTGAATAGGCACATAATGTAATTAAGATTTCATAAAACTGCTATAATCATAGTAGCTTAGTAATAAGCAACCTTATTTATCACACAAATTATTTCTTTGGATTTCTAATATATACTTTGTTTAGCTAACACAATGATACTATACATACTTATTTTGTGTACTTATGTATACATACACTCACAAACAGACACACCCACCCACTCCTCCTTTTTTCCAGAAAGCTTTCTTTTTAGTAGGAACATTTAATAGCCAGTATTTTCCACCAACAAAGAACCAATATTTTCTTGCAGTTTGTCTAGGGATGACTTAATAGGGTGATGAGATGGCTAAATTTCATTTGTATTTTCTGAATAAAATTCCAGAAAACTATGAAGTACACTATGATTTCATGTAGAAATGAGTGATAATGGCATCTTTACATCCCAAATATAACTTACTTATATCTCACCGGGTTCATGGCCATAGTATCATGTATCTTATATCAGGCATATTACTTTGTTCATTTATCTATGCATTTTGTTGTCTAATTTTTTTAAACCTCAATAGGTCTGTCTGTTAGTGATTGTCAACTTTAGTGCTGGGGAGAATCAATGAAGAATTTATCAACTATGTAGATTATTACATGGATGTTCTGAGAAGTTCCATCCATCCCTTTATTTTTACAACTACTCCAAGACTCCAATATGGTTGGGTCAAAACTACCCTTTGAGAAACAGTAGCAGAGGGACTGAAATCTCATCATTCAATTCAAATAAAGGACTTCCCTGCAATTCCTCCTCTTGTCCTTTAAGTGTGCTCTGTTCCTTTAAGAAAAAAAAAAAAAAAAGGCTGCTTCACGTGCTGTATCAGAATGACAAGAATAGAAAAAACGTTTACAACACTACTTTTTAGTACAGATATGATGTGAATGACTATGTGGCTTTAAATTTTGGCAGTCCTATTGAAAAACATAGAAATTTAATGCTACATTTCACTCAACCCAATATATGCAACATATTTCAATGTATAATCTATATAAAAATATTCATGAAATGTTATGTTCTTTTACATTTTAGCTCTTCAGAATCTGGTATATAATCATATACAGATCATTGTTATATTGTTATATTTATAACAATAACTTCTCTCGATGTGACATAGACATATTTCAAGTGACCAATAGTTTCCTCTGGCTAACATGGATCACATGGGACAACACTGGAATGGAGGACAGTATTAAATGCATATTTTCTAAAACCACGTTTGCGAGTCCAAAAGTAAACAAATCAAAGCATGGCAAAGCTAGTGATTTAATACACCTCTTAATTTAAATGCATGTATCAAAGCAATAAGGGAAAATATGATACAGCAGTAGTGTGTCTTGCTATGGATACAGTCTCTGGGATATGAAGATTTTGACTTTCAGGTCCTTCATTTGGTTTAAACTTAATTAATGAAAGTGGGCAGATTGCACAGTGGTGGTTGGGGGTTTAGGGAACTCATGAACTAGACTTAAAATTCTGCAAAGATCTTTATTTCTTAAATCACGGTTGGTGCAGTTTTGGTTTACTATGAGTTTTGAAGGGACTATATTTACCAAGCACTGACAAGAAGCTTCATTGATAGTTGTTTACAATATATTCTTAAAGGTATGTGAAAGAAACAGATGAAATCAATTGCTACCATTCACTAAGAGCCAAAAATAGTACAAATGAGAGCTAACATTGATTGAATAGTTCCTATGTGTCAGGCCGAATTCTGAAGGCTTTGTGTTCCTCACCTCATTTAATCCACACAACAACCACAGGTGATGAGTACTGTTATTATTCCTATTACATAGTTTGCAAGAAAGAAAAACCAACACCAACCAACCAACTCCCCTCCATTACAAGAGCTGGCAGGACATGACCAAGTCTACTTTGGAGAGTGGTTGAGCCAGGTTTGAAGCCAGGCTTCCACACTCTGACTATCAGTAATCTTCACCTGTCTACCAAGTATTGTGTCCCCACAGCCTTCCCACTTGTTCCATGATAGGGAGACTATTTCTTTTTTGTGGGAGCTGGTATTAGCATTAAAGATGTTGACAGCTCTCACCTCTACCAATTAAATATCAGCAGCCCACTGAATGTCTTCCAAGTTGTAATAAGCATGACGTATTCTAGACATCTCCTTGCTAGGGAGAAAAAAATCACCCATTTGAGAATCATGGACTGTCCAACTGAAACAAGTGGATGCAGTGACGCAAATGAAGGGGATGATTTTCTTCTAGGACCTCCAAACAGAACCCGTCCTGAGAACACCTTGACTTTAGCCTGGATGAGACCCATTTTGCATTTCTTTTCTTTTTTCAATTTATTTATTTATGTTTGCATACAGGACTGGGACACAGGCCAGAGGAAGGGGGGTGAGAGGATTCATCAGTGACAGAGTGGGGAACAGAACAGGCAGATGGACTGAAATACACTGGTGAGGGGAGCAGTGGGCGGGTCAGGAGAGATCTGACATGGCATGTGGGTCAGCTCCCTGGCCAGGGATGGAACTCATGCTGCAGTGGCGCCACTGCAGATAGCTTCACAGTGCTGTGCTTTAACCCGTTGCGTCACCAGGGAGGGTCCCCATTTTGCATTTCTAACCTCCTGGTTGATAAGAATGTAAATTTGTGTGGCTTTGAGCTATTGAATTTAAGTAAACATATTAGAAAAGACATGAAAAATATGTATAGATTTTAGTCGAATTCAACACAGTTCTGTCAGGTAGGTTTTTAGTCCCATTTTAATGATATATAAAGACCAGTAAGACACATAAGGGTTCGGAAGCCTGGGAGGGCAGCACCTAGATTTTAATCCTGGATGCTTTGCTGCAAAATCTGACTATCTTTTTCTCAGTCTGAAGTACTCCACTCATTTCCCCAGCACTTTGTCATACAATTGTGTATTCCATCTTGATTATTTGAAGATTTAGAGAATGGAACAACTCACTGTGGGTGGAGATCTGCAAACAAACATGCTTTTCTAAGTGGACACATATAGTTTTGAAAGGTAACAAAAGTGGCTGTCTTCCCTTTTCACTTTGATTGTTAGCAATTGTGAGTAGAGGGTTCTGGTGATTCCCATATCAATGTGGAACAGGGTTTCCTGGATATTTGAAAGGGAAGATGTAAAAAAACAAAAAAGTCCTGTCAGTACAGCCCACTGCTTTAAAAAAAAAAAAATTATTTTGGACCTCCCTGGTGGCACAACAGGTTAAAGCACAGCACTGTGAAGCTGGTTACAGCAGTTCAGCCCCAGTTAGATCCCCCGTCAAAGAGCTGACCCATGTGGCGCAGCAGACCTCTCCTGTTCTGCCCGCTGTGTACTTTGTTGATCTGCCTGTTCTGCTCCCCACTCTGTCTCTGGTGAATCCTCTCACTTCCGCTGCACCTTTGGCCTGTCCCCCAGTTTTGTATGCACAAATAAATAAATCTTAAAACATTTTTTTTTTTTCAATTCAACCTTGTTGCTGATCATTATGACTGACCTATTCACTTTTAAACTTCTGGAGACATCTATCTGCATAAAGTGTCCTTTAAAATAAACGGTAAGTATCAACAACAAAATTTAGACTTGCAATCAGTATTCTTTTTAGCATTATGATTAAGCAGCAGATTAATCTGACCGATGTGCCCTGTTTGCAAGACAATTAAAATCCTGGAAAAGGCATTAATAGATCCTTGAATGAAATGTTATCATGCTCAATAAAAATGTTCTCATTATGCAAAGGTCTCATTGTGAGAAAGATGTTTATGGGCTATTTGCATTTCTAAATATTTGATTTCTAATATTCATGCCACAAATCTATTATTTTTGTCCTTTCTCCATTCTCAAATCATCTTCCCACTTATGATGAAGAGGAGAAACTTTGGAATTGAGCCACCATGTCCTTAGACCCCTGTGACACGCAACAAACAATGGAACTGTTTTAAGCTCTAGTAAGATGGACATCATTACAAAACATGCGTCAGGTCAAGGTCATGTTTTCAACAAGTTGGGCCTATGCTTGTGGCTCTTTTAGTCCAATAACTAGACCTACACTGGCAAAGGACATGAGATCACCAAATCACTGAAGTGTGGCTGTTCCAAGCTCAAATGTCCAGAGGCGTGAAAAACACACTGAATTTCCAAGAGCCAGTTTGAATAAAGACATAAATTATCTCATTCATAATTTCTAAAATTGCTTACATGTTGATTATTTTGGGGTATGCTGATTTAACTAAATTATATTATTGAAATTAACCTGTTACTTTCTACTGTGTTTAATGTGGTATTAGAATCCACAATTTATAATTCCAAATGTGGCTTACATTATATTTACATTGGATAGTTCTGGTCTCTAGACCTTGCTTTCCTTGAGGACTAGAGGATCTAGTTCCTTTTTTCTTTGCAATTTTTTTAGTCCCCAAACCGGCAGGTACAAGTAAACAAATAATGAACGTAGGGTGGGTAGGTAGTAGACAGACCCTGAGTTTCTCAATAGAAGCCACAAATTCAGAGGTACAATTAGCCTATTGTCAGCATCCTTTAATTGCCTGTAAGATATTGACTGGAGATCTTTAATTCACATTAAAATTATGAACTCCTCTACTCATGAATAATAGCATTAATATTCTCAAATAAATATATATGAGACAGGAACAAAAAGAACAGCATAGTTATGCATGTTAGGTATGCAACATGGGAATCTGATAGAAAATAAATATCATTGTCACAGAATAAATGGCCTATACTTGGATAAAACTGTTTTAAATAGCAAGGCTGTTGGTCATAAGTTTCCTCAAGTGCTAATCAAACTTCTGGAGAGGCTGACTTTCTGGCTTTTGACCTGAAAGGCAGGCACTGAAGGGGTCAAGTCTGACTCTAAAAGCAAGACCCTTGTAGACGGTGAGGACTTGACATAACTTTTTGAAGTATCCGCAGAGGTGAGGAGATTGTCAATGACAAGCGCATTCAAAAGAACAGTGCTTTTCTTCTATGAAAGCTTTACTGGCGCTGAAAAAGTAAGCTGATATGTAAGTTAGAAATGTATTCTACTGTCTCTAGTACTTGTAATGAAAAATACAGTATATCTGTTTACAGACATATGTACATATGAACACATGCTGACTTTAATTAAGGACAATACATGTGTGTGTACATACATACTTAAACATACACATAAGGTCATATTCAGACAGAAACAGCAAGCCTTCTCTCATTATACCTCACTGAAACAATCACAGTCAGAAGGAAACTCCTATTTACTACGTTTATGGCTAGTAGAGATTAATCTTTCTATAGGGGCCTCCCTGGTGGCACAGGGGTTAAAGTCTCAGCGCTATCAAGCTACTGCCAGCCAATGAGGCATGAGTTCAATCCCCAGCCACGGAGGTGACCCACATGGCGCAGCAGATCTCTTCTGTCTCACCCGCTGCTCCCCTCAGCAATGTATTTCAGTAGATCCACTTGTTCTGCTCCCTACTCTGCCTCTGGAGAATCGGCTCACTGCTCACACCTCTGGCTTACTCCCCAGTTCTTGCAAGCACGAATAAACTAAGCCTAAGAAAAAAAGAATTATCTTTTTCTAGACTATGGTGATGTCTCAGATCTGGGCTCCAGAAAATGAGTATCTACTGACTTTGGTTGAATGACAGAAGGTACTCTGTTTTGGGCATCTAGATATTTTTAAGGCCCTATCAGTTGGAGATGAGAGAATCTCTCTCTTCTATTTCTCATTGTTTTTTGCTAGAAGTATTTGAATTTAAACATTGTTTTCAAAGTTCCTTAATTTGCCACTTAAGACATCAAGTTTCATCAGAGAGCATCATGATCACTAATGTTTTATTTTGCCAGCAACTACAAAAACAGCTATATTTTGTACATTCATTCATCTCTTATTAAAACAGACCAAAAAAACCCTGAAATCTAGGTTGTGGTTTAAATAAGTGTATAAATATCTTCATTCCCACACTGGGTCTTTCAAGAGAACTGTGAAGGAACATTTCATTTTCCTATGGAGCTTAACTTCTCAGGATATAGAATGGTGGTAACTAGGAAGCTCTCCATCTATGCCCCATTTTCAGTTTATTTTGTGTTTATGCTGCACTGATGGCAAGATTGAATTGGCCACTGCAGAGAGTTGTTGCTGGTCCACGGAACAGTAGGAAGTCAGAATTTTAATGACAGGAATATGTATAAGAAGTGGAGGTGCCAATTTAACTAAACAGATCATCCCAAAGTATCACATGACTAAATTCAAGACACCCTGTACTCTCACCTTCATCCTCTCAATTATAAGCTGAGTCTAAGTGGGAAATGTCTAATGGCTAGAAATGGAAACTTGAGAAATGATATAGTCCATTCTCATACAAAGCAGACTCTACTGGTAATAATAATAAAATTATTATTTTATTTATTTTATTATTATTACTAATTTCCAATGCTTGCATACAAGGGATATGTTAAATTTTCGAACCATTGACCAACAACCTACATGGCTATCTAAGAAAGTATAAAGTGTCCCTCTTTTGTTCCCTCCTTGGCAAAAAAGTAATCTGAGGCTAGGAGCGATTAAGTAACTTGTCAGTCACATTTTACGATTAGTGGGTCCAAGATTTTATTGTGATGAATATTTGGGGAATGTATTCTCTTCATTCCTAAGCTGCTAACTTGTTGTGCACCTTTGGTCTTGAATAGGTAAATCAGTAGGATAAGTAAGCAAATCACTGTAAGATTCTGTTCTTCAGTATTCCTGTTCAATTAAATTGGTCAGATTTAAGTGTATACTCTGCTTTCCAAGTGAAAGACTAGAACCAAGTTAACTTTCAGAGGTTGAATAACAACTGGGCCAATGGGAAATAAGAATGACCTTACTGACTGAGTAAGTAGGAGTCACAAAATCATTCTTCATAGTCTTTGCACTTTGACAAAAAAGAATTGGATGTGTTTAAAAATGAATCTTAGTTTTTTATGTGATTTGTTTTATGTGAGACTCAACATAATTCTCTCTTGATTCCCACAGACGGGCTGAAATTGTTATGCCTTATCCGCAAAGTTATATCATTCAAGACTGTCTTAGTAAGAGAACTCACTTCTCACATATTTTGGAAACATTTATCTATTTCATACAGCACATCACATAGAACAGCCTGTGGATAGAATATTTTGCTCCAGGTAAAGCTGTTCAAATCCTCCGCTGAATATACAGTAAACAGAGCATGATACAGGAAGCTTCTGGGGGGAACATATGGTTTTTGTCAACAGTGAAATCTCTGAACTCTACAGCATCATTAGTGATAGGCTCACTAGATTCAAATACAGAACCACAAGTGTTCCCATAAGCTCTAGTGACTCAATCATTCCCCATGGTTAGAGAGAGCTGACAGCTTCTGCCTTCTATTTTAAAGGTGCATGGGAAAGGGGAGGGATTACCTGACATGTAAAATAATAGACTTTCCTATGAGAAGCAACAATATGCCTGCCCAAAGCTGGGATCTTATCATTTCAATGAGTCAGATCATTAAATTTGAATTATGGCCCATAATGGTTCACTAGGCTAAAATTATGGAAAGCTGGTCTCTTGCCAATAGAATTAAACCCATACTACTTTATTTTCAGCTAGGAGAGTCAAACATGTGTCACATAGCAGCCTTCCCCTGTGCAATCGAGATGCAAATTGAAGGCTACAAGCTATAGCCCCAAGCAATTTTTACCCTTCTATATGGGAAAATACAAATTATTATTATGCAATTCACTGAAGACTTCTGAATTCTTTCTGCTTAAGAAGATGTTAGAATATTATGGGGGTGCATTACCTCCAATCCATACACAACATTGTCCTTAGTGGCCTAGAATATTATTTGTTTATTTCTAGCATATTTCTTTTATCCTTTAGATGAATGGTTTATGTGCATAGAATATTAAGTCGGCCGCTGAAACAATTTTCAGTCCTATTTGGAGCATATAACCGATAATTTTTAAGTTTGTCCAGCCCCCTTCCACACAGTATCTGGACTCATCTGTGGGACCCAAAGACTATACAGGGCATGAGACTGGGTTATGGGAATGTGTGTGTCTCTGACCTTGCTGTTTGTAATATTTGCTGGCAGCCAATTGTCATGTAAGAAACCCAAGTATCTTGACACCTCCAATCTGTGAAGAAGCCAATGAGAAACACATGATGAGAGCAAGATAGATGACAGCCCAAACCCTAACTGGCCTAGCACACTCTATGGGAGCTTGACATGTGCGGCAAGAAGCCATCTTGTGTACTTCAATCCAAAGGATGACACATAGAGAAGAACCAAGGAAATAAGTTGAGAGTATGAAAGAAGGCAATAGAGGCATTTCCTCAATAAAGCCCTTCCAACTGTCTCTTCATTTTAGTGACCTTGGGCATCAAGGAGTGAAGACCTGTTATTCAAGTTGTGTTGCAGATTGAGAACCAGGAAAATGAAAACACTGTTGTTATTGTCCCTTCACACATGTCATCTACGACCCTGGGCCTCTCTTAAAATGTCACCTGCCTCCTTTTAGCATCTGCCATTTCTGCACAGGAAGAGGAATAGCTGCAATCTCCCAGAGACCAGCCACAAGAAAGTTCTATGAAAGGTGTTCTTACTACATACCATTTTAAGAATATGATTACTATTCAGGATTATTGATTAGACAGTGTTTTACAATGTGGACATAGGCCAAGATTCCCTGAGGAGCTGGTGGAGTTGAGGGAACAGAGAGGGTGGTGTGTGCATGGAACTTCATATTGACTCCATCCCTGGGATAAGCTTCCCCATGCAATTATGTGTAGACACACACACACACACATGCAGAAATATATGCACACAAGTGCATAAACCCACACACACACAACTTTTAAGTTCTGATGCATGGCTCACTTAACACAAATGATATCCCAGATTTTAAAGAAAGGAAACCAGTGCTCTAGCAACTCAGTTTAGCTGCATCCCATTGGGTAATACAAGTAGCTGCCCTGAAGCTCGAATTCAAGAGACACTGGCATCACTTGCTTCCTTGAAATGAACAGAGGGTTGAAAGGAGATTGATTTCAGATACAGGACAGATGAGAATAGGTTGTTTTCCTATCACCCATAGTGAAACTTGGAGAGCAATCAGATTTTTGGTTTTCTTTCCCTCAGCATAACATTAATTAAAATTTCACAACTGTAATGGTTTGATGGGGGTCAAAGAACTCTTGCAATTGCTATAAGGTACGCTGGGCCTCGCTCACTTCTGAGGACCACCCTGGGCACAGAGAAGGGCCTGGCTGAGCACCCTGCTCTTTTCTGCACTAGCAGCCACAGAGCCGGCTGGCCTTTAGAAATATTATCTCTGAAAACAAAAGACATCGTATATGCCATATATCAAATGTACAATAAAAAGGGTGTGTGAGTGGGGATAATTAACATTCGAAGAACCACCATAACTTAGGAGTTTACAGACCCTGCAAATTTAGTGTTGCCAGTGGACTAATCACCAATACAAAAAGAAGAAAATGAAATAAAACCTTGGCCATGCTGCTGTTGTACACTCAATGTCACTGTGTGCAGGCCCAGATTTGAGCTATGTTGTTTTATACACAAATAAGAAGGTGACTGATAAATAAGAAGAGACCTCTGAGTAATAAATTAGCCAGGCTTCATAATACACACATGCTAAATAAGGGAGCCGAGTTTGAATAAATGTGACGTCTCTCCAGCTCTGGTAGTAATCACAACTACTGACCACATGGCCACGGATTAGCCTAACACATCTTTTATTTGAAGAGTGAAAACATATTTTATTGCCTTAATCACAACAAAGATTGGTTTCTTTGAGTAAGCTTTACAGGAAAAGCAATTTAAGACTCAAATTCTACAAATGTGTCTGATCAGACACAAACAGTTGCATCTGCTAAAACTGAGGAAAGTGGCTATTTGTTTTTTTAAAAAATAAACAAGTTTCCAGAACGGCAGGTTTTTTTTTTTTTTTTCATTTTTGGTTTTTGTTTTGCTTTTTGTATCTGTATCTGAAATAGACTAGTAACCTCTCCGAGGGGTTTTGGTGACCTGTAAGAATGGGATTTTGTAATGGAGAGTCAAAAGTTCTCTGCGGTCACCTAATAATCTGTCACTCAGCAGGTGACTATCAAGAGGAGACACTGCCCTTGTCTCAACACAATGGCCGCCTCTCGGTAATTCCACTCAAAATTTATTTAACATTCTAGACTCACACTCCCCTTAGGAGAACATTACAAAGAATACTAGTACATCAGAAATAATTAAGGGCATCTATGGTTGCTTCTGAGTTTGCATAAAGGCAAAATGAAACCCAGCATAACATGTACTTCAGGTGCACGGATCTGTTATTTGCAACTTCGGAGGCTGCTTAAAAGGAAAACTGATTTGAGAATAGAAATGCCTTTTTGAGTTATGCATTTTCTGTTTTTTTGCAAAGGTCTGCTATGTCAGAAGGAAGGGATATTGTGGACTGAATCCTTCACCAGACCCCAACCAAGCATTATCACCGTGGACTGAATCCTTCACCAGACCCCAACCAAGCGTTATCACCGTTTGGACAGTTAGGTTCTTCTCTTCGTAGTTGCCTATTTATTAGCACAATATAATAATTTCCAGTGGTTTGGAATGGTGCCTGTTTCAGAGCTGTCAACTCTTAGGGTGTTATGGAATTTTGCATAATGTTACAAAACGCACTGATGAGCAGCTCAGCCCCAAGCAATGTAAACAGGAGGCTGTTGAGAGCGAGTATCTAAAATGGGTCCTGTTGCCTTTCCATGGGAAACTGCACTCACAAGGGGATTTTCAATACATTTGAAGAGAACGGTCCACATTTGAGTTTTACATATCTATAGAAAACAGATTATGCAACATAAATAAACAAATAAAGCTAAAGCAGATTGTGTTACCCAGGAGACACTTAACGATGACTACAGACTTTCCTTGACATACTCAGAAGGTGGTCATTGGATGCTGCTGGTACCTGCTGAGTAGCAGGTAGGAGTACTGCTAAATGTCCTACAAAACACAGGACAGCAAAAAAAATTACCTGCCACAAAAGAACAATAGTGCCCAGTCTGGGAAACAACGATTTAGACACAGAGCACCATCATTTAACATGAGGAAGACAGGAAAATTTCCCTTTCCTTTTTCTTCTCCTCAGGTTTTCTTTCCTTCCTCCCTTCTTTTTTTCCTTCCTTCTTCCATCCTTCCTTCAGTTGAGGTAACACTGGTTGACACTGTTGTTTTTATTGTGTAAGTAAAGGATCCCCCTTATAGTGATGTAACCACAGTGCTCCCTGAAGCTCACCACTCTGCTCCCCCATGCTCCCTCTCACGTGGTCCTCCCCCTCCCTGTCCCGTTGAAAGTCTCATTTCTTTTAAAAAAATATTTATTTATCTATGCACACAAGAATGGACTTACAGGCCATTGTGGGGGGTGGGGCAGGGGAGAGTGAAAGGACTCATTGGAGATAGGGGAATAGAACCGGAAGATCTACTGAAACACTGCTGAGGGAAGCAGTGGGTGAGACAGGAGAGGTCTGTTGTGCCATGTGGGTCACCTCCAGGGCCTGGGATCGAACTGGTGCCACACTGGCTTCAAAGCTTCACATTGCTGCATTTTAACCCTTTGTGCCACCAGGGAGGTCCCTGAAGGTCGTATTTCTACCTATAGTCAGCTTTCAAGGGTTACATTTTTTTTTTTTAAGTTTAGATTAGAGATCATATTCTTTTTATTTCATTTTAAGAAAAGTTCAGTTGTAGGTAACTATAAATACTGAACTTGGTCATCTTAACTATTTTGAAATGTGCCATGCAGTGAATTAAGCAGATCCACACTGTTGTGCAGGCCTCCCCTGCACTTCTATCTCCGGAATTTTTCATCTTGTAGAACTCAAACTCTGCCATCATTAAACACTAACTCCCCAGCCCCCACCCCCACCCCCCCCAGATCCGGGCAAACATCATTCTACTTTCTGTCCTTACAAATTTGGCTCCTTGAAGTACTGCATGTATGTCCTTTTGTAACTGGCTAATTTCACTTAGTACAGTGTTGTTCAGGATCTTCCATGTTGAAACATGTATCAGAACTTCCCTGTTTTTCCAAGGGCTAGCTAGATTTTGGATTTTTCAGCCCGTTGTCTAATTCTCTGTATTCTTTTTTATATGTCCTCAATCACCATATTTAACAGGTAGCTCACTACATGTTTTCTTGTTTGCATTATTATGTGAGGACATAAGGCCATCTGTGACACCATCACGAGAGAGAATTAAGGAATCTTCTGACTGACTCTCCCTAATAGATAGTCAAGGAAAACCCTGTGCAACTTAAAAACACCTCTTCTCACTTCTTCTCTATTTTTTTTTTAATTTGCCTTTCTTACTCTCATTGATATGATTCATAATGGAAGTCTTAAAGTGTTTTTTTAGTTTGAATCAACTCATTTGAAGTGGATGTAGCAAACATCTTTGGACTACTTTTATGGTCAATGAGGTAGTATTTGTTTAAGCATCGGCAACTTAGTGTAATAACTAGAGTAAGAGAATCTTAATTTCTTCTTAATGGGGATAGATGGAGACTTGGGTTTTCTGGTTGAACTGACAGAATGCATGAACAATAACTCAGTGCTAGTAAGGAGCAGGGTGTTGTTGGAGAACAAATCAAAGACTTGTTTTTTATGTTAGGGTGGCTTAGGGAGTTACTGATAGTTATAGAGATGGTAGGACTGACACCTAATGGAAAAATGTGTAACTTTTAGGTGACAAGAAAGAGATCTTGAAAATTTTGGAGGAAAGGAATGCCACAAGCAAATGCATAGGTGAGGAATACTTTACCTAGAGAGTAGGGGCCAGATGAATTGGGATACAGAGAAAATGGCCTGGGGGATTAGTTAGGTAATGGGAGCTTGAACTAGGGTGATGAAGAAGGATTAGTAAGTAAAACTCTAGAAAAGTGGCCTAGACTATACAAAGAATGAAAGGCCTGGACTATACAAGGAATGTGAAAAAGAGACTGATGCAATTAGGGTTGATTTAAGGCTTCTGGGAGAAGGTAGGGTCCATTAAAGAAATACAGATTTGGAAAGATTGATAGCAAAGGGAAAACAGGATGAGCTCAGTTTTGCACTTGTTAAACTTGAGATATTAGGGAAAACCTCAAGCGGACACTTCTATCACACAATTCAGAACATTAGCATGAAGCTAAAGAGAGAGGCTGAAGATGAAATCATTTGGGGGAGGTGAGAGTCATTGATATGGAGATGATAGTTAAAACCACAGACACTGGGATGAGGAAAAAGAGATCTTGGGGGGGGGTGACATCATCTGAGGCATGCATCTGAAAGAGAAACAAATGAAAGACACAGGAGGAATATTTTGGATTGTTATCATCACCTTGTGTTTAGAGCTAAAGCAGAGGTGGGCCCTCCTTGGTGGTAGCGGGGTAAAGCACAGTACTGAGAAGCTAAAGCCAGTGCAACATGAGTTCAATCCCCGCACCGGAGGTGATTCACACGGCGTGGCCTGCCGTGACCTCTCCTGATCCATGGTGTGACCTCTCCTGACCCGCCTGCTGCTCCCTTCAGCAGTGTACTTCGTCAGTCTGCCTGTTCTGCTCCCCACTCTGTCTCTGGTGAATCCTCTCACCACCCCTGCATCTCTGGCTTGTACCCCAGCTCTGTATGCATAAATAAATAAATCTTAAGAAAAAAAAAAAAGCTAAGCAGAGGTTAGACTGGAGAAAGAAAGAGTGGTTGAAGGGTATGATCACAGACATCTGTAAAGGTAGGAACTTATGCGTCTACAACATACTCTGTTATAAATCAGTGTTATCTCAATAAACGGGAACAAAGTAGAAGTAACAGTTAAGCTAAGAAATATTCAAGAACAAAGATATTGGCAAGGCTGGATGGCTGCGTATTCATAGACATTGAGTGGATAGTCACTCTCATTGAATATGGGAGAACCTGGATTATAAAATCTGCAGGGAGGTGACAGAGGTTCCAAGCACTGAAAACCAGGCATTGGAGGAGGAAGAGGCAGGTAGATAAAGGAGTGGACACATGTTAGACTAGAGATCTATCCTGTCTCTATACAGCAGGGAGGCGCCCAAATCAGTGACTACTACTACTAAGTTATTTTTTAGACTCTGTTTCTCCTGCAAGTTCTAAACTGTGCCTACAGAAATCAGCGACAAGAAAGAAGGTACTTCAGCAAATGGTGTATAGTCAAAATGGATCTAGAAATGCCAATGTTTTACGTTTATACTGAAAAGAAACCAGGGCAGGACAACTCAAATTATTTTGACATCATCACTAAACTGTCAGTTTCATCGCCACAACATTCCTTAGTGCTTGCTTTCAATGGTCTTGCTGCTGAGAGTCTCTTGCTTTTTACTTCAAATAAATGTCTGATGAAGCTGACGTGTTATAGTTTTATGCTTTGAGGCAGGTGCACGAAAATTTTACACCTTTGAAAGGGATGTAGGAAGGAGGAATAATGTGGTTACATCTACTTCAACCAGCCATTTCATACTTTATTGAATGAAGTGGCCACAGGGCCATGAAAGCGTTGGTTTTCACACAGATTGGGAAGGCTCTGGCCTAGATTGCTATAGTGATACCTAATTATTCCCTGAGTCACTGACAGAGCACTGACTGCACATGATTCAAGAGTCAAGAAGTCCGAGATCGTCGTACAGACAAGGAATCATTTTATCATCGCTGGAAGGTCCTACCTTCCTAACAGGGACCTTGGAAAGGTAAGAGCAGGTTGTAAGCATCAGCTCTGTCAGGTGGTGGAAACTTGGTTGGGAGACTCCAGACAAGGGCCTGTGTTCCATTCCTTCTCGGGCATCCTGACAAAAGTAAACACTACAAAGTCTATGGAATGAGGGTGTTTTTCTTGGGGGCAGGGAGTGTTGGTCAGCTAGTGCAAAAGGGGGATTGGTTGAGATTAGTTTCCAAACTATTAAATTTAATCCTGGAACTCTTTTATTATCTAAGCTTTAAAATGAAACCACAGGAGAGGAAATAGATAGCAGTACAGGTAGTTTTTGGTGACCAGAATAAAAAAGGTTCTCAGAGACCCATCCTTTCTAGCCTTCTTTTCATAACCTTTGGTGACCTTGAGACAGCTCTGAAAAGGAGTTTAAAAATGGCCATCTCCAAGAGACCAATCAAATCCTGAGAAAAATAGTCTTTCAGTAGTAGCAATAATAATAGAAGATTGCCTGGCACATAGGCCAGTCAATACTACTGTTAAGTCTTTTTAAACTATTTGATATATAATTCTGGAAGACCTGTTACACTTTAGGTGTTGAAAATACACTGATAAAAAAAGACAGAAAACATCTGTCCTCAATCCATGGGATGATGATGATGATCTAACAGCCCTATTTAACTTTAGCTCATTGATCATCTGGTATTTTCTGAGGTAGGTGTGAATTTTTTTTTTTTTTTTTTTTTTGCTTTGCTGAGGAAAGTAAAGTTTGGGTAGACTATAGATAGACAGGCCCAGGGCACTCAGCTAACCTGGCCGGGATTCCACCTGGGGCTTTCAGTCCAAAGTCAGTGAAATCAGGCTCCTGACTGCTGCTTCCCATGTCATCAGCATGTAGGTCCATGGTAACATCTAGTCACAGGAGCACTGGCTCGCTTCAACCAAGCTCCCAATTCTCTTTAAATGTCTCCAGGTAAGGCCTAAGGATCTCGTCAACTTTTCTTTACCAAGCAAAGCTCTCTCTTTCCAATCGCACTTAGGAGACAGAGTCAAGGAAAATGTTCTTTGTCGGCCTCAGAAAAGTTTCCGTGGCATTTCCTATAAGCTTGGAATGATGAGCCATGGTGGAGGGGCCGTGGATATCCCAGTGTGGGTGTGTTTTGGAGATACTAACAACAGCGGAAGCCCATAGACTTCAACAACAACAAAAAATAAATAATAAAAATAAATACATTTGGACTAACTGGAACAGACTCCTAGTGCATACTGTTTTTCCTGTGGCAGGGTTTGAAATCTGAAAAGGGCAAAAACATGCAGATTCTCCTCCTTGTTGTTCTACATTGCTCTGTAATAGTTTCTAACAGCTATTTTGTTCCTATTTCTGATGGTTTTCAGTTACAAAAGAACCAAGAAATGAGAAGAAAAATCCAGCCACCCTTTACTGTGAGCTAAATCTCTTTCCGTCACCTGCTGCTGAATATTTTTTAAAGTAATAAAATTAAAATAGTTTTTCCCAGGAAGGCAGTCCACTAACCATCTTCTGCCTTGACCAGATGGAGTCCATTGAGGAGGAAAGAAAGCTTCTTTCATGTCGAACACACATACTGTTGTATAAAGAGATGACTTGGTTAACTTGTAAAAGATCAAAATAATTAGAAAACCGGCAAGGAAAACCGCTTTTGGACTCCAAGAGAACCAGTGGTGTGTAAACGTCTGTGAACATTCCACTATTCAAGTGGGCAAGATGGAAGCACCCTTGAAATAGCTAATATTCTGTTTTAGGATTTATTTCTGACTCAGGTCACAGAGAACTGCCACTTTTATTTTGTAGCAAAATACTAAATAACAAAAAAAAAAAAAAAAAAAAGATTGTCTCCCCACTTTCCTCTCACCACAGAGAAATCCTCCCTTGCAGTTTTATGATCCTTCAAAAGACAACACTGCTCGTGTTTCAGAATGCTAGGTCAATGGAACAACACACTTTCATATTAACTTAAAGTGCATTTCACAGTTTATTTCTGATTTTATGGCATTGCTTCTAGTTTCTGCCAACAGAAAGAAAATTCTGCTTTCATAGTGAAAGTCTGACAAGTTATTTCGGCTATATTAACAGCAGGCTACAGTCACTTGCTCTTTTGTGTTTTCTGGCATTCCTGCAGTTCCTACTAGAAATAAAGGGTCAAAATGTTGGAGTTTGGGGATAACACTGGGATTACACTTAGTCTCAGTTTTCTATTAAGAAAGACATCAAAGGGAAAGTTTCTGCCAAATACAAACTTTTGGCAATGCAGACCCAGTTCAATGATCAAACTAGGTGGTCACTACCTTGAAGCAACCAACCGTCTCAGAAGGCAATAAGGAGAAGGTTTGATTTACGCCTGTAACAAATCCTTGAACATCTGTCTTAGCCCACATTTTTAAGAAAGCAAAGTGTGGAGGATGGATCAAAGCACTAACATTTTACTTCAGAGACATAGACTCAAAACTGGGAGATTGAGAAATAAAATAGAAGTGAGGCAAAAAATAAAGAACGTCTTGCAAAGTAACACCTCATGACCCAGGCTGCTACTTCACAACGAACCACTAAGAGACCATGATCTCCGGGAAGGTTACTCGCTTACTCCTCCGTCTCATCCCTGCCCCCCGGGCTCCTCTGCCCTGTCATTTTCATCTCTTTGCAATCATATAGGAAGTTCAATACCATTTTATCACCAGTTTGGAAACCATCATTTCTTCATCCTTGCCCTGCTTCTGTTTATGTTTTCTTGCAGACGAAACTAGCAATCGAGAGCAGACCTGCTAAGACCAAGACGGAGGGATGATCAAGACAAGAGCTAAGCCACAGCCTTCTGGCCATGGTTAAAAGCATACTCACCAACACCAGGCCAGGCCCAGTCAAGGGCAGACACAGAAGAAAAAGAGGTAAGGATGCAGTTACGTGTAAACCCCTGCCTATTTCTCTGAAATTCCACTGAAGCAGACTTTTTAGTCTCCCCTCCTCCCCCAAGTCCCTGCTTCTCCCCAATTTGTGTGGATGGCCTGTGTGTCACTTGTGCCTTGTGCTCAGATGTGTCAGCTCCTGAGTAAACCTGATTTCCTTCCTTCTTTCTCTTAAGTCTTGGCTGGCAAGTGGTGAGTAGACAGGCCCAAACACTGGTAACAATCTGTGCATTTGTTCCATTCCAGATCAGATGGGGAGAGAGGCAGGGCTTAGTGGGGAGAAAGCCAAGAGAGAAAGGAAGTTGAGAAGGTGTCAAAAAAAAAAAATGATTAATGAGATGGCTCACTCCACCCATAACGTGAGATCAACTACATGTGCGGAACTTTTCCTCAGTATAGTGAGTCATGGGGGAAAATATTCCTGGAGCACACTGACACTGTAAGAGGAATAAGTAGTATCCTGATTGGGAGTCCATGTAATGAGTTTCAAATCATTGTTTCTTCAACTTCTCAATACTGGGCAACGGGCTCAATTATTCTGGTAAACGCTATCAGGGTCTAACAAGGCAGTGGAGGGTGGTAAATCTGAAAATGTACAGGGGGAAGCACAGATAACACAGCCCTCAGGCAGCAGCCCACACTATTTATTCTCTCAAATGCACTTTTGATACATTTATAGCACCATTTATATACCGGGTGAGTTTCATTCTCTCGGGGTATTAGTATGTACTGTGTCGGGCCAACATAAGAATGAAATAAGATAACATATGGAAAATTCTAGTGACAGAAGAGCTGAAGCTCCATGAATGGCAGTAAATGACTCCTGTTTTATATGGTGAAGAAGAGAGGGAAAAAGTGTGGGAAAATCCCAAAATTTCAAGCACGGTGGTCAGGGGAGCGTGGTGGAACTTTGCCATGGTCAAGCAGAACAGTTTTGAGAAAGAGTATGTTTTCAGTTTGTGTCATTCTGAGTTTGCAGGATCAAAAAGCTGTTCATGTGGGAATGCTCATTACTAAAAAATGGTTGCAAGAGAATATCACAAAGACATACCTCTTCTCCTGGAAGCACTGAGTATGAAGCCACAAATGGAATAGCTTAATTCCCTCTGAGTGAAACCCAGAAATTAGCTGGGTGACTCTTTCACAAGTGGGCCCACATTGACAAGGGTAGGAAACAGTGTGAAGCCATCTTGAGAGAACCCCTATTCTCAGCACAGTCCAGTAATACTGGGTGGGGTCTCTCAGCTCCCTACTCCTTGAGGAGTACGGGGGGGTTCAACCTTGCACCCATTATCCTAACTTTCCAGGCTATCACCTGAGGGATGAGTCTTCAAATCATGCTCTGAAAACCTACGGGAGTTGACTTCACAGCCCCACAAGCTGACAGTAAACACCAGGCAGTTGACAGCAGCCCAGGGTCTGCTCCTCAGGGTTCAGCACAGGGTCAGGACAATGTGCCCATCGCCCTGACTCTCCCAGGAAGGGGAGGGGCCATGTACTTTATATGCTGCTATGTGAGGGTCCACCTTCTATTTAAAATAGAAGGTTACATTCTGGGCACTCCCTCTGCGGTCCCCCTCTGCTTACACCAAAAGTAAACCAAGACTCTAGCTTCTCCTTAGAAGGAGCATATCTAGCATTCTAATTTTGTGGCTGTCAGTTGAGGACTGGACTCTCAAATCACTTAGCTCTTATAATAAGAGGGCTCAGTATCTCAGTATTCCACAGGAGATACTCAACAAAGTGACATTGCCCTTTAACATTATGCAAGTTTCAGGGGTACATAATTGAGAATCAAAAACATTGCCCCATTTTACCCAATTAAGTCCTCCTTCCCGCTGGTACTCACTCATTGGTTTTATAGTCCAGAAGTTTGTTTCTGGTTTACTTGGTTCATCTCCTTGTTTTCTCTAGATACCCCACATGACTGATATCCTACTATGTTTATCTTTTTCTGTTTGGCTTATTTCACTAAGCTTAACTCCCGGTAGTCCAGTTTTCAGATGGGTGAGCAAGCACCGTCTGCAGCTAGTCCTCCAGGGCTCAGCACCTAGGGGCTGGCCGCTGAAAGCAAAGGCGATAAAAGGAAAAAAATAAACAAGTGGGACAACATCAAACTGAAATGCCTCTGCACAGTCAAGAAAACCAGTCAGAGAAAAAGAAAAGGCAATGTATGGAATGGGAGAAATATATTTCCAAACCCATTTCTGATAAGGGGTTGGTATCCAAAATACAGAATGGACACTCTTTAAATTCAATTAAAATAGACAAGGAAATGAACAAATCTTTTCCCAGTGGTGATATACAAATGGTTCACATGTACATGAAAGGTGCGCAGTGTCACTGAGGAAATGCAATTCCAGACAGCAATGAGATACCACCTCGCCATGGTAGGGTGTCTATGACCTAAATAACAGGGATGACAACTGGTGACGAGGCCAGGGGACAAAGGGCCTCCTTGCGCCACCCTGTCGCTGGAATGTAAGCCAGTACATTCACATGGGAAACAGTATGGAGACTTCCAGGATACTGAGAATAAAACTGCCATACGATCCAGCAATCCCACTTCTAGGTATACTTCCAAAGGCGACAAAGCCATCAACTGTTAGAGCTATCTCCCAAGCTCACTGCAGCAGCTACGCACAGCAGCCAAGGTCTGAAAACAACCTCAGTGGCCATGTGGACAGATGAGTGGATAAAGGAAATATCTATATCTATATATGGTTATATATATATATATATGTTTTATTATTTTTTTAAAAAGATATTTATTTATGTACACAGAACCGGGGTATAGACCAGAGGCACAAGATAGTGAGAGGATTCACCAGAGACAGAATGGGGAGCAAACAGGCAGATGGACCAAGTACACTGCTGAGGGGACCAGTGGGCAAGACAGGAAAGGTCTGCTGTGCCATCTGGGTCACCATCCTGGCCACAGACTGAACTTGTGCTGAAGCAGCTGTGGCTAGCTTTGAAACACTATGCTCTAACACACTGCACCACCAGAGAGTGCATGGAAATACACGTTTTAATAAAAATGGAATGTTGTCCAGTCTTAAAAAAAAAAAAATGAAAATTTGGTCACTAGCAACAAGATGGATGAACCCGGAGCATGCTTTGCTAATTAATCCTTTCCGCAATGTGCAGGCGTACACTATCATTTCATATGCATTATGATTTTATTTGTCAACAATACCTCCATAAAGCTGAAAAACAAAACAGAGAACAACATGTTTGCAAGTTTCGGTTAGGGCATGTAAGTTCCCTATTATTAAGAAGTATTTTGCAAAATTTAAAATCCCTGAATTACTAATACATTGTTAGCTAAGAAGGTGAATGGAAGTGACTATATCTAGTGAGTTCATAAGTTTATAGTCTTGGGACCTACCTGGTGGTGCAATGGGCTAAAAGCACAGCACTTATGAAGCTGTCTGCAGCCACTGCAGCAAGAATTCGATCTCCAGCTAGGAAGGTGACCCACACGGTGCAGCAGACTTCTCCTGGCCTGCCCACTGCTCCCCTCCAACGTGTATTTCAATAGATCTGCCTGTTCTACTCTGTCTCTGATGAACCCTCTTACCGACACCCACTCCTGCCTGGCACCTCTGGTCTGTGCCCAGTACTTGTATGCATAAATAACTATACACACACACACACACACACACACACACACGTGTGTGTGTGTGTGTATATATATATATATATATATATATATATATATATATATACTTCTAATCTCACAAATTATCTCAGTCCTTCATTGTTTTTTCTTCTATCTGGTCTTTTGAGAGTTTATTTCCGTTTCATTTCGTTTCATTTATCCCATCCTCTCCTGGTCATCTCTCCCCTTCTTACTGCTTATTAAGTAGAATTAATAAAAGAAAGGCTGTTCCTAATTAGTGGATGTGATAAAATGGCATCCTAATAAGGCAAGAGGTCAGTGGTTTATTTGAGAATAAGGCCTATGAGGAACTTCAAAATTAATTTGGATATTTAACTTCAGTGAACCCAATAAGGACTTACCGAAGAGCTACCAGGGTTACAATGAGGATAAAAGATGTAAAGGAACAATGGTGTTTCTGTTCTTTAGGAGTTTAAATTTAATTAGAAAGTTAAAACATGAACAGTATAGAGCAATAATAAAATCAAACAGTGAAAATAAATATGAACCTAAATGGTTCAGCCAACTGGGATTCATAGAATGAACATAAAAACCTAAGGATAGAATGTGAGGGGAGATGAAAGTGACAGGTGAGAAAAAATAGAATGAGCCCTGTCAGCAGACAAGTAGACCTTTGCTTCTTTGTACGTGGACATGGAGGTTCAGGCGGGCCTTCTTAAGCCACATTTGCTATTTGAACCTTCATATAGCAGACAGCCAATCCTTGTACCGTGAATCATTGTGAATGGCTAAGAATGTTGGTGAACCCCTCTTTCATAGGGAAGATGATATCCCTGCCTCACGCCCTCCTACAAAAAGGAAGAATAAAAGCAAAACAAAATGCACAGTTATTCAATATCCACATATTATCTTGTTAAAGAAGAAAACATGGAAAACTTTAGCACCTGGAGAGCTCATTTCCAGACAGAAATGACTCAATCTAAAGGCAGATTTCTAAAAATATTTAACAAAGAACAAAGCTGTGAGTGTGCAGGTATTTTGAAATGGGTGATGGATTTATACAGCACATGTTTTCTTGCTGTATTTTGTACAGAAGTGGTCTTTTGTAAAGAAGTGGTCTTCAACAGCCTTTCTCAGGTAAAAACAGTTTTTGCCCTAAATGGGCATACTGATGTCAAGCATCCATGCTCAGTAGAAGCTAGACAGACCAGGTAATTTTCAATAAAAGGCACCTTCTGGCCCTCCCTGGTGG
>NW_004567111.1:8979111-9026225 GCF_000260355.1 Condylura cristata
CCTCCCCACTCTGTCTCTGGTGAAGCCTCTCACCGCCCCTGAGCCTCTGGCCTGTACCCCAGCCAGTTCTGTATGAATAAATAAATAAATCTTTAAAAAAAAAAAAGGCACCTTCTGGTCAATTCCTGCCCTGATGGGCTTCTCAAATAAGGAAAAGGCAGACAACTTGTAAATAACTGAGACTGAAATGGGTTTTAGGCCATGTTTTAACTCCTATCGTCTATACTAGGTTCAACAGGGTCTTCCCCCCAAAATATGTCCAAGTCTTAATCCCCAGTACCTTTGAATGGGTTCATTATAGACTTAATATTTGTGTTCCTATCAAATTCATATAATGAAACATAACCCCAATATAGTTAAGATTGATATAGTTGAGTTCCACTAAGTCACTGTTTAAGAAAATTGCAAATACTGAACCACTGCTCTAAGGGAAAACACAAACACACACACACTTTTTTTTTTTATTGTAATCTTAAATCCTATGAACAGCACATCCTGAAAAGTTCTATTTTCTCTATTTTACAAAAAAAGAAAAGAAAAGAAAAAGAGGCTCTTGGCATTGTGATTTGCTGAGTTCATGCCACCAAGGATTCAAACCACATTCAACTAATTCCAGAGTCAGTGCTCCTTCTACTAGCTGCACTCTCCTGTACCCTCTCTAGTCTCGTATTTTCTCTGTACAAGAGCTACAGCAACTAGGAAAAGCATTGCCTAGTTCAAGTGCAACTGGAAACAAGAGGCCAAGTTTTCACTCTTCTGTCAGTGTCATGAGTACTGACAACTATAAAGTAGACAAATTCACAGAATCCATGAATAATGATTGACTTACGTATCTTATAATGGATATACATAATATACAGACACAGAAACATGAAAATAAATACTTCCTTCAGTCTCTTTCCTTGATCAGTGTTTCCATTTCTGAAGAGGCGGCCATCCGTCCAAGGACCTTGTTATCTCTCACTGCTACACACGATTGGCAAAGCTTCTCTGGGAAGCAAATATGGTCTGAAGCTTCCTCTGATCACTGCATTTTCCTAACAGTGGGCGCTACCAGGAACCATTGTAAATCTTGTCCATGAACATCCAGCAACTCTATTTGCCTGTTTGTGTAGAAGTTAAGACCTCCCATCTGCCCTTCCCTTAGGCCTTTCATTACAAGTGAAAAAAGATTTGAGTTGGAAATAGAAGCCTTCACACTCACCATTAAATCACCTCTCAGAGACAATATTGCTTTCTGCTTACAGAGAAAGCCATGTCTGAGACTCTGCAGGGTTTGAGATTGTAGCACAGTGTTGAACTGCAAGAGCAGGAAATTTATATATTGCTTTTGGTTGTGAGAACTCTGATATATAGCACTGAGCCCTTGGGGCCCACATTCCCTTTGTGAAACTGAGCTTATCTTACCTGAAAACAAATGAAAATCTCTGAATAATTCATTAAAATTTACTGATTCTGTCAGACTAAGTGATCTGTTTAATGGCTGATAGATTAAGAGAGGGGAGCAAACCCTTTGGGAGGCTGAACCTCTCCCTCTCCTGACATATTCTCGGGCTTTGGGGTATCTTATATCGTCCATCAACGTGACTGTTTGGAACCACCACACTAAATTAACCAAGAGACTCATCTTGGTTAAAGGTCAGGAGTGGTAAGTCAGGGATATAAATACCCCAAATCACTGCCCCAGAGGTGAGATAAATGCCCCATTAGATCTACCCCCAAGTACCTCCCTTGCCCTCTCTCCACCCCAACAAAACCCCAAGTAATCTCTGAATTTCTGCTACACACCAGTCATAAATTCTCTTCTAGATTTGTTCTTGATTCTGTCCCTGGGTTGCTCACAGTACTGACACACAAAGTTCAATAAAAACTGTCTTCCCCATCCCAGGATACACAAGGGAGTAATAGAGCTGGAGATGGGGGAGAGAATTATACATCAAGCAAAATATTTATCGTATCGGAAAGTGGAAATTGGGGTCTGTCAGAGAGACTGCATGGACCTGACTTATGTATAAACCTGCCTCTAAACCAAAGGGTAAGGCGGTTGACTTCAAGATTGTTTCTCTAAAGCCCTTTCATTTCCGTTACATACCTCTGAGCACTCAATCACGAGTCAAATCAAAGGTGCTGATTCTGATAACTAAGGCGCCCTGATGAGAGGTCAGTCGTTGCAGACAGGATTCGATCAGATGGAATGATAACAATCGACTGTTATTGTGAGGTCTGGATTGGCCTTAGAAACCCCATTTGTTACTCATCCTTTTCTCATTTATTTCTCCAGAATAATTTACACTGAGGCTTTTCTTTTCTTAATAGCTACCTGTTTGCTGGTGTTTTGTTTGTTTGTTTGTTTTAACTGCAGTGCTGTGCTCTGCCCTTTCTTTGTTTTCTTTGACTCATCTAGTTCATCCAATTTTATGAAAGTGATAAAATTCCTCCTCACTGAACTCTCCATAATAGATTTTCAGAACAGGATCGATACTGCAGTTTACACTGTTTTGAATGCAGTGTTTGTTTTTTTTTTTTTTTTTTTTTAATCTCAGAAGGCTCCTACCAGATGTTGTACTTCTCCAGTAAGCACCAGAATCACTCATTTTCCAAATGTATATGGTTATGTCAGGCACAGAACTTGGCTCTAGACATAATGAGGAGCACTCAGGTGCTTGCCTCTGCATAGGTTTTATTCTAGAAGGAAACAACAGATCGCTAGGTATGGCTCAGGTAGTGACTAGTGCTAAGAAGAGAGCTAAAGTTTGAGTAGGAGAGAACTGGGGTGTCCACTACAGTCGTCACCATCCCATTCTTGCCAGTAACACATGTAAACTCTACAAGCACAAAGGGAAAATGTGTGGCATTTGCTTCTTAGCCTTGATATCATATCAGCTGTAGATTTATTCACTGAATCATCCAGGGACTCTGCAGTTTAATCAGAAATGGTCTGTCACTTCCAAAATACAGTAGGTGGCCTCATTTATGCTCTAATCACATAGTATCATAACTATTCACAGACTCCCCAAATCATTTCTATTCAGATCCTGTCCTTACTTGACCTTGACATACTGGAACCATTTATGAAACCTACAATTTATTCCTTTCTCTTTTAATCTGAATTATTGGCTGAACTGTTGGTCATACTTGGTTAATCTTTCTTTACCTTTAGGCAGAAATCTTTGTGGCTTCAAACTGCTGTGATAAAACTTTTTAAATGACTAATCTTTATGGAGAAAATCTTCCTGGGTCATAGATTTTCTATCTTCCCTTTTTTTTTTTTAATTTAAGTTATATACTCATTCTTTATTACCTATCCTTGCCTCTTAACCAAGTTTTTTTTTTTATAAATATATTTGTTTCTTTTCTAAAGTCATCTATATAATGCAGTCTTACATTAGAGAAAGAATTTCTGCTATATGGTCAAGTGAAGTTGTCAATTGTTTCTAAGTTCTGTATTGATGAACTCCTGTCAGCAAGCGTATTTCTCTGGCTTCATTTGTCTGGTGGACTAATAAACAGAATTATAACCCAGTTACTGAACAGAATTATAGCCTCAGAGGTCTAACTTAGTCTGGTCCTATCATGCCCTCCTCAAGGAACCCTTGTAAGTTATGAATTATAAGTGTAATTACTGTATAGATCTCTACAAAGAAAAATAACTGTTATGCATATGTTATTTGAAAGAAAATTCCAACCATAGGTTTTTATGGAGAGAGAGATGAAAATTGGCTGTTCAAAAAAAAAAAAAATCCTTTCCTAACAACCAGAGATTAAGGTGTACATACAGAGTGTACAAGTGTCTTTAAAATTAAGTAGAAAACTAGGATTTGGCAAATAGATGAATTAAACCACACTCTACCCCATCAAAAATGCAAAAGAAAATTCTAGTCATGCACTATATAATGTCAATGAGATTGCTAGTTCAATGAAATGCTAGCACAATGAGAACTTTTCTGGTTGCTAAATATTATTAATAAGAGGTTTTAAATAAAAGCAAATACTACAACATGTCTCTGAACACATTTTGGGGGGAGGTATTTCTCTCTACTAATTGAAGCACTGTAGATCACTTCAAAACTTGAATTTCCTCAAGGAATATGTAGTTTCTTAGAGAAATGAATTCTCTAGTTCATTTTGCTAACTCTCTCCTGCCTGCATTCTCACCAAATCACTGAGAAACAAACCTGGTAAATTCATTCTTGCTCCTATATCTACATGTTTATGTCTACGAAACCTGTCTCAAATAGGTATTGTTTGCTATTCACTCAAAAAAATTAACTGGTAAACCTAAAGGGGTATAGAGTACATAGCTCATGGTTAGAAAAAAATAAATCCCTATTAGAAATAGCCCTTTGATTTTTAAAAAGCTACCAAGGAATCCTAGACTTTGTCACAGAGTCTTATTCACTACAATCTTGAATATCAGGTGCATGTGTTTCTAAAGCCAGGATTTTGTACTGGGGAACAAAAGAAATTAAAGGGGAATGAAAGAACTGGAGATGTCGCTCATTCAAATGCATGCCTTCTCCATCTGCTGTTTTCTATTCCTTACTTGCCATTTAATCTGAATGCCATTTGGTTTAAGATGTCACTTGAACAAATATTTGATATTGCTATGTTCAATGAGAAAGGATATTATCCATGGAAAGTTTTACTTTCCTTATCATGATAAACTTGGTAGGACCTAAGTAAGTGTGAACTCGGGCCACCGAGTAGCACATTTGAAAATGAGCACTTCTTTGCAAAACAGTTTCATCAGCATTTATTTCATGACTGTCATTTGGTTTCCAAACATAATAAGCATAATCAATGATCCTTTTGGGAAGTGGAATTTCTTTCTCTGAGAGTGGGAATGAGGAGTGGAAGATTCCAGTTGCAGAGGCTTGAAGACAGAGGATGATCAATCTGTAGCCACGGCCTGGCCATTGATGGTGTGAGTAACTGAGAAAGTTGACTTGCCAAGACCAAGGATGAAAGGATGGTCATCACCACCTACGGAGCGAGAGAGGAAAGTAGAGAGAGGAAGGGGAAGAAATGAGGAGGGAGGGAAAGGAACAGGAGAAGGGAAGGGAGGAGGAAATAAGGGGTAGGAGGAGAGGAGCAGGAGGAGACTGGGGAAGAGGGAGGAGGAGAGGAGATGGAGGAGAGAAGAAGGAGGGGAGTGAGTGGGAGAGAAAGGCAAGGGGGAAGAGGGAGGTGAGGAAGAGAAGGAGGTGGGGAGCAGAGAGAGAGTCTGAAATGTTTAGACTCAGCCACCTACTACACTCCTGCCCTGTGGTGCTGAGACTTCCATGATTTTTACCATAAACTTCCCTTTGTTAACAATTTGGCTTGTTGCTTGTAACTAAAGATTTCTAACAGTGACATGTTTCCAAAAGAAGTATCAGTGAACTCTACTTGAGTATTGGTTCTAAGATTCATTGACTTTAATTTTCTGATACGCTCTCAGAGGAATAAACTATGACTTAAAAAATCACCTGTGGGTTAAATCCTTTCCTGACTGTCTTGGTCCTTTATTTTGATCTTTCACTTTCCATTTTTTTATGGGTCTTTTTCTGTCTGTTCTATCAATTCTGACTTCACATAGAGTTCAGAATTCCTAACAGCTGTGCTGATTCACTAGGTAGTTAAAACATGCACACTCAAACTGAATTATTCTCACTTAGTCTCAAAATGGAAAAAAAAAAAAGCCATTTGTCTTTTCTCCATATTCTTGTGTGGCGAATCAAACTCCAAAACATAGTTATGCATTATTCAGCTCCTATCCTCTTAACTGATCCAATCTATTAAATATTTCATGCAGATACAAATTTAACAAATGATGCATTTGACCCCAAAACTTGTCTATTTTATTTAGAAAACCGATTCCTAAGTTAAAATTAAATTACAGTGAACTAACTGTAACTTGAGCCAGAATTTTTATCAATATGACTGGCTTGAAACACCATTAATCTCTTATTAACCACATACTGTAATAATAGCTACTTTCTCTGACTACTTATTGTGGGTAAGGCATGATTCTGGGCATTTGTCATTGAGCCTGAATAATCACTGAAACAGTGAGATCAGGTTGAATGGAAAAGCTTATTGCGGTTAGACTACTTACCTCAGAATACACAATAAATGGCAAAGCTAGAATTTGAATCCAGCTCTATAAATGTCAGCACTAAGGCAGTTTCCGTCATGCTGAATGGTTTCTAAATAGGCAATCACCCTTGTCCTTCCTATAGTGGAAAAGAGGGATGGGTCCATAAAAAGAGTTTCCTTCATACTAGGGAGACCAAAAATATTAAGTCTAGGAGCAATGAAGGTAAATTTAAAAGTAAGGATAATCATTTTCAATTCAAACAACACATCACCATCCCAAACATTTTTATTAAACTCTTCCAAAAATAGAACCTTTTTTCTCTCCTTTTTATAGAACATAATGGGCTATTGTTGCACATTCTAGACCTTGAAGATGATCATATCTCTGAAGCCCTTTAGGACATAAATGTGGCTGAAGGCTGATGGGTGACTGGCTTGCCTCACCATGGTAACTTCTCATAAAATGTCCCTTTTCCTCTGCAGCTGCAGTTGCTATTTATAAGGCCAGTTTTTATCCATGGTTGTACTCTTCCTGAAGTGTTTGTTTAAAATGAGCCACCCCATTCTTGCTCCCCACATACCAAAGTCATTTGCCAGGCATGGAGATTTCCCAGCATTCCATGGCGGGGCTCCATTTTCCGAGGTCTTTTGTGTAAACCTTCTGTGGCCACTGCACTTAAGTTCATCCTGTAACAGCTGTTTGGGTAACCTAATGTCATCCATTTTCTTTGCTTGGACAATCCCAATAAACTGTTATGACAAGTCTCACTTTAAAGTATTAATCAACACAAAATGTGTGAAAGGGTGTTAGAGAACAGGACATGTTCTTCCTTGTGATTTAGTGAAGGGGATGGCATTAGGCACAGTAAAAGACAATTTATGAGCCAAATGAACAACTCTAATAACAGATCACGACCAGTATCATGAAGAATGTGGGAATGAACTGGATTTGAAAGATGGGGGAATATCTAAGAAAATAGCTGGGGGTGAGGGAGAGACAGGAGGGCTAGAGCAGATCCTACTTGTGAAAACATCAGGTCCCAGACACTGTCCTAGAGACTCTAAGTATGTCATCTCCATTACTCCCTACAGAAACTTATTAAGGCTGGTAATAATATTTTTTTTCCAATTTTACAGATAAGCAGCGCCTCCAAGAAGCTACTTGTGCAAATGGAAGAATAGAAATTCAAACATAACTTTCATGCTTTTCAAGTTTATGTTACAATAAATAACCTGAACAAAGTCATGGAGGGAGAAAAATGATACATTTCAGAATGCTGGAGCATTAAGTAACATAAACTGGGATTTGCAGTTGATGTCGCTGTAGGCAATTATAAGGATACTTTGGAAGTTTCCAAGCAGAGTAAGGATATGTTGAGGGAATGGTTTACGAAAACTGAAGGAGAAAAACTGGCTACTAGATGAGATAATAACAGCTTATGCTGAAAGAAATCTCAGGGTTGGTTCAAACTATGGTCTCGTAGTAGCAAGGCACAGAAAGGGAAAGCTGCTTGGCCCATTAAAAAAAAAAAAAAAAGTTGCTTCCAAAGTTCTACCTCTTTCTCTTCCATAAGTTTTTCACCTAATTCATTTATAATGTTTAAGAAATTGGTCTGAACAAAAGAAGCCTAAAAACAAAACAAAACAAAAATGGGAAAAACATTACTCAAATAAGCCTCTTCTTTAGGGTCTTGCTCTACCCCAACCTTAAAATGATCTCTTGTGCTGCACAGAAATTCCGTTTGTGGAAAAACGGTAGGGACATGTGGCGATCAGAATAAAAATATGACAGAAGTGCTACAGAAATTCAGAGGAAGGAATGCAAGTACGGGGGTTATTGTTTTATTTTGCTCACTGCATTTTGCAAAAAAAAAAAATTGTTCCTGTGTTTTCTGTAGTTCACATTCCTGGTGATAGGGAAAATAAATTTATATATAAATAATATGTATATATCTTTTTTAGGTAACAATGATTTACAATCCTGGCTATGATTTAGGAGAATAGGGTCACCCTTCCACAGATGTCTGTGAAGACCCCAATACTACCACCAGAGCGGCCAGGGTCCTTTCCCTCCACAGACCCCCCCACAATTATGTTCCCATTCTCCCCAGTAACATAAACTGGGATTTGCAGTTGATGTCGCTGCAGTTGCCTCAATTCCAGAATCAGATTTCTAGAGTTTTAGTTTAACTTTAGCAGTTGCTTTGTTTTGTATCTCTGTATTCCACATGTGAGTGAAATCATCCAGTATTTGTCTTTCTCCCTCTGACTCATATCACTTAGCACAATGGCCCTTGGAGAATAGCTTCCTCAGAACAGAAACCAGTTCAGGAATTCTAAGCAACAATGCCTAAGATATTGCTGTCCCATTAGACCACGGATCATTTTGATGTATCTTTTACATCACAAAAATAAAAACAAATCTGCCTAGATCTCCATGTCAGGGCAGACCTATTCCTTTACTTTTATCAACGGATATTTAGGGCAGAAGTTTTAGACAAGGAGACCAGGATGAGCTTTTTCCATTAGCTATGACTAAGAACTTGGACAGAAACAGCTGGGCTTGATCTAACAAAAGCCAGTCATACCGTATGGGATTTCTTCGTCTACAAGTAATATTCACAAATCCCCAACAGGGACTCCACTCTGGAACGCTGCTCATTGAACTCCAGCTTACAGCGGATTTTAAGAATCTTTGATTTATTTTTCCCATACTGTCTTTATTTGCCCTTAATGTTTTTGCACAATGATACCTCTTTTGCATTCCTCTTTATATAGTGTCCAGGTTTTGCCAAATATCATAAAGAAACTTTCTGTAAATAAGACCTTTGTGAGAAAAATCAGCGTAATAGTTCGGAATAAATAAGTTCTGACCACAACCTCTCTTACTCAGATCAAACAGCTGCAGAAACATGTTAAGTTTGGGGGAGAAGAATAGATTTACCAACTTTCTATTTTTAAACATCTGGTCTTTTATTATGTAAGAGTTGTAAAAAGGGAGCAGGGGTATAGCCAACAAAGTATGTTTTCATTTAAAAATACATTCTATGTTTTTATGTGTTTCCATGTCATTTTGCTCTATGAGTAAAGAATTTCACATCTCTCAAGATTCAACAACAGAAAGAAAGTCCAGAAACTGTGTCAAATTCTGAGAAAGATGAAAAATGAATCATTAGGGCATCTCAAATAGATTTGGGGGAGCCCAACTGAATATCTGACTTTTTTTCTGTGCCCCCAAATAGAAGTCTTTATTATGATTCATGGAGTCATTGTTACTATTATTATTTTTTTTTGTTCTGAGAGTTAACAGAATAATGATATTTAATTGAGAACAGAAGATAGTTAAATCACTTTAAAAACCGAGCAAATACTTCAATCATACAGATAGCTCAAGAAAATGAAGGAAGATCTGGGACACAAATTCCATCAGCACTCTCAAATTCATAGCTAAGGAGTGGAAGAAAGGACAATTGTGAGATTACACAAATTATTTTCAGAAGTAAAACTGAGGCATTAGTGAGACTGTGAGAATGATGAGACCATTTAACCTGCAAAATTATCTAATTTATGATTTTCCAAACTACTTGATTAACCTGTGAAGTCCATATAATCGGAAACAGGCTTTGACGCAAGACTGCCTGATCAACATGGCTTAATTAGCACATGTTGTTCTAATATTTACATTTGTAGATAAATAATTGGATTTTTCCATTTCCTCAAATTCCCTGACAGACACAAATGAAATTGATGGCAGATGAAAACTAGTTGTTTTGGATCATATGGGAAATGACCTCTTCAAGCCTTTTTATTATCTTCTAGCTTTCCATTAATCATGTTGTTTATGAAATCTTCTTCAGTTAAAATTTTTACTGCCAACCATTCTCCTATCCCAACTTTCTTCCAGTTCCTGTTTACATATAGGCATTTATTCATTCTTTCATTAAACATCTAACATACTCCAGGTAATATAGACCATATTTGTTTACTTTCATGTTTCCTCTATGTCTGACGTAGGTTTGGCTGCAAATTTTTCTCCCTCCATTGAATTCCTCCTCTTTCTTTTCATCTGTCACCCCATCTTCAAGACTCAACTTGTATCGCTCAACTTGAACTCTTGTTTTTGACTATGACAACTCAATCTAAGTCATCAGTGCTCTCTTTTGTAGACAATTAACTTCCTTATCAACTTGGCCTAATCTGTCTACAAGTTACCAAATTCTCCATGTCAGGGGCCCTGAGAAGTAGTTTTTATACAACAGTAAATACAATGAATGTTAAGTGCTGAAAATTATGGGTTGCTAAGGAAGAAAGAATCACTAAATAGCTGACTGACACTGAAGGAATGACTCTGACTGAGTGCCCAGAAGTCATCAAAGCATATAAATTAAGGCAAGAAGACTGAGGAAGTCTTATGTTTCCCAAGGGGTAAAGAAACATGGCACAAGAGACTTGTTTTTAGAAATTACAATGAATACAGCAGCAATGCTTAAATTCTTAAAGGACCTGGAAGATGATTCTTTTGGACTATGTTGCCAACAGCCTCCCCCAGTGCATTGCAAAAGAAACTTGATCTAAGTCGAGATGGAATAGCACATACACTGTTTGTTGTTGTTGTTGTTGTTAGTATTTTACTTTAAAATTGGTTAATTTGCAGCATCATTGGCTTACAACACTGTATAGAAGGAAGGAGGTGCGGCCCCCTTCAGATCTATGTAACCACATTATAATCACCACCCTACCCATAATCCTTCACCATATACCAGCAGGCCCCTACCAAATTGTTAGGCCTCTTTCCTTCCAGACAATGTTTACCTTCTTCTTTCTCAGTTTTACTTGGGATCATTCTTTCATAATCTTTCACCATATACCAGCAGGCCCCTACCAAATTGTTATGAGGCAGGGGCTTCTGAGAGCATACATTCTTCTTGCTAGAGATTGTGTTGTAGCCTCCTCCAGCTATAACTCCCCTTATTATACCTCCAAATAAATGAGCTAATGAAATAACATGTACGTATTTGGGAGACAATGGTAATGCCCAAGCAGAAAGTAGCAATTAAAGATAAAAAGTAAAGAGATCTCATATCCAGCCTGGCCTGCCCAGCCTGCCCAGCCTGCTCCACACCAGAGCAAAATGTGTCCCTAATTTATGGCCTGGACTATAGACACTAAAGCTCATGGAATAGTGGGTGGAAGGTAAGTAAATAGAATTCACTGAAATCTGCTGTCTCTAAAATGGTATATGTAGCCAGCTTCAAGGAAGATGCCTCTTTCCTTCCAGACAATGTTTACCTTCTTCTTCCTCAGTTTTACTTGGAACCATTCTTTCTAAATTCTGCCCTTCCTCATCAAATACCCTCCTCATCCCACTTCTTGCAAGAAACTTGGCCACATTTTTTCACCACCTATTTAATCCCATTGATTGAGAGCTGAGAAAATATATCTTCCAGGTAAAATTTTAAAAATAGATTCCACCTCCTTCACAAAAATCAGAGACATTCTGGAGGCTTGGAAAAAGTAGTCACTCATAATAAGAAATTCATTTGGCTATTTTGCTGGCTTCAGGCATTTTAAAAATCCAACTGCAGTCTGCTTATTAATCTGCTTAGGTACAGGACTGGACTTCATTTCATGTTTTAGACCCAGACATATTTCCAGCATGCTTCAGTCCAAGCTGCCCTCAGGAAAGGTCACCAAAGCATGCGTTGACTCTCCATGGTACAGGTCCCCCTAACACGAGCCATTCTCCACTTTACAACACGAGCATGTTTGTAATTATTTGATTGTCTGTTCTTACTATTATCCCAGAAAAGCAGAGATTGTATGTCTCCTCCATTGCTGTATCCATAGTGTCCTATGATGTTAACACAACACTCAAAACATACAACAAAGATAGAAGGAATAGACAGGGCTTCTGAATTTCAACTTGGGTCATCTGTATGACTCCTGAACTGTTGAATCACTCAGCTACAAAACTTATCTGATTGCTTCAGTTTATGAGACCAAGAAAGACACTCTGCAGTGCTCCAGTTTAATTTATTACTTTTTAAAATATGGTATATTAAGACGAGGATATTCTGGCCCTCCCAGGTGGTACAGTGGGTTATAAAGTGCAGCACTGTGAAGCTGGCCAATGCCGCTTGAATGAGAGTTCAATCACTGCCCTGGAGGTGACCCACATGGTGCAGCAGACCTCTCCTGACCCACCCGCTGCTCCCCTCAGCAGTGTACTTGGTCAATCTGCCTGTTCTGCTCCCCACTCTGTCTCAGGTGAAACCTCTTACCACTCTTGCACCTCTGGCCTATCTCCAAGTTCTATAAGCATAAATAAAGCTTAAAAAAAGAGGACACCATTTGAGTAACAGAAAAACTCCCTAGTTTCCATGTTGTTATGCATACCTGCTGTATTACATTTTAGTGGAAAGTACACCACAGTTTCAGATTATATGGGTGAAAATAAAGCAAGGGGGATGGTAATCATATAATGAAATAGGTGAAGGAATAAATACATTATAGAGAAATGAAGGAATTTTTGATAATGTAAACTCTTTAAGCATTTTCTGAAGAAGCTGCACATATATCCCCTGACAGTGAGTCTGCAGCTGAATCTCTGTTGTGGCAGATGGTTTTTAATGGTGAGACCAGTGTCTCAGAGCTGAGTATTTTCAATCTTCCAGATGCCACATGACTTAATAAGGTATATCAGAAATACAGAGTATGTGGATATCTCCTTTCAATGTGTAATGATAAAGGAATATAAAATTCCAACATGAATTAGAAGAAACTACCTTTTAATATATCTACTAATTTGGATATGCTGTAGTTATATTTTAAAATTTATGAATTTTTAAGAAAACATGACATTTATGAATTTACTTTTTATTAATAAAGTACCATTGTTTGAAATCTCTGCTCATAGTTTGACAATGTATGGTTCTCCCTTTAAGAGTGGTTATGTAGCTCCCCTCCCCCGCCCCCACCAATGTACCTCATTGGCTATTAACTCCTCCCCTCCCACCCACCCTCACTTCTGGAAGCCTCAGACCTCTGCTCAGTAAGAAAGTATGATTTTACAAAAAATATTTATACTTGATACATGAGAGGGAAAAGCATTCACAATAAAGAAACTTGAAGGACAAAAACGACAAGTCTTAAACTTATCATATTTTTCTCCCACTCATACTGATGAGCTTAATATTGGTGGTAAATAAAGCGAGAGTTGATAGAGAGGTCTAGAAATATTTTTATCTCTCTTTTTATTGCTTAGGAAGCTTCTAAAATTCATTTCATATTTTTGATTGTTCTATCAATTTTTAAAAATGACTGAGTCAAGTGATAGGCAAACACAAAGAGGCTGATGTGTGGCTTAGATACTAGCAGGAAACATTTTGTATCCTTCAATATCAACTCAGTAAAGTTTAAGAGGGAAAATGCAATGTCTTCATTTCCTTGTTTAAAGCTTAAGATAAATAGTGATGTGTCTCTAGAAACCATTATTCTGATATTGGGCAATACCAGTGTACATATTAAATTAACATTTACACTGTGCAATTTATATCCATTTCTGGGAAAATTTGTTTAAAAAGAATTTTAAGCTGTATTTTCTCAGGCAACCTGCTCAGGACCCCTCTCTACTCAGAGAGATTTACTTCCTTCTCCGTATCTGGCACTAAATCTCTTACTTCTTTGCCTAAATAGATAGACTAATATACAGACAGACCAATAGATATATAGATTTGATAGACAGACAGATAGATAAGACAGACAGACAAAGATAGTCTTTCCTTTACTTGCTTGTTGGAGTCACCTGATTTAGTCAATAAGTCAGAAATATTTAGATTTTTAAAGGTTAAAATATAGTGTGTCTTGTATTTTACTGAAGAGCTAACTCACGTAGGGACTGCTCCTGTAAGACACTCTTAACTTAAAGGTGGAATATGGTCTACATGAGACATCCTGTAGCATTATTGATTCATTGCCTGATGAGCAAAATAATGTGTCTTATAAGATTGGTGAAAATAAATCCTGTCCTGAAAGCTGTCTGAAAACATTTGATAAGGTTTAAAAAGTTTTGAGTATTTCAAATGTCAAATTTGAATTCATTCGTCAGAGCATACTTATGAGTGGTTGTGTTATGACAGGGAGTCATTTCTTCTAGAATAGTAATAGTTGGTTACTTTCAGATAATATTATCCGTAAGGTGGAGTGTTGAGTTCATATTAGTTATTAGGTTTCATAAAAGCCAGATATGGATTGATCTGAGCAACTCTGGAAAACATTATATTTTATATAAATGACTTTCCCATTAAAAGGGAAGGGGGAGTAGAGGATAAATCTATACTAATGGAAGAAAATCCTAAAAATTAAGATACATTTTCTACAGCTTCTCTTTTTACTTGAACCAGTTCCCAAGCAAGACTTCCATTTAATTTAAAGAATTCTTTCAAGTCTAACCACATTGATAGCCAGAATGAAGTGAGTCCTGGAGGAAACATTATGTTTGTAATGTGCCTCTATTTCTGTAACCTATTTACCTCATAAAGCCTGACAGATGACTGCAAAGCACTGCCTCAAATTCATGCAGGGTTCGTAGTAAAAACTCTTGTTTGAACATTACTAACATTAGATATATATTTTGCAGTGAGATGTTGGGGTAGAAGAGTAGGTCTTAAAAGAGAAAGTGCTTTCTCTCAACATTATGAAGGTTATAAACCACTCTATATGCATTCAGTACCTTTAAAATATTGCCCAAAGGATGGTTGAGGAATAGGTATTTGAGAATAAGATTATTATAAATCAAAAACTGGGAGTTCAAATGGGAAACCAAGATAACACATCACTTTATGTACTACTTATTAAAAAACAGGAGCTCAATTGGAATTTTTATGTGTGCTCCCAAATACTATTGCATTAATATAAATTGGTGACTTTTTGTATTATTTTTTTTTCTCAAATCTAAGAAACTGTAGTGAATGGGAGTGAAAGTTACAAAGTTACTAGCCTAAGTGTTCAGGGAAGAGAAAATCCACCACCACAAACAGAATAAGAGCCCAGTGCCCACTGAGGCTTACAGGTAAAATTAAAGTATGGGACAGTGTTATTGCAACTTTGATTAAAATTACTTCACAGTCTTTGTAACATACAACGTTTAGTTATTTTTATGATGCAGACACTTTTTTGTTTCCCATGATCTAACACATGTGCGGATAGTTTGATGTGCTTATGTGAAAAATGTGAGCTTTAACAAAAAAGAATTTATATCAAGTCATAAGGAGTGTATTCAAAACAAATGCTCTTTTCGGAATTAGTCACCTTGGGAGGCCACGTATACCTTACTTCTATGATGAAGCCACCATTAAAACTACATGGAATTTCTATTTCTCTTTTGGAATTCTTTCATAGCCTGCAGTAATAACACGGTAATCAGAATAGTCATAGAAACAAAGATGTGTCCTTTTAAATGGTACATTCCACTTTTGCCAATAGCCTGGAGGTATTCAGAGCCATTTGATTTTAATTTTTAAAGATGTGAGATTGATTTTCCTGTTTGGCTTATGACTGGGGACCACACAGCAAGCGAAAGAATTATGATCAAAGAGGAAGCCTGGGGAAAACAACAGCTTAGTAGATTCCTCAAGGGTACCCCAAATCCAGAAATCTAAGGGCAAGCTCAGGCAGAGAATATTTAGCTGTCCAGAGAAGCCAAAAAAAGATTAATTTATTATTGAAGACAGTGTCTTCACAGGGAAGCAGAGGGTGTGTGTGCGGTGGCTGGGCTTTAGGTGAAAGGCACCTACTATGTGCCTTCATTGGGTTGGTCATTCTATCTAAAACACCTGATGTTTCTGTGAGTGGTATGTGAACAGCTGTTCTTGGTTGAGGTAAGGTAAGAGGACTTCACAGTTACTGGAAGCCGATTTGGGGAAAGACTTGTTTACTGGGTTTTGGGGGAAAAAAGGCTGAGGTATTCTGCCACAAAATTATGATGGCATGGCTAAATTAAACACGATATTTTTAGAGATGGCATGGGAATCTCAACAAGGAAATCAAGCAGGCAGTAAAGAAGAGGAAATGAGAAAACCAGATTCTGGACTTTTGGTTGAATCCTTTTCCCAGAAGACAGTGATTTCTACACAGATTTTGCTAGTGTCCATTATGACATTATCGTGGATGAGTAGGAGAAACATCAGTTGGGTAAGTTAATATATGATTAATAGAACTTCCAGGAAGTTACAAACAAGTCTTTGTAATCCAGAAGAGATACTAGAAGGAGAACTCAGTTCTTTCTAGCAAATGTAACCAAAGCTTAACAAATCTGTATGGTATACAGAATGGAAAAGGAGGCACATATGATAAAAAAAGAAAAACTCTAACGCAATGATGATCTTCAATGTGATTACATGAGAATATCTTAAAGTAGAGCAACTTCAGAATAAATATAAATAAACGTGTACTCACATGCAACTCATGTTGCACCGAGAGTGTGTGAGAGACTGAACTTAACAGGAGCCAGAAGAGCTGCTGGTCTATGTTACAGGCAACTCTGTGAGTTTAGCCAGTCAGGTGACTTTCTTTCTTTCTTTCTTTTTGAAGTAACTGTGGTTTGCAACACTGGTTATCATTTCACCAACTATGTTTACACTTCCTGTGTGTGATCCCACACTATACCCTCCACCAAGGCTCCATCATAGCCCACTCAGCTCCCGTCCCCTTACCTTTCCCTATATTCCCACCCCCCTGTGGTGGCTTCACTTCTACAGCCACATTTCTAGGACTTATTTTATTTTAGTAGGCTCCTTTGTTTTCTTTCTCTAAATTTCATATATGACCAAAATCATCCGGTATTTGTCTTTCTTTCTCATATTTCATTTAACATCCTGTCCAGTTCCATTCATGTCACAAGTGGCAAGATTTCTAAAGAGTATTCTGTTGTGTATAGAGCTGTATATACAGCAAAAATTCTTTACCCAACTCTTGTTGGACACCCTAAACAGTGTATGCATGAATAGGTTACTTCAGATTTCCCTACAATTCTAGTCAATTTTTTTTTATAGCAAGTAAGCCATAGTCATTTTTTTTTTTTAAGTAACTGCCAGAGTCAAAAGAGTTGGCAAAAGTTTGCTTATTTCTCATAAGCTGAACAATTAGATGGCAATATGTATTCAAAAGATTTTTGAAGAATGTATGTTTGAGTTTTTACATTTAGGGTTTTTTCCTAAAGAAACAGTGATAAGTGCACCAAACCCTGTTTGTGTAATGTTGACTCTCATAGTGCTATTTATGTGACTGCAAACAGAAAACAGGCTTAGGGTCCAGTGAACAGGGAAAGGTTGAGTAGCTGATGATGTTACAACTCTTAAGTGAAACACAATACATATTTTCGGAGCCATCATTCAAAATGCAAAGAGGTTAATAATATGTTGTTGAGTGAAGAAAGCCAGTTAGAGAAGAGTGAGTGATATGATTTCTTTGTATCTGCTTGTCTAGCTCTTGGTATCTATGTCTGTATTATATGGTTAAAAGAACATGTGCATTTCATAAATAAAACATGCATTTTGCTATGCTATGCAAAAACTTTTGACTGATATTTTTGTTATTGCAAATTAGGTATTTGTATAGCTAAATTTCAAAATGAATGTTAAAATAGCTATTTGTGAAACTAGAGAGATTACAGGTAATTTAATTCCAGGTTCATAATAACAAAATATTTAGTTTCTTTCCCTATTTATTAATTCCATGTTGCTCAAGGAATAATATTTAGAAAATTCTTAAAAGGTTAAGTAGAAACACAGCTCTCTGATTTTTGAAGTACTATCATTTTCCTTGCTACCCATTAAGCAGAAAACTCCCACTATAAATATTTATAGAGTACTTTTCTCGGGGTCTTTCACAACTAGATTCATTCTAGGTCAAGTATCAGTGTAACTTAGTGACACGCTCTTTCAAAGTATGCCATGTCTGTTGTGAATATAAATAGACATCTACATGGCTGATGGAGAAGGTGTGTTTTAATAAACAAACAACCAACGTTAAGTCGATTGTACAGAGTCAAAGCTCCTGGAGTCCAGCGGTGGCTCCAATGTATCACCTAAGGCAGCTGCTGACAGCGCTGTGCTTTCACACGGAAACAGTCTGGCAAATCTTTCTCCAAGGAGCAAAGGGCTATAAGAAGAGGAGTCAGTATATTACACAGCTAAGACACTGCTGCCGATTTAAAGGTAATTTCTCCTGAGGTTCAGAAGTTAGTAGAGACATAGTGGATAAAAACAAAAACAAACAAACAAACAAACAAACAAACAAATCAACCTCACCAAAATCTGAAACAAAATGGGAAAAACTCTTGCCGGCAAGCTGACTCAGTGGATAACACACTGAAAATAATGATATTAGCATTGTTTACTTTTTTTCACCAGATTCTTACGCTAAGTACACTTTAAATAACAAATTACACACAACGATGTACATGACGAGTGCTAAAGTTAAGTAGGAAGTTAAAATGAAAATGTGGTAAATTATCAGCAGTCACTTGGGGGAGTTAACAGTAATTTTATATTTTAATGACTTTTTTTTTTTGCTCTACTTTTGTCTATCTACTGACTAGTCCACATTTTAATCTTGTGATTTTTAACGTTTCCAGGTCACCTTATGTGACAGTCTCTACCGATGTAAGTCCACCTCACAGAACAGATGCCCAAATAATAATTTAAAATTTCTGCATTTATTTTAATTTCTTTCAAATTTTTATTTGATAAAATATTATACTAAGGTGAAATGATAACTTGACAATTAAGCATTTGAGTCTCTCTTACTAGTATTTGAAATGAAAATTCTAGATAGCATGGGATTATGAGGAGGAAAAAAATAGAAAAATTCTACCTTTTCTAAGCAAATAATCACATGGACTTTACAAATGAAAACTACAAATCCACTTGTGGCCATATATGTCTTGAAGTGATCTTGTATGATCTGCTAGTGGGCACAGGAGGAAGGACCATATACACAGAGGTGCTTACAGAGCATAAGTAAAAACTGGTCCTGACCCACAATCCACAATCTTCACCTACAAACTGTCCCACAAAGACATCCTTTTAGGCAGTAACAATAGGATTATTTTTAAACACTCTTAACATGACATTCTACATGTATTCTGTCCATTATTCAAAATTCGACTCACAAATGCAGTCACCCAACTATTGATAAATATTTGTTGATCATGTACAGTAAACAAGTTACTGAAGGTGTACAAAGCTAAGGGTGAGTTCTTTATCTTAATCGTGTCTAATAGAGGAGATAAGACATGTACACAAATATCTGTAATGTAATCCAATACTCAGAGTAAGTACCATAAAAGAGATATGAATAAAGAATCCTGGTAGTTTGGAGAAGGAAGAGATTAGTTCCAGTGCAATACAGTCATCTACTGTTGGCATAGAAACCATCAAAAGCTGGGCAAATATTTGGAACATAGCCCATGGAAATATAAGAAGCCTAGTTCTGTAAGACAGCCAGCATATGTGAAAGTACTTTGGTCACTGGAGTGATAACTGCAGTTACTTTAATCATCTCCATTTCCACATGTTTTAGTTTCTTTGCCAAAGTCAGATATATATTTCTACCAACAAAACATACATTCTATTGTTTTGATGAAAATAGCAATCCAGAGAAATCCATAGCTAACTTCATTCCATCTTCTAGAAACATTAAAAATAAATATTTTGCAGATAAATATACTTTCATCAAAACAATAGAATGTATGGTTTGTTGGTAGAAATAAGCCTTTGGAGATCACTTAGATGTGGGTGGAAGGTGTAGATAACTCTGTTGAGCAGCCATTCAAGGCCATAGCAAACATCTAGGAGAGACAGAAAAGTAGACTTGGAGCTGTGAGTCCAGGAAGAAAAATACCTTTGACTTTTCACTGATGGCTTCTGAACATTCAAGATGAGAACAGTTACTCAGCAGAAAGTGAATGCTTTAGAAGCTTCCATATTATCATAAAGTACCAACAACAGAGATCTTACAGCTATTTAATGTGCATTATAAATGGTGGGTGAGCGATACTAAAATTCTACTAAAAAAGGGTTTTTGTTCCCTCAATTATAACCATAACACAATAAAACTCTCTTATTTTCTTTCCAAATCTGGTGAATAATATGGTTATTAGTTTTCCATTTACTGAGCATTATTGCTGTGTTTCTAACCACAAAAATCACTATGATTGCCCTGTGCTAAGTGGAAGGATGTAACATAATTCCTTAGGAAAAAAAAAAAAGCCAGAGGTTATACTTGTAAATTGTTTGGGATATAAAACAATGCATCCCTCCAGGCCTTCTTATTATAGATAGCAGCGATTGACAGACTGTATTACAGTTAGGAGCTTGAGAGAGCCATGCTATGAATTAAGCACAAGTGAATAATGTGTACATAAATGTTTCATAAGTCATCCAAAATCAATGCTAACCTATTTCTTTTATCAGAATCTGGAGAGATCCAACCAAATTTTTAAAAATTAAAAATGGATAAGCAGTATACAAGAAAATGAATATCATAATTTATTTGATGTCATTTTAATGGATTCAATTTACTTTTCTCTATTTGCCAGTGTCGAGTTCAATTGTAGATGATAAGTCTTGGCTATTATTGTAAACATATCTTTTGTGCTCAAAATTACTTACAAAATGCTAATCAGGCTTATTTCCTGCTCAGTTCTATTAGCTTAGCCCTTGAAAGCATAGTTCCTAAGATTTAGAGACAGTTTTTTGAATAGTCAAGACCTCCCTATGGCACTGGGAAATTAAATTTGCTTCCTTCCCTGCTATTGCAGAATGCTTATTCCATCAGGAGTAATTTACTCTAATTAGGGGCTATGTGTTCTGAAAATATAAGTACTTCTTTCATGAAAAATTTAATGTTGTGCAGTTTTTATGTTCCTGTCAACTTCAAGAAGAAACTTATGACCAAAACCCTCTGATAGAAGAATGTCAGACAAGGCCCAAGGGAGATTTCTGGTCTTCAAATAGCAGGGAACTCTAATTAATTATCAGCCTACAAATTCCAGTCACATGATTAGATAATTACGAAGTGTTTTCCAAGTCTGATCTGTCCTCTATACGTTGCAGGAATGAATATTGTTTTTAAGTTCCCTCTCACAAAGTGACCTTTTATTCAGGAGAGGAACCAAGAGGGAAAGTCCTATACCTAAGAGGCACAGCAGTAGACACATGTCTGAAAAGGCAGAGATGACCATCATACTGGGCATACCAAATGGCTCTACTCAATGGTTTTAGAAAATAACTTATTGCATTTGGAAAAAAATAAACAGCTGCTATATCTTAGACCCTTTCTGGACATCCTTCTGACACATGATATCCTTATAATATAAAAACAGACAAACCATTCACAAAGCTGAGCTGAATGGTTTGTAAATGACTGGTTTGTAAATGGAAGTTCTTCAGGCAAAATGCCCTTAACTTGGGAAGTTTATCCAATCTTTACAACACTGATGATTTCCACAGTCGGTGTCATAAAGACAAAAAGGACTGTAGGATTAAATCTTCACATATATTTGAAAGCATTTTTAGGTTTTGTACTGGGGTTATTTGCTTTATGCAGGTCATATGAATTGTGTGGTACTTCTGATTAAGAGCCAAGGTCATAGTCAGAAGGTTCTGGAAGCCATCTTGGTAGTTACATCATGCAATGCTCATTAACAAACCATATATTTGAGTTTTAGACTATCTTTTTACTTATTTTGTATTATATTACTTTTTTTATTGAGGTAACAATGGCTTACAATACTGTGTATGGTTTAGGGTACAGGTTCACAACCTCTTTGGATATGTGTTTCCACACCACACCCATCAAAGCACCATCATCCTTCATCATAATCTACTTGGGTCCCTCCTCCTTTTGCTCTCCTCCTTCGTTTATCCCCTCTGACTGCCTTAATTCTACAATCAGATTTCTAGTGTTTGTTTTACTGTTTGTATGTTCTTTGCTTTATTTCTCTAGATTCCATTTCATTTGACATATCCCCTCCTGTTCCATAGATGTTGCAAGGAACAGGGGTTCATCTTTTTATGACCAAGTAGTATCCACTGTCTACCTATGCCACATCTTCCCAATCCACTGTTCTGCTTTTGGGCACTTAGACTATTTTCATATTTGACTATTATAAACAGTGCTGCAGTGAACTTAAAGAGTGTGTGTGTGTATGTGTGTGTATGTAAATATATGGGATATATATAATAAGTGTTTTCATATACAGAAATTTTCATTACCTTTAATATCAGCTAAGATTTTCTTAGATCTACACACTGAGAAAATGAAATGGATAATTAAGCCTAAAAGTTATGTATGACTTTATGACCCCATTGTTCATGAATTCAAAGAGATGTGTCACTTTAGAAACAGAGGTTCAGAAATAACACCAGGAGGTTTTCAATTTCCCACAAAGGTTCCTTCAGAGTAATGAAGGGTATATGAGAAGGATCACTGAAGTGTTGCTAAAACATCCCCCAAATTTTCTCTTTATTTCTAAGAATAATGCAGCTAGCAATACTGATAAGAAATATCAGTATCAAATGTAGATACTTTTGAGCACATAGGATGGAACTACCTTAAACTTAAAGTCATGAATAATTTCAGTGGGTGTAAATTCTATGTTCACTAACTTTTCTTAAAGCTCAAATTTCCCATTAATTCATAACAGTTTGATCCATTTTTGTGAAAATGGTTTTTAAATATGTAGACTTAAATTTCAACCTTATAACCAACTGCTTCATTCATTCTTGACTATTTAAGCTGAATCACATTTATTATTATGTTTAAGTTTTACTTTGATGTTCTCTTTCATCTTAATATTATGTTAAAAATTATATTTAGTAAGTCAAATGAGTATGAATAAAGGCAAATACATTTCACATTATACAGGGTACCCTTTGTGTTCATCATATTTAAAATTATGATTGCATAATTTTAGGTAACATTATTTGGAGGATGTAATCAGTAAATACATATTATCTTGACTAAAAATATGAATTTGCTCCCATTTGTATGCTTTGTTTTAGAGCTAGATATCATTGTTATTCTTGTGTTAAAGGATCATATAACTTGCCAATAGGCAAAAAATATATTAATAGGCAATTGATTCAAATGCAATTTAATAGCTTAAACAGTTTTTTTTTTTTTTTTTTAGGATTTATTTCTTTATACATACAGAACTGGGGTACAGTTCAACCAGGGGTGCAGGGGTGTTGAGAGGATTCACCAGAGATAAAGTGGGGAGCAGAACAGGCAGATTAACTTAAATACACTACTGAGGAGAGCAGTGGGCGGGTCAGAAGTAGTCAGTCACACCATGTGGGTTACCCCCTTGGCTGGAGATTGTACTCCTGCTGCAGTGGCTGTGATCGCTTCACAGTGCTGTGCTTTAACCTGCTGCACCACCAGAGAGGGCCCAAAGGTTTTAACACAGTAAAAGTCCATAGTTAAAAATATGCATTCTATATGCACCAAAACAAAATAAAACTTAATATTGTGATTTTTTCTTTCTTTCTTAGATTGCATGACAGACTGACTAGAATTGAAATTTGAGGGTCAAATTTCCAGTGTTATAAATTTTACTTTATTGAAGCAACACTGCAATATAACATACAAGTTTCGAGTGCACATCACTGAAAATCAACATAGTATATGGACTACATTATCCACTAAAATCCAATGCTAACCTTCACCTTGTAATTGCCCTCATTATTTGAATTTTTTCACCTCCTTTCTCCTTTCCTTCTAGTAACTACCAGTTGATATTGTAGTGCAAAAGTTTATTTTTATGTTATTTATTTCTTCAGCTTGTTTTCTCTGGATATCACATATAAAACCTTCTCAATTCATCCATGTTGTTGCAAATGGCAAGATGTCAACTTTCTATTAAATAACTAAAGTGTTTCATTATATATATATATATATATATGCATATGATACAAAATATCTGAATATAATCACACACATTTTCTTTACTGATGCCGAGTTCTTAGCTGTTGTAAACCATGCATCAGTATACAACATGAGGCATAGATCTCTTTAAATTATAGTCCTTCCAGAGTTTATTAGTAAACTTGTACTACTATAAAAATAAGAAAAGCAACACAAAGTCAACAGTGTTAAGCACTCTAAATGGCAATCTATGAATATCAAATCCATGAAAGTCATCAAAACTGTCAATGTGGAAAGTGGCTAGAAGTCACACAGCAATCACGCAACAAAGGAGAGAAGAGTTTCAAATTATCTGGTCCTCTATTTCATCCTAATTACCTTTTAAAACAAGAAGGAAAGGGTCTGAATCTATAAGAAACTTCAATATAGCCAAAACATTTCAAAGTCAGTATACAAGTTTTTCATCCTAAGCCTGATACTTCCCAAATGGCTTTTATACTGCAAAGACTTAACGGGGTATGAAATGACAAGGATTTCCACTGAGGTTGGCTCAGCAAGCTCTAGCCAGCAATCACCAGCCCTAGGAAATCCCATGCATACCACCACTGCTTTTTAAAGTTTTCTCATTTCCTAGTATCCAAGTTGAGGTGTTTTTGCCTTTTCTACAACAGGATCATTGCCATTCTAACAGATCTTCCAATTATCCCAACCACATGCTTGCGAGGCCAAAACAAGACCACAATCTAAAACCCAGATACTGTTAGAATGCAGTGTGCTGCTGCTGACAGTTGTGAACACTTTTGCCAACTGAAAACCCCCAAACTTTGGCGCTGCCATAATTTTCATTTCAGTAAAATTCAATGCTTTATTCATTTTGAGATTGTACCTACAGTTATTTCAGTAACATTCCAGGCAGTTAAAGTAAGTGCAGAAGGCTTCAACATGTTCTCATAAATGAAAAAAAAAATTAAACAATGATTTGTCTATATTTTCTCATGATTAAATCTAACTGAACTAGGAATATATTCACCAGCTGCATCATTGGCAAAAATCTCGTCTCTCATGCTACACACAGATGGATCACAGTTTTTTTCCCATGTTATTTACTGTCACCTTTAATCTTTTGAATTAGTCCAATTAAGTACTTTTTCATGTCCCCAAAATTGTAATAATTCATATTTGCTATTCTTTCATTCTTTTGAAAATCCCAATAGTGCTATAATATCACTGTAATTCCATTGCAACATAAAAGTGCTATTAGAGAAATTAACTTGGATTTGATCACTCACAAGTTGACAACGTGTTACATTCTACCATTGAGGGAGCTTAAATGTCTAAGGTATGCCTTAGTTGGTAGGCACAGCTGTATTAGAAATCCTAGTACTAAAAAGCAAAACTTATTTCATTACATAGAAATAGACACCAATGAAAAACAGACTGCACCTTAAGAGGTGAGTTGAGATCTCTGTTCTTGTCCAAAGTTATTCAGTTAAGAAAAGTACTTTTTCCTCAACCATTAAAACCCCTTTAACCATTTCTGTACCTCTCTTAATTTATTTTTACTCTTTTTTTAAAAAGAGTTATTTATTTATGCATACAGAGTTGGGGTACAAGCCAGAGGTGCAGGGGGAGTGAGGGGATTCACCAGAGACAGAGTGGGGAGCACAAGAGGCAGATTGACAAAGTACAGTGCTGAGGGGAGCAGCAGATGAGATAGGAAAGGTCTGCTGTGCCCTGTGGGTCACCTCCCTGGCCAGGATCTAACTCTGTGCTACAATGGCTGTGGCTAGCTAGCTTCATAGTGTTCTACGTTAACCCCCTGTGCCACCACCCTTCTCTCAATTTTACCCTCCTTATGATTTTGCTCTATGTATTCTGAATGCTGTAGGAATGTGGCTTAGATGTATTGTTTCATAAATAACATAGCCTGACTCCATGAATAAGTAAATACTTAATTTCATTACTTGTCAATCATTTATTCATTCAACAGATATTTATTAAGTAAAGTGTAACTAATTAAAACAGTAAACATTTTCATGATTATGTATACACAAATAAAATATATGCACATAATTTCAGCAGAGACTGAAGCAGTATTGAATAATTAAACATAAAATCTTTTAAGAAAGTGTAGCAGAGTTGTCTGCCTGAAGCTCTGTCTATGCCTGTATACTTAGTGCAAAGAAGATGCCCAATAAATGTTTGTCTATTTTTCCTTTTTTAAAGATCTATTTATTTATTATGCATACAAGAGCTGGGGTGCAAGCCAGAGGTATAGGGGGTGGGAGGATTCACCAGAGACAGAGTGGGGAGCAGAACAGGCAGATAGACTGAACTACACTGCTGAGGGGAGCAGTGGGCAGGACAGGAAATGTCTGCTGTACCGTGTGGGTCACCTCCCTGGCCGGGGATCAAACCTGTGCTTCAGTGGCTGCAGATAGTTTCATAGTGCTGAGACGTAATGCCTTGCACCACTAAAGAGGCCCTAAATGTTTGTCTTATGAAGAAGAGGTTCAGCTAAGTTACTCAGGTAGCTAAGAGAACCATTCCCAGTTGGAATTACTAGGACATTTTGAAATGGATATGATGTTTCAAATACAGCCTGATTCAGAGAAATAAGTTCAAGATAAGTTGTTTCCTCCTCTTTTCCCCACATTACTTCACTTCATCCTGTCAGAGTAACTGTCTTACTGCATTTTAACTTACCTCTTTTATACCCCTTCCTATCCTAGAATATGTACAGTGCATTTCACAATTTTTGTTCGGGTCTCATAAAATCTTTGTGTTCTTAACATGCATATACTTCTCCAAAATATGATAATTGTTTCAATCATCTTTTAAGTAAATAATCTTGGATTTTTACTTTTAAAGCTTTTGTTTTTCAAAGATGATATTGAAAACCCACAACGCTGATTTTATAACTCCACTTAAAGATTTCACATGTGAGCAAGTGAATGTGTCTGAGGAAATTTTTGAGATAAATGTGGTTTTCTTTTATCCCAGAACAAGAACTATAATCTTATATGACATTTTAAAATAATCACCATAGTAACATGCTCTCAAAAATTTCACCCTACGGGAAGTTACTGCAATTTCATTTACTAATATAGTTGCACTTGGGAAGATATTTAAAAATATCCATACACATACAACTTTGTACATTCAAGTCAAAGAGTGACTGCTATAGGATTATCTAGAGCCAACAATTCATAAAGACTATATTATATATGTTTTGGCTAAAATACAGTTGTTAAATTTTATATTAAAGTTAAGTTTTGGGGGATATTCTAGAATACATTGGATAACCCAACTATGTGTTTTCATTAAACCATCTATATCTATGTTAAATGGCCCACTCATCTGGGCTTCAAAGAATTTAGAGGTGGGAAAAGGAAGTGGGGTAATGAGTGCTTACTCTCTAGCAAGCCAAATGCTGGATGTTGGGCAGTGAGAAATTAAAAAGTCCTTGAAGAGTCTGTAGCCTAATGAGGATAACAGATAGATAAACAGACAATTACATTACAGTCCATTAACCATGTTGGCAGAGTGTAAATTGATAGAGTCATTCTGCAGGGCAATTTGGCAATGTACAAGCTGTAAAAACTTGCACACCCTTTGATCCAGCAAGTCTCCTTCTAGCAACCTGTCATTTATCTCTGGACACCTGGTTTCCTCGCTCTGCGTTTGCTCTAATTTTACTGTGATCCTGCATGACTTGGCAATCATACCCAAAGTCAGGTTCCAAAATTGACATGCACAGTTAGACAGTGAGGTCCTGAGAAACAGAAGATGAGGCTACAGTAAGACTGGGGAACTCAGAAAAGTCTAAGGGAAACTGGGATATAACTTCAGTTGAGTAGGAGGGGCAAGAAGTAGGGAAGACTCAAAACATTGGGAAGTAAGCCAGGATTAAAGAGAAGAAATGTAGATGGAAGGGAGTGCTTTGCTTTGCATCTCTGAGGTAATAGAAATAAAGATTCTAGAACAAGGGTGCTCCTGGGAGTCTGCACAAGCCTGGCTCAGATATGAGTTTATAACATTACATTTCAGGTGACCAGAGAGAACTGGCTTGAAGGCCATTGAGCCAATCCTTGAGTTAAGTTTGCTGGAACAGTTTTTTTTTTTTTTCTTCTTCTTCTTCCAAGCATATTAAGATCTTAAAGTCTAAAAGGTTTTGGCCCCAAGTTACCCCATACCACTTTAATTTTGGCTATTCGTTTCCAGTGTAATTCAGATGCTTTGCTGCCAGCTCCTTATATTGACAGTATGTGCTGAGAAGCAAGACAAAGATGCTATCCTTTAGATTCTGTAATCTCACACCGTAAAATCCTTGGCCCATTATTAACTGTAAGTGCAGGATAATTTCCACAGAAACAACTATGTTAAAATTGCTTTCTAGGGTTCTGGCAGAACTTCGAATAAAATCCAGAGAAATGAAAATCCAATGGGAAGCAGAGACGGGGAGAGCACTTCTCACGAGCATACCCCACACTAGCTCCTCACACAGACCTGTGCAGTTTCCATGCAGGAAAAATCAACTGGCATCGCTACCAGGATTTAATTCCAGGATTGTTTCAGGACTCTCGAGCTAGTGGCTGACAAGCAAAGAGCACTGAATGATGATAGAATCACTGCCCCTACACTAACTAGTCAGTAATCTATGGTTAGACCGCTTTGGCTTTTGATAATCCTGACCTCCTTATTATTATTATTATTTTTAATTTATTTTTATTTTTTTGCAATTTCTTCCCTCTTGTGCTTAAAAGATACACCCATTTCTGGCCTTTCCTGGTTCTTGCTGATTGCTTTCCGGGGTCCACTGTTATGGAACTCTGTTCTTGTCTGGTTTGGACCAGGCTTCCTCTTTGTTCTTTCCTTTGACACTGCTCTTGCTTCTCCTAATTGTTTTCTTGGAAATATATCCTTTCCCTAACACTGTATCCTGGTCTTTCTTCCCTCGTAGTCTCTCAGTGAATGTATTCATTGTAAAGTTCTCACAATCACCACCTTATTTTTTTTTTTAAAAGATTTATTTATTTGTGCATACAGAACTGGGGTACAGGCCAGAGGCTCAGGGGTGGTGAGAGGCTTCACCAGAGACAGAATGGGGAACAGAACAGGCAGATTGACAAAGTACACTGCTGAGGGGAGCAGCGGGCTGGTCAGGAGAGGTCTGCCACGCCATGTGGTCACCTCCGGGGCAGGCGGGAATCGAACTCATGCGGAAGCGGCTTTAGATTCTCAGTGTTGTACTTTAACCCGCTGCGCCACCAGGGAGGGCCAATCACCACCTTATTTTACACAAATATCAACTTATTATTTTCAGTGACAACCATATCACAAAGATAAATTTCACATTTCTATCTGGCTCCCAAATGACTTTGAAACCTCCTGATTTTCAAAGCAAAGTTACCACATTTACTGTACACCAGCTTTACCTCCAGACTCTTCTGCAGACACATCTCATGGATATCAAGGTTTCTACTCCAGACTCGTAAAATGACTATCTCAAAGGCGAGTCATAAATCTCTATTTTTTTTGTGTGTATATAAAATAAAATATGGTATAGCTTTTATATACAATAGTCTCTTAAATGTGTACTAATAGTATTTTGTCTAAAAATAGAAGGTAACAGACCTTAATAACTCTATTGCAAAACAATGCCAATCATCATCTAATCCTTCAGAAACTCATAATCTTATTTGCTGATGGAGGGTAACAACTGTAAATTAAAAGTCATTGGTGGGAGACCACTGTAAGATATGATAATAATGAAAAAGTGTGAAATATCGTGAGAATTACCCAAATGTGATACAGAGACAAGAAGGAAGCATGTGCAGCTGGAAAAGATGATAGACTAGCTCAATGAAGGTTGCCACAAACTTTCCATCTGTTAGATACTGTACCTGTGAGGTGCAGAAAGGAGAATGCCATAAAACAAGGCAGGTCTTGGTGGCGCAGCAGGTTAAAGCACAGCACTAAGAAGCTAAAGCCACTTCAGTATGAGTTCAATCCCCGCTTGCCACGGAGGTGACCACATGGTGTGGCAGACTTCTCCTGACCCGCCCGCTGCCCCCCTCAGCAGTGTGTTTCCTTGATCTCCCCCTTCTGCTCCCCACTGTCTCGGGTGAAGCCTCTCATCACCCCGCACCTCTGGCCTGTACCCCAGTTCTATATGTATAAATAAGTAAAATCTTAAAAAAAAAAACAAAATCAAAACAAGGCCGGTCTGCATTTATTAACACTAACAGGGGCCTGCAAGTCGAGCAGTCATTTCTGATATCACCACCACATACTGTTTTGTCTCTACCAGTGCAATCAAGTACCACAATTCTATCACAGAAGACAAAACAAAAGAAAGGGTAATGTTTCCTTCCACGATTACAAGCCATAAACTGACTACTCTTCTAAGAAATAAAATGAGTGATTACATAAAATGGATCTTTATCTTTGTGCTACTGAACATTAAAGACACACATCAGTAAGGAAGCATTTGTTGGGAATAAAAACTCAGGGACTGAATTCCTTAAGACAGATTTCAGGAATTTATGAGTCCATCATCTATTAGTAATTGAGGCTGAAAATAAGGTAATATCTTGTATCAACATCAGTTTCTATGACAGAATTTGAGCAATGAATTCATTTAAGACATTGTAATATTACCTTGTTGTGTGTATTAAACCTCCTTATAAGAAAGTAAGGCAAAATGTCTAAAAGTTTAAAGGGCTAATCATAAAAACTACTTTTTGTAGTGAATTGATAAAGGCTACTCCTCAAAAATACATATGGATAACAGTTTATATCTAGGTTTTGTGCTTCTTTGGTTCTACAAGTTCATGCCCCATATAACAGAGAGGTGTCTAACAGACACTATTCCTACATACTAGTGCTTGCTCTTAACTTCCAATTAAATGGACAAACTACTAATTAAGTTAGTAGTTTTAACTTAAATTTAATTACTAATGACACATTCAATCCATAGTTGTTCTACTTAGTTTATACGATGTATTTCCATTGCTCAGAGAATACAGTATTTGCGGTGTTCATCACTTTTCCATCAGGAAGTTACATATATTCCCATATTTTTTTAGGTTGAGGCTGTGGTAAGTCATCTTTAAGTGCAGAGTCAGTGGCAATGCCCAAATCTCTGAACAATTTAGACTTTTCTGGAAATGGGCTCTAACAGCAGGAGCATTTTTAGAGGTGGGATTGCACACGGAAACAGCACTTCCACAAACAATGAGCCTTACAAAGATGTGGCAATGTTAAATAAATCCCTTATTTTGACATTTAAAAGGGAGCAAAGCATTTGCTGATTTTGCCTGAAAAGATTCTTTACAAAGAAAAATATGTTCCTTCTGAGAAAATTCTAGAAGAAATGGTTTCATTTTTTTTAAAGATAGGAAAAGGAGGTCCACCCTGGTGGTGCAGCAGGTTAAAGTGCAGTACTGTAAGCTGCCCACAGCTGCCTCAGTGTGAGTTGGATCCCTGGCCCCAAAGATGATCCACATAGCGTGGCAGACCTATCTTGTCTCACCCGCTGCTCCCCTCAGCAGTGTATTTCCTCAGTTGGTCTGTTGTGCTCCCCACTCTCTCTGGTGATTCCTCTCACTGTCTATGCACCTCTGGCTTGTACCCTAGTTCTATATGCATAAATAAATAAATCTTTAAAAAAATAAAGAAGGGGAAATCCATTAGTTGGGCTCAAATGAAAGATACATTTTGCAATTACATTTGAGCAACTATCAGATGCAAATAGTAATGCAAGAAAATTAAAAGAGATCTTCCCATAGGAAAGAAGTTAGGCGAGTGGGTATTCTGAAGCTTCTGTGTTCAGGCAGTAAGAATAATTTCTTGATTGTCCTTGATGAGCCACACCAAGTCTACCACCTGTAGTTACTGCCATGATTGAGTGATGAGTGTGTCTTCCTCAAAGAAGACCACATCAAATGCTATGCCCTTTAGCCTTTTAAAGATAAGACAACTAGTGTTATTCAATTTAGAGCTACTTAAGACAAAATATCAGCAATTTTCCAAGCTCTAACACCAAGCCTTCAGTACTATTGTCTGTAGTCATTGTATTTCAGTGTTATTAACAACATCATTATATATTTTGTCATGTGGAAGATGTGATGATACCACCTTGTCTCTTAGTGCAAAGTCATGCCACTGTCTAAGCCTACCGATTTAAGAGATCAACAACATCATCAATGCTTCATTCCTGTTTTAAGCAATGCACACATAGAGGTCCTTTCTGAACAAACCTTACAAATACCGATTCTTACTGTCATTATTAATTCCAAGTGTGACAAACTGATTTCTGGAGTTCTTGCAACCCAGCATGTCCACAGTCTGGCATCCCTGAATGGGCTTCCTTATGCTCAGTTTTTGACCCCAGTACCTCAGTACAACAACTAGCTTGGGATCAACTTCATTTTAATTAAGTACCTTTTTCTGGTGAGAAAGATGTTATTAAATCTGACACCAGACTTCCCCACTGCACCCTGCAGTTCTTCCCATGAGTCCTTATCTGGGGAAGGAACGGGTCCTCTGCTCCCTGTAGCTTGTCTTTCTCTCCATGTCTGCCTTGGGTGGCTTCCTCGAATGTTCTTGTTACTAGTAGGAGGCAGACAATTAGCTTGAGAGCTAGAGACAGCTCTCTCTCTCTCCCTTGCCATATGAAATATGTATTGGGAACCTGCCAGATGTCACATACTATGCTAACTACTCTCTGTATTATCTCATTCTACCCATATTTACAATACTACACATATTTACTTAAAGCCCATGTGGACAGGCACTGCACTCAGAACAAAACTGCAGTATCAAGTATTGAGATAGACACACCCTTCTTTCAGGATAAAGAGTAATTTAAAGGGTTAGGTTAAAAGAGATTTCTGGACCCTCCCTGGTGGTGCAGCGGTTTAAGCACTGCACTAAGAAACTAAAGCCACTTCAGCATGAGTTCGATCCCTGCCTGCCTCGGAGGTGATCATGACGCGGCAGACCTCTCCTGACCCACCCACTGCTACCCTCAGCAGTGTACTTCGTCAGTCAGCCTGTCCTGCTCCCCACTCTGTCTCTGGTGAAGCCTCTCACCACCCCCTGTACCTCTGGCCTGTACCCCAGTTCTGTATGCATAATAAATCTTTAAAAAGGAGAGACTCCTGCTGATATAATTTGCCCACTCTCATTTATTCAAATTGATCCTGTGATGTAGTGCATTTATAAATGAGGCAACAGAAAGCTTTCTCTTTAGCCTTATACAAACTAACGAGAGGGTGATGGTATTCATGGACAAATCTCAGAAGCTAAGTCAAAATTTCTGACATTGACATAAGGAGATACATCTAAAAGAAGCTTTCTTGTCAGTATGAAGGGAAGTGAAGTTGGATGTAATGGAGAGGACAGATTGGAATTGGTTTGCAGTTATGTTGGGACACAAAATAGAAAGTGAGGCCCAGCACATGAAGTTTATCTGCATACTTGAATGAGGCCTCATAAACCTTGAGAACTACATTCTGATGCACTCAAGAAAATTTAGTGTTCAAGGGAAAAAACCCATTAACTCAATCAATTTATCAATTAATTCCTTTATTTGTTTTCTCACTTTTCTAAGAATTTACAATAGACACATCTATAAGTATATGCTAGCAAGACAATGGCAGTAAAACTGGCCCAAATCTCTGACCTCCTAAACTTAGGTGCAAGGGATAGATAATGGGGCTGGAGTTATGATAAATAAGTACAGACTCAAACTTTATTATTTTCAAAAATTGACAAGGTCTGGAGAGGACATGAAATTTAAGTTAAAGGGTGTCTCTGAGCTGAGATCTAGAAAATACCAGACCTAATGGGATCAGGTGGAGAGGTGGGGGGCTTATTCCAGGTGGGAAAAACAGTGAGGACAAACCCACAAGCGAGGAATCGGTGCAATGGCGGAGGGCCCTGGAGAAACCTTTTCTGGCTGAAGAGACAGACTGCTGCTGAGGTTACAGTGTTAGTGGCCTGGCGGCCAGGACAGTGCACCTCACTGACAGCTTTTCTGTGTACTGAGGATGCTGAACAGCATCGCTGGCTTCATTTCACCTGACACCTTCAGCATCCCTTTGGTTAAAACATCCAAAAACTTCTGCGGGTATTGTCAAATGTTCCCAGGAAGCAAAATCGCCCTTTCGAGAACCACTGTTGTAGACATATAGAACACAAACAGGACATCAAAGCCGAGAAACCCTGTCTACAGTCCAAGACGTTATTTTTCTACGTATAATAAAAACTGGTAGTCATCCCGCCTCTTATTATTTTTATTATTGAAAGGATTATAATGCAGTTAGCTCTAACTGCTGATATTTTGGTAAATGAAATAGGAAAGAAGTTGACAATGTTAAGATTTCTTATGGGAAATCCTGTGGCAAAAAGCAGTGAACAGTTCTGTGTTTATTTTACATAAGTGGGTGTCAGTGTGAAATCCCTTGCTGATTAAAAAGAAACACCCAAAATGCTCCTCCCTTATGTAAATCAAGGTAATTAAATAACTGTATGTGTGTAATAAATGGTTGCATTTTCTAGTAGGTTTCATTGTGTCAAAGTCTCACATGAAACTGCATTTTCTGTTGAGTGCATGTCAGCCTTTAGGGTTTTTTCTTTGTGTATTTTTAGCACATGGCTATGTTTTCAGGTTTTAGAAGAAAAGACCTCCCTCCCCCCCCAATTTGGTTTTCTGTATTAGAAAAATTAACCAAGAAGATTATTTTGAGAACCAGAGAAATCACTTCAAAGTGACTGCTTATGGTAGACAGAAAGACGAACCCCTATATTTCTGGATGGCCATAGGCTAATCTCTGCTACCTCACAATACATTTTCCTCCACAGCCAAAGGGTATTTGTGGACAAAAGTAAATTGAAGGTCATGTGATGAGAAGATGGCTCTGGATTATCTGAGTGGACACAATGCATCGCATGTCCCTTAAGTCATGGGAGAGGGAGGGAGATAGGCAGTGTAAGGGCTCTGAAGGCACGTGGGCTACTGGCTTTCAGGAAGGGCTCCCCAGCCAGGGATTCTGCTGTCCAGGAGACGGACAGTAGCTAAGTCCCCAGAAGGAATGCAGCGCTGCGTACACTTTGATGTTATCCCAGAGGAGGCCTTTGTGCTCTTCTGACTTCAGCACTGTACTAGATTCATGTTGCAGTAAAGTCACACGTGTATGGTATTGGATAAGCAGCAATGCTAGTATCTGGTTTTATAAAAAATGGTGTAGAATAAACTCTACTATAATAGTAAAAACAGACCTTTTATTTCACTGTTGTCTCAAAGTTTGAAACACACTAACCAGTTAAGAAAAATTCGTTTGAGGGCCCTCCCTGGTGGTGCAACTGGTTAAGGCACAGCACTATGAAGCATCACAGCCACTGCAGCATGAGTTCTATGTGGGCCAGAGAGCTGAGCCAAATGGCACAGCAGGCCCGCCGGTGATCCCCTCAGTAGTGTATTTCAGTGGATCTGCCTTCTCTGCTCCCCATGCTGTCTCAGGCAAATCCTGTCACCTCCCCACACACCTCTGGCCTGTACTCCAGTTCTGTATGCATAAATAAATAAGTCTTTAAAAAGAAAAGTGCATCTGGGTATCCCTATTTTTTTTTTTTTAAGATGTATTTATGCTTACAGGCCATAGGTGTGGGGGGTGAGAGGATTCAGTAGAAACAGGATGGGGAGCAGAACAGGCAGACTGACTGAAATACTGCAGAGAGGAGCAGCGGGTGGGTCAGGAAAGGTCTTCCGCACCATGTGGGTCAGCTTCCTAGACAGGAATTGAACGCATGCTACACTGGCAGCGAGCACTTCATAGTGCTGTGCTTTAATCCGCTGGGCCACCATGGAGGGCTGGTATCTCTATTCTTAAGTATTCTTCCTGAGCAAGTTTCAACTTCCAAGTGTCATTTTGTTCTCAGATACCTTCAGAACATCTTCTGGAAGGATCAGGGTACTATTGAAACTTCCTCAATGGCAGATCATCTCTTTTGATATTTCCAAAAAGGCTTTTATGTAAATAATGTCACAAATTTGAAAAATAGCATTGAGCACTTGTATTTGATTCAAAGATCATAAATCTGAATACATGAATTTATATAAATTAGCAATCATCTTAAAATGGGCTTTTATTTCTTTCCTTGCTTCTTATTTGAAAAACTAGAAACTACATTAATTAAATAATAAATGCAGTGAAAATGAATTGCAAAACCATCTTCATTAATACACTTAGGAAAACGTTCAAGTACATAAGTAAAAAAATCTAATATTTGAATCCTCATCATCATGTTTTTTGTTTTCCCTTCTTTCCTCACTCAAACCAAACCTCATTTTGAAAGATAGTTTAACTTCATTTCTGAAGCCAGGAACAACAACTAACTAGAGTAACAACTCTGAGTTTTCCAAGTAAATTTGTGACAGATAATATGTCCTAAATTTGTAATTCATACTTGGGCTATGAAGTGGTACTCACAGAAGATGTGTTTCAACACCTGACTTCTAGTCTGTTCTGACAGATGACACCGTTTCGAAAAGGGGCAAAATGTGTCTGATGTTCAAATATATCTAGTGAAGTGTGGTTGTGAAATCCTGGTGTGATATTTAGTCTGATGATACACAAAGACTGAGGGAAAAGGCGATTCCCACAGATCAAATGGGTTAGTTTAAGGACAACTGTTTACTGTCCTCTCTAAGGTCATTACAATTTAATAAACCAGAACTGTGATATTTTGATCTGTGCTTATTACCTTAAAGAGCTCAAGGGAGTAGGATTAATGTGCTGGACTCAAAACTCAGGGTCTTATAAGCAACATCTTACTTAATCCTCACAACATTCCCTGGAGATGGTGCTAGCCCCCCTCCCTAGAGTTGAAAATCTGGAGTTCTGCACACTTAAGTAACTCATCAATTCGGCAGGAATACAGATTTGGAGTCTGTCGCTAGAGCGTGTACTGGCTGTGACATCTAAAGTCTCCCATTCAATGTGCTTCCTCCCTAATACAGAGACCTCAAGTGTTAGTGACGTCACACAAACCCTAACCTACAAGGAGTGAAGAAGTTTAATTGTCTTGCTTAGAAAGACATGGATAACAGAAATAAATATCAAGAAACATGAAAATACTTCAATTGAAGCTACACTATAGATTCTGTAAAAAGTATCCCTAATAGTCTCTTTGTATTTCCCCATATACCATAGTGTTAACACTTAACTCATATGAAGTTAATTGAGTTTGCAGGCTTTCAGTAGACACTGCTGGGATTTTAACATACAGAATCTATGACAGGGCCCCTATAAAGAAGGGAGGACTAATTCCTTTCCTTGAATGGGTCTGGCTGTTGTGCCACAATAAGAGGCTCCATCCAGTCTAGCTTAGAAAACGTGACACTGCAAGACTGCTTTGACTGCTTCTTGGAACCTTCACCCCAGAGCCAGGTATGAAGTTGTCAAGCAACTCAGGCCACGATACAGCACGAGCCAACGGCTGTGCCCATGGTGCCAGCCAGCCGCCAGCATCTGCCACCAGATGTGAGAGTGACGAGCCTTTGAGGATGCCAGCAAAATTCCTCCAGCTGCCCCTGCTGAAAGACATGGAGGGAAGCAGGGTCCAGCTATCTCTGGAAGCCCGGCTCAAACTGCAGGTTCATGAAAAAAAGCGGTGCTGTTGTTTTAAGTTAATAGTTTGCAAATAATTATCTCCGTGGGCTGCTGTAAGAAAGTGCAGCAGACTGGGCAGCTGAACAGCAGAAATGTGTGGCCTTACAGTTCTGGAGGCCAGAAGTTCAAAAGTGGGTTTTCAGCAGGGTTCTTTGTTTTCTGACAACTCTTTCCTTTACTCTTTCCCTGTCCTTCTTTCTCTCTTCTGTGAGTTTGTGTCTGTTTCTGTGTCTGTGTCTTTCTCCCCTACCCCCACACCTGGCTTCTCTCTCTCTCTCACACACACACACACACACATACTCTCTCTCTCTCTCTCTCTCTCTCTCTCTCTCTCTCACACACACACACACACACACACACACACAGGGTGTCCTACTCTCTTTGTATAGGGACACCAGCTGTATTAGACTGGAGTCCATGCGTTTTAACTACATCACCTCTTTCAAGGTCCCATCTCCAAAGACAGTCGCATTCTGATGTCCTGGAGGTCAAGACTTTAACTTATGAAATATGTGGGGGTACAATGCATTGCATAACACTAAGTTTTGGGGACTGCTTGTTATGCATAACAGTTGGGAAGGGCAAAGAAGAAAGACATCATTGGGTCTTTGTTGTTCATCATCTGATTGGCTCCTTAAAATAATTTGTTAGCAGAGTATTTTGCTTTTCCAGGCTCTTCTTTCGTGCAGTGACCTTCACCTAGAGTGGCAGACAGATACTGTCAGACAGGCGTTGACCGAGTACTGAGAAAACTGGACAGGCTATTTGGACTGTGAAAACATGCCAGGTCTCTGCACGGTCTCAGCTTGAGAGAAATAATTTCTTGAAGGTCACCTCTGCTCTATACTGATTTGACCCTGTCTCCATTTTAGTTAGAGTGGAGAATACAACTATCAACTTGCAAAATGTAGTAAAGTGTGAAAGCCTTTCTCACTGAGGGCTGTACGAATGAAGGGATTTCAGCGGACACTCCACAGTTGCTTTCACTCTATTCTGCTGCATCTTTCCATCACATGGTGTATTAAAAGGAGCGGACATTTCTAGGACTTTTTACCCGAGCTTGAAGTTACCTTTGTGAAAGTTGCATGAATACTGGACCCAGCAGGTACTACATAAGGAGTGAAAATACTTCCCAACTTATCCACAAGATCGATATTATTTAGGTAACCAGAAGAGCAGAAGGGGATGTACATCTGAAGGCAGAATTCTTGACATTTAAAATAAAATTATCTAGACTAAGGGTGAAAAGTAAGTGTTCATCTATGTAGAGAACCCAACTAACACTTGAAAATCAAAGGCCAAGATGAGCTTCAGCTGAGAACAAAAAGCTGGTGAATCAAGTCAGAGTATGACTCTAATAAAAGGGAAGAAGCTTTGGGGTCTAATTCTAAAATATTTTCTGAAGTTGCGTTCAAGTGTGGGTACATTCTTCATGTGACCCTGCTTTTTAGAAAATCCATGCAAACATTCTCCAGGGTAAGCCAGACTTTCATCTGATTTCCGTGGTTTTAATGTCAGGAGGAATGGAATGAAATACACTGTTTCATCTCTCAGTATCACCGTCATCCCAATAAAATTCTTCATATCTGTCAAGGTGAGAGCTTGGTTTAAGCAACAATAAAGCTTGAGTACCACTGCAGTCAGTTGAAGGGACAGGTGATTAAGCTTCCAAGATGGAGTTCCTACACTGAGAGTGCACCAAGTACATGATGGCTCTGGAAATAAAGGGTGGAGGAGACAAAATCTTAATCACCTCACAAAGCTCACAGGAGAGCAGAAGAGTCAAGTCCCACATGATTATGAGGTAAGCCGTCAATGCTGGAATGGACCGAGTGTTGATTTACTCCAATGGGAACATACTGGAAGAGGTTTCCAAGAGATGGACTAGCTACCCTTCATTGAAGTCTCCTCATAGGCCAGACTGGTGTAGAGTGCTTTCTAGTTACTATCTTACTTAACCTTCTCAATGAATAAAAGTGAGGGATACAGATAAGGAAACTGAGGCGTGAAAATAGCTAGTAGCTTGTCTAATATCCCACAGCTAATTAAGGTAAAATCAAATATTCAATTCTAGGCTGCAGACTCCTTTGCTCAGAGGAGTTATATATCACTTGGAGGAGAGAAACACTTCACACACACACACACACACACACACACACACACACACAAGCAAAGAAATGCTCACCGTTTTCAAGGGGAGTTGTGTCAGAGAACTGTCACCTATAGCACTATTATGAACTGAAGATGTTTGGGAAAGCTCCACAAAAATTAAATTTCTGAATATCTTATTTTTTTAGTAATCATGGAGGTATATCTTTGAGTCATTTCCTGCCTCAACAACTAGATCTGAGTAAGTATCTTTCTGTTTGCTGATGGCTTGGTGACTTCTGCTGCCTTTCACAATTTCAAGTAAGCCAAGAGTCAGGTAATAGGTGCACCTTTGTTATTGAAATCCGTGGCTCGGCATAATAACTGAGATTCATCCAGTCAATCAACTTATCAGTATTTTGTTGCTTTGTGCCCCATGCCAGTAGTATTCCATTGTAGGTTTATCCACAATTGTTACTCATTATCCCCTTCATGTACAATTGGGTTATTTCCAGCTTGAGGCTGAAAATATCCTGATAGTCTGTGGAGCTGCCTCTGTAGAAAAATGCTACCATGAATCATCTTATTATTTATCTGCTTTTCAAAGTTCTCAGAGCCCATGACTATTGGGTCTTTTGGGACAGACTGGTCCTAAAAACTCAGCTGCTGTTCAATAAGTGCCCTTGACTTTCAGCTAATAGCCTCTATTTCTTCACAGCACTTGTCTGCTTTTGGTCTTTGATTTTTGCTAGCATTCTAATCATGTGAGCCCAGAGAATCCTATCTATCTCAGCGGACCAATACCAACACCCCATTCTAGTCACCATGAGGTGATGGTTTGGGCACCAATCCTCCGAAATTATCTACCAGCTCTTCCTTTATCATAGCTTTCCAAAATTAATGGAATTCTGCTCTCAAATTAGTCCCCTCTCCTACGGGCAATCAAAACGATGGCTTAGCAGAGAAGAAAATTGCAGCACATGAGAGATGGAGAAATATCTTTATTATCATGTTCCCTGATGAGAGAATGCAAAACTGTGAGTCAGTGTGGGCCTGCGAAGCAAGCTGTATAATCAGGATGCCACAGGGTGGCAATTTCTGTGTCACAGTCTCTGGTCAAAGTCTCCTTCTCATAGACACAAGGGTACAACCTCTGGCTTTCAGCTACATCCTTCCATCAGATCCACAAAGGAAAGGTCTGGAAAGCTGCTTAAATGAAGTGCTGTGTGTCTGCAGAGCAGAAGCAGTAATCCCTAGAATCCTTTGGTGTCCCACGCTCTCCATCATTATTGGCATGTAGGACTTGACTGCGTGGAAATGAGCTGAACCAGTGCAAAAGGATCTTGAAGTAGGTCAGACATTTATCATGGCAATAGATAGAAAACTCGCTTTTTTATTTCACCAATTTTTTTTTCCCAGACAGTAAGTTCCATTGAACTTGAAGTGACCCATGATGATAATGGCCATTTTATCTTCAAACTGGGGAGGAGGAGGATTTGGGGACCATACATTTACTGCCTTTTCTAAGGGCCTCAAAGGAACTTTTATAAACCATATCCTCAAAAATGTTTCCCTGACTGACTTTAGTTTTGCCTCACGTCACTCACCACGATCCTACTGTGAGGCGGTGGTCACTCATGAATCATTTACTGCCCTATGTTTCTCTTAGCCTATTTCAGAAAAACACAAATAACCACATCCCCAAGTATATTTTAAAATGCATACTTTTTTAAAAATAATTTTTACACAGAATTTCTGTAACATTTTTCTTTTCAATTAAAACTTTATGGCTTTCCATCAGTGTACATAAATTCTGGGGGTGCCTCTATGCATCCTCACTGCACCCACCACCAAAGTGCTCATGCCTTTCCTATTTTCAGAGTGATCCGCACTAGCTTTTTTTCCCACCCTCCTCCTCCCCCTCTCCTAATCTTCCAAATTTTCTGCAGAGTCTGAGTTATTTTTGTGCTGATTCACTGGTTCATTTGTTATGGCTATTTATATGTCATCTATTCGAGAAGGCACCAGGTAATTATTGCTTTCATATTCTGATTTATTTCACTTAGTATTATCACCTCAATCTACCCATGTTGTTCACAAAAGGCAAGATTTGATCTTCTCTAATAACCAAACAGTATTTCAGTGAATATATGTCCTGCATCCTTATTCAGTCCTCTGTCATTGGGCACTTAGGTTGCTGTAACGGCTTGGCTATTGCAAACAATGCTGCTATGAACACAGAGGTGCATGTGTCTTTCTGAACTAATGTTTTCACATTCTCTGGGTAAACATGAAGAGCAGGATTGATGAGTCAACTGGTTTATATTTTTAGTTTTTTAAGGAATCACCACATTGTTTTCCACAGTGGTCACACCAATGTACAATTCCATGAACAGTGTGCAGTGTTCTTTCTCTGTGCCCTCACCAATGCATGTTGCCCATTTGTCTAATGACCATTCCGGTAGGAAGGAGTGGAAGAATCTGAGTAGTTGAGGTCACCAGTCCCACAATACAACTCGATCCCTTTGTCTCACTTCCTGTCCACTCACCACAGCACAGCACAGCTACAAGAGGAGGGCTACCTAGGGCCAGATGCCAGAGGTCTTGTGCTGTCAATGCCTCCAGAAAGCTCTGCAACTTCAGGCGATTAGCTAAGCCTCATTCTGCCTCCAGCTGACCATGATGTAGCAACAGTAACTATCTCATACGGCCATTTTATTCTAAAGATCAAATGAAATAACAAATGCCTGACTCAGAGGAAATGCTTCATAAGTGTTAAGTATTATTACAGCCTTGTAGGAACATCTGGCATCTGAAAGAGTAAGTTCAAGGCGAAATTTCCTTCCATAAGACACCCTGTAGTCCAGGGACAGAGTAGCAAGATCTACAGAGAAATTCCTACATGCAAGGAGGGTAACAGGCAGAGTGTGTGCATTGCCAACATCTGCCTGATCAAGGCAAGCAAATGACATGTCCTGTCTTCACGGGCAGCATCAGGTGTGGTGTGAATAGTGCAGAGAATTTTGGAAGGTCATAAACAGGTTAGAAAGCAGGAAACAACCAAACAGAATGTACTAGGGGAGTAAGAAATGTCAGTGGGGGTATCACTCTGGATAGTCTGTGATTGGATTTGCTCCTGATATACAATGGCAAGTAAGCTCGCATGTCCCGTGTATTTTCACTTATACCATTTTTTTTTAATAGCACTTTTCCCCATGTGTTGGGGGCGGTGTATATATGGTTCTTAAGGCAGGATTTTAACTTCAGAACCTAAATTTTAAATTTGATTAACTCCTTTCTGGGACATTTTCATCACAAACTCCCTCTTCTTCTGGGCCATTGCTTTGGGACTCAACTTCCTGCCAGAATCAAGCCTTGTGGGCCCTTCCTGTGTCCACCCCTAAAATATCAAGAACTGCATCTGTAAAGCAAAGGCAGCGTCTCCCCTACAGAGGGGAAAGTTCATTCTCAGGTTTGCTTGTTTTTCCCAGAAGTCAGCTAAAATTTCATGTGTGTGGCAAAACTCTATGAAGCTGTCCTCCTAAATACTTTAGAAATGCCACTTAACTGGCACTGTTGGGAGAGAACTTAAGAAAAACTCAACACTGATAGAATTACATTTGTTCTTCATACAATCTTGCTGAACATCCTAGGCAATGGAGCATATTGCTTTATAGTGCTGTCATTTCTGAAAACCAAATTGCACAAAAACTTTTAAAATCACCCAAGAGAACTTGTAAATATATTTTGTGGCATTCCAGGAACAATAGCAAGGATACAGCCTTTGTTGTGTCCCAGCTGACTGACCAGCACACTCGGGGACCCATGGTCACCTGGCCACCGGGGAGACAGGTCCCCTGAGTGACTCCTGAAGGTGGTGTCCACCAGGCATGACCTTTTTGGATTTGAATCACCTAACATAACCTTTCATTTTCTAGAAGAGAGAAATAAGACCCAGGAAGTAACTGGCCAGAAGAGTGGGCGGGTGCGGGGGCAGGAGGGGATGAGGCCACTGGTCTGGAAGGCTAGGAAGGGCTCATTCTAGACCAGACGGCTTCTCACTAGTGTCCCGCAGTTCTTTCCTCTGTGCTTGCTCAGAAACCAATTTAAAATAAAAGAGAAAAAATGAGATAATGAAACTCATCACCTGACAGCTCAAAGTAAACCAGTTGCATTAAAGGCAAAGTCTTTCAAGAGGCTAATGACACCAGGTGTCAGGAGGAGGCTTAAAATAAAAGCCTAAAATGTCTTGACAGGAGAGAGAATTGAGCGCTGGGTTGCTTTCCAGTTTTGGACTTCTAGTAGATTCTGAGATAAAAAATCAAGGCTAGACACAACCTTTTCCTTTTTAAATATATATCTTCATGTCCATGTTGATTTTGCAGAAAACCTGCACTATCAATCGTCATCAATACTTTTGTTGCATTTTAGTTATCATTACACGCGAAGTGTGTCACCTCGGAAACGAGGCCTTATTCATTTACATTTCCAAATCTGCAACAGCATCTGGTGTACAATAAGACCCTCATCAAATCTTCATGATTTCTTGGTATTTATGTAAAATCATTCTTTTTTTTAACCATTTGGAAACAGAAAACTGCTTTAAACTAATTAAAGCTAATTATAAAGATGATTAGAAGAATAATTGTGTTAACACCATTTTAAAATGCTTCTGAGGAGTAGGCATTGTGAATCTGTCCTTTTAATGCTTAAACAATCAGTGCTATTAGTACCCATTATGTAGAATAAAAGGAAATTGAGGCTCATAGTTAATATTAACCATACATGATTGCAACATTAGACTGTCCCAAGTCAAAGTTTGATCCCAAAAAGTCTGAGCTGAGTCTACCTTCTCAGCTGCAAAAATGATACAGTGAGTTACTATGTATTTTATGTGCTATTATGAATACAACGGAAACAAATGGGATTCAAATTATTGTCATATATAGTTATTTTGTGCAGTATCATTAACTATGATAGATGTTGGGCAGTTATAAACATAATTAAGGAAGATCAAAAATCCCCATTATTCTAATTTACCTTTCTCCACGTAATAAAATACCAATAAATTGTTATTGTACAGTCTACACCCACCTTTAGTTACTGGATAGAATTATAAAACCATCATCAGAATGTCACATCAAACAACCCTATGTGCTCATATATACCCCAAGGATGATGCCAGGAATTCTTAAGGTCATTCCGAAACACCCTCATCTATATAAATTGGTGTAAAAGATTGTATAAAGCAATATTTAGGTTCAAGAAACATTCCAAATTATATCCAGAAAAAAAACTACTCCACACCAAAGAGATGAAAATGAGTTTGTTATCACTTCACATTTAAGAGAGTGGAAGTAAAGAGTTCAACGATTTAAAGCATAACTTATGTTTCTTAAAACGAAAATGTACAAAGCATTTAATATTCTCTCAGAGCCTGTCACTAACGCAGCCCTGGGGAGACTGGCTCTTCTCCCAGGGCCTGTGGGAGCATGCTCACTAAGTGATCACAAGGGCGAAATGCAAAACAACAGTGTCACAGAGGTCGAGGAAGTAAGACAGAGAACCTGCCCTTGCTCTTAAAAGCTCTAAAGGAAGGGTTTTCTGGGGAGCAATCCATTCCCTGAGGAAGCAATGTCAGTGCTGCTATTTGCTGAATAAGGAAGCTTAGCCAAGTGTGGAGGAAGAAGAGGAAGAGAAGAGCAAAGAGCAAAGCAAAGACCCTAAGGGGGGGTGGTGGCAGCAGGATGGTTGAAAGTACATGGAGAGTGAGCACCCAGCTGGAGGCGCTGTGTGGAGGGTACTAGCTTTCTAGTCGACCTCTGGAACAGGGGAAGTCAAGGAGAGATTAGTCACGGCTCATTTCCCCTCATTCACATATTTCCAGAGACACAATAAAAGGGATGGAACAGGGATGAGGCCACAGAACTGTAGGAGTACCCACAATTCTTAATCAAGGTCCTATACGTCAAAGCCCATGTAAAATTCTAGTATAATGTTGTACGTTGAATCGTGTATTAACAAAAATGATATGTTGAAGACTTAATCCCTCAGAAGGTAGCCTTATTTGGAAATAGGGTCTTTACAGAAGTAGCAAATGGTTAAAAGTTCAGACTTTGGGCAAGAATGCCATGGGTGAAATACCAGATTGCTCATAGGCTAGTAACTATTCTCTACATTTATTCAACAGAGGCAGTAGTATATACCCCATAGAGTAGCAATATATATTTCAAAGAAGATGCAGCAATTACTTGAGTAAATAATTTGTAATATATTTCAATTTTTTCTCTGTACTTGTTCCCTTTAGCACAATTTCCACTTCTCCCATCTTAAATTTATAGTAATTATTATTAATATAGATATGTAATAGTCATCCCTTTCTTGACCACACTTTAAAGTCAGTGTCAATTACTCTCCTTTTATTTTATAGCTAAGTGACTCAAACCATACATTTGTTCTTACCGCCTATGATGTGTCTCCTCCCATTCTCTCTAAAAATCACTGAGACTTACATCCCTAATACACCAACAAAAATCCACTTATTTGATTACATTGCTTGCTTCACATGGCTTATTACATTACATTGCTTATTCCACATTGCTTATTTTGACAGACCATCCCCATCTTCATTTGACATCAACACACCTGAAAAAGTTAATATAGTTCTCATGCTCTTCTACCTGACACAGGCTCTTCACAATTGTTCTGAAGAAGACCATATTCTTGTAACTTTCCTTCTGTTTTATTGGTCATTCTTCTTAACCCTGTTTGCTGATTTTAACCCTTTGTTACATTTAAAATTGAATCATTTCGCTAAAGAATTGAGGATACTGGTGATGGAGGGTTGCATGGAGATTAGACTGGGTTGGAAGTCCAGTGGAATATGGTGCAGGACTAAGGGGGTCTTATACCTATGGGTGTGTTGTGATAACAGATATATAAATACCTCTAAATTATGGACAGCATTATAAACTAACATTGCTACAACAGAAAATGATACAACTTCTTAAAACTAAAAGAAAATGGATTCCTTGGAGCTCTACTTTTCTGTTCATCCACTACCTTTCTTGGTGGTGTATGATCTGGTGGCTTTCAATATCATCTATAATCTAATGCCCTTCATTTGTATTCAGGACAAACCTTCTCCAGAATTCTAGACCCATGGAGTCAATTGCCTACTAACATGTCCACTTTGATATAGGAACAAATTTTGTATGTTCCAAGCTGGTCTCCTATTCTTCTCCCAAGCTACCTACTGTCTTAACCATTCCCTTCATTACGACAACATATTCCCTGATGCTCAGGGGAAAAAAAAAAAAGAGAGAATCATCACAG
>NW_004567111.1:9026335-9064898 GCF_000260355.1 Condylura cristata
TTTTTTTTTTTTTACTGAGATAAGTATAATAATACATGGGAATTCTTCTTTCCCTCTTGCCTGTTACAGTTTGATGTCAACATAGTGTCTAAAGTTGCTATAAAATTTTTGCATTATTATTTTGTTCAAAACCCTTCAATCAAACATGTTTTGCACTAGAGTGGAAAGAAAAATGCCCACATGGAAGAGAAGGTTGAAAAGAACTGTCATATTAGAATACCTGTATGAATGAATATGTATCATTGTATTGTGTTCATTTACTGAAAGTAGGGGTTAAATTTTCGTTAATCAAATTAATAATGTTTTGACGGAAAATGATATTATGGAACCCAAAATAGCAAGTTAAAATTTCCATATTTAATTGATACCACATATCAAGCACAAACTATCTGCCATTGTCCACTTACATAAGATCAATAAATAATGTAATTATAATATACATGGCTTAACAACAGGTAGTAATTGAGATTAATTCAACTATGGTAAAACATGAACTATTACGTGTAAATATCTGTTAATAAAAAAGCACTTTTAGCATAAAACAACTAACCTATCATATAGTAGGTGGTAGGTAATTCATATTCTTACATTATAATTACATTTAAAATAAGTGGCTAGCAATGGTAAATGTAGATTTATTTCATATAGAGAGGAATTTGAACAATAACATTGTTTAATATATAATAGCAGCAACTATCCTAATTCTCAAAGCAAAGAAATATGCAAAAAGTTTCAGTTTAATTCCCTTTTCTTCCCCATTATCTGTAACCTATAAAAAATACCCTCTTTTTGACCCTCTAAATTACTTATGGACTATGTTGCATAGAATGGCACATACATTTCTGGTTATTCTTTACTTTTAGTATGTGTATGCAATTTTATCTTATTGGATAAATTATGAGTAGCTCATGCAAGGATCTATTTTCTTCATCCCTTAGAATAATAGCAAAAAAAGTTATATGATGCTTCATAAACATCAAATTACTGGCATGCTCACCAAAGCAACCTCTATGCTTTAACATATTCATTTTCAGAAGCCAAAATAATAGGTAACAATAGTCTCATCAGGACATATTGTGACTTCTGCTATCTTAAATGGATTTCCATTTGAACTTTGTATTTTCCTACCTTGCTTTGCAAATCTTCTAAAGACCCTGAAAATGGACTGAATCTTTCTGCTTGTTTTCATTATTCAGAGATAAAGAAAATTCCTAAGGATAAAAGAAATCTGTCTTAATATCAGTGGCACATTCTGGCATAGTCACTATTTTATGATCTAAATGAGCTCCAAACCGATCAGATTACTCTGGGTAGCATCTGCTCAGAACTTAAACTACCTATGGAATTCACAATAGGTTGACACAGCTAACTATTTCCAAAATTTTCGCAGCATCTCTGATGTTTTTATGCTTTGCCATCTCCCACAGAGTGCTTCTTTCTGTCTGTCACTTTCTTTCTACATGAAAACTCGCTTTGATTCTCTCCTGCTGCTTATGAGTAAACTCCCTGATGTGTCCGCAATTTATTGTGATCTATTTTCCTCTTTCCAATAAAGATGAATTTTACAGCCCTTCTTGGAATGACCAATGTAAAGCTCTCAGAGTGATGTTAGAGACCTGCCAAGTGCATGCAGTCGGTACTAAATAAATGGCAGGGCTAAACCTTGTTTATCTCCCCACTGTTTTAAATATGGGAAATGCTCAACAAGAATTCACTAGTAGGAATAGACAGCAAGCCATGACAATAAGTAAATGTAGTTACTGCTATTTTCCTTCAGCTTCTAGTTTCTTTAAATATGCAAATAAACTTTGCTCTAAAAGTGTGGCATAATGAATGAAGCAGGCTAGGCTGTTTACTTTAAAAGGTATTAAGATAATTTGGACCAGTGTGGACATTTACAGTTCAGCTCTGGCTTGCTTTCCCAGTCTATTGGCTCCCTGTAATTTACATCACAAGTACCTCTAGTAGATCTTGATATTTTTAGGTCTTTGTCCTTTACAAGATAAAATTCTATACCGTGTCCAACTAGAAAACTATCTTTACCTGTGAAAAATTTACCTGGCCATTGGCGCATCTAGGTTCTTTCCAAACATCTTTCCCAGCAACATCCTACAGCACTTTTCTGTAGTTTACCTCCTACTCCTTGGTGCCAACTGTACAAGACCTTTGTCCTCTTCATGTGAGGTGTTCATGAGTGATTTCTTTTTATATTCTTTGTTTTGTGGTTGTAATCAGATACGCAACATAAAGTGTCATTAATCACATATGATAATGATACTCACCCCTTGATTTATGGAAAAGGCTAAAACAATTCTGACATCTGACAGTGGTTACAGTCATTTTCTCTTGTCCCCACCGACATGAAATTTAGTTTCATTGACTTCAGTAGTTTCCTAGATTTCAGTAGTGTTCAGTTATAGTATTAAATATGCTCATTTATAAGGAAAATAATGATCTAATTTGGTTTCATTTTGGTTTCATTTTGGTTAAGCAAAATGATAGGTTTTATAAAAATTTTAAAAAGTTTATTTTTTCAATTCTATCATTTTGATCGTGGTGATGTTGGTTTTTAGCATTGTATATGAGTTAAAGACTTAGATCCACAACTCTTTAGATATCTGTTCTCACACCACACCCACCACCAAGGCTCCCACAGCATCAGGAAATTCAGAAAACACATTAGCATGTGTGGTTAGTGTAATGTAATCACATCACATGAGTGTAAACCCAACTCAAAATAGGAGTCTGCCTTGGATCAATTACACTCCTATACAGAACATCACTGTTGTCACAATGTAAGTCTAAAGCAATGGGCATACACAAGGGAAACAAATCGTGTACATATGCTAACTATAGTAAACATTTTAACAGGTTTTTCCTTGATTTCACCTTAATCAACTACTTTGTAGGAGTAAAAATATAGTGCTAAAGACACTTTAAAGAGGAGTCTATTAGAACAATTTATTCTTCAAAATAAAGAATTTCATTAAGGATTATGATTTTGCAAGTTTTACTCAGTGCTTCACAAATGAACTTTAACCTCCAGAAAGCTTTTGAAAGAAATAAAATTCATACAGTGGTAAAATGATAATGAAAGGCTTGCTTCTGTCATTTATAAATATCATATTCTAGCACCCTACACAAGACCACACAGCTTTAACAAGAATAAAAATTACATGTAAGCGAAAACAGGAAAAGAAATAAAGACATCATAGAACCAATAAGAATTATAGTCCAGAAGACTGATTGCCCTTCAAAAAATTCACACAGGTAACAAAGGCTATTTATTCTCAGACCATGTTTTGGGTTCTTGATAAGACCTTTTTCCATTATCGATTACAAAGCGAGAAGAGAAAATGCATACTATAAAGAACACATTGATCATAGTGCTTCTGAATTTTTCCCTCAAATATTTGTAACTCGTTTCAATTGGATTTTTAAATAGTATGTGAATTTCTCAATGCTGTTGTGTATTTTACCTTCATACTACTAAAACATGATGAAACACTAAGATTAGGAGCATACAAGTAAACCTTAGTAAACAGCAGCAAAGGCAGTTCTCTTCCGTGGATGATACTTGTTAATAGGCAGGCGGGTGAGATACCTATGTAGGTCAGAAACTGGATCATAGGTATTCTCAAAATCAAAGAGATAAAACCATAATTTTGAAATCACTCAGGGAACAATGAAAGTACAGGAACAAAAACACAGTCTGTTCTCATGGACAATCAATAGCAAAACCATGTATATAAAAATGGACACTTTGCCAAAAAGAAATCTTCTCTTGCCAATGGTTTCCACTCATTAATTAGACAGATAATGAGACTGATGAATAACAAAAGTTTTCACCTTTAACTTTATCCTGATGAGCTCTGCCTTACAAAGAACTAGTAGTATTAATTTTAGAAATACTTGACCATGACTCATTAACTCTTGAAACTAACAGTAGAGACATGGAATTATTTGTAATATTTAATTTGGCCTTAATTGCTTGTCTAGAGCACCGTTTTTTTTTAAGATTTATTTATTTATTCATATGGAACTGGGGTACAGGCCAGAGATGCGGAGGGTGAGAGGATTCACCAGAGACAGAGCGGGGAGCAGAACAGGCAGATGGACGAAGTACACTGCTGAGGGGAGCAGCAGTCGGGTCAGGAGAGTTCTGCCATGCCATGTGGTCACCTCCGGGGCAGGCGGGAATCGAACTCATTCAGAAGTGGCTTTAGCTTTTTAGTGCTGTGCTTTAACCCGCTGCGCCACCAGGGAGGGCCCTCAAGAGTTTCTTTTTATTATTTGTAACTGCCTTAACTTGCCTCTACTCCAGAGAGCCTAAAACTTATTCCTGAACATTCTCTAATGACTTCATCTATGATCACTTTCAGCCTAAATTCCTCCCCAACTGTTAGATGGCACTGTACCATCTAACAAGGGTTGGCAATTTTTCTTGGAAATACCTGCCAATCAACTGCAGTGTTCTCTGGAGAAACTGCAAAATGCCTTCTCTTCAGCGGAAAATCTATTACTTCTGGTAGCAGCATGTACCAAATACATATTGAGTGCAAAAATTAAAATTATGAATTATGGTAGAAAACACAGTACAGTAAATGTGTTTGAGTCTGTCCAATGGAGAGGCTGAATTCTAGGACCATAGCAACAACCTGATTTGATTGAATAGGTTGTCACCTCCACATAAGAATGGAATCCAATGATAAGAGCACCAACCAAATGTAGTAACTGCATAGTCCAAAAGCAAACTGCCACAGGAGAAGTAGTAAAAATGACAACTTTCAGATTACTTGCTAGGTAATTACTTGATCTCTCTCTCTCTCTCTCTCTCTCTCTCTCTCTCTCTCTCTCTCTCTCTCTCTCTCCTATGCATGCAGACCTTAGTTCCAAGTGATAAGTTTATAACTTATCAATAAACATCACGTTGGAATTTTACTCCTGTTAAAGCATTTCATCTTGTCCAACAGTTTGCTTTACCAAGGAGGAAGTAAATGAGTCATTCAGACAACTAAATTATGGTCAAAATAGAATCACATCCCAGCTCCCTCCTGTCGTTGGTCTGGGATTGATTATATCAAGCTTCTTCTCTCTTTACTTTCTCCTTTATTTCATATTTCTATTGTTTATGATGTATCATGAGTTCATATAGTAAAAGAAATAAAATAGTCCTAGTAATACTAACATACTTTGTGCTGAATCAATAAATATTTCTGATTCATGCCATTTTATTCTCTCAACAAAGCATGCGTTTTTAGCTCTCCATAAAATATATACTTATGTTGATGTCAAATACATGACTATGACTAACACAATAAAATCTTTTATAGCTAAAGGGTCCCCCTGGATGAGCTCTATCTATGGACAACAGCATTCTGTAACCCATAAGGATGGATCATTATTAGGTGTTGTAAACATGCCATATATTTATTATTCATCAGTCTGGTAACTTCATCAAATGGGAGTTCTTTCAGGGCGGGGCTCCTCTGACTCAGTAGTGTACACATTGTACCTGCTCAATAAAGATTTGCTGAGTGAAGGATGAAAAAACACTTGAGTTGGTACAGCCCACAGACTGCTAAAACCACCTCTGCTAACCCCAGTGACCGCCTTTTTTTATGCTTGATTTGTTTTTAGAGTTTTCTCATAGGAAATAATGCATGTGAATAAGACCTTCCTTTCCATCGTTCAGTCATGACAACCATCTTTTCTTTTGTTTTTTACTTATGGGCATATACTATTCATGCCTCTCAGAGGAAATTATTTTAATTACAGAAATCAGAACAGCTTAATCGTAAATGTGCAGTGTGAATACACTGCAAAAAATGTTAGTTGCTATATCGTTTAGTGTCTTTCCTTTCTCCTGAATAATTCTAAAAAATTCAGAGTAAAAAATATCCCCAAGATTTCATTATTCTGGCACAACTTGCTGTTCAATTTAACCACATTTATGGAAATTGACAGTACTGTGCTTACAGGCCATGGAGTTACTGGAGTACACTAGTGTCAATATTTACTTAGCTAACTGTAGTCATAGAGTCGGTCAATCCCTGGAAACCTGGGAGTGGAATAAGCTGGGCTGTAGATGAGTCTTAAGACATGAAGGGAAAAGATTAATGAATGGATAGTTAGTTCCCCAGTAACCTTGCAGTTAGATATGTAAACCTGCACATATCTAGATGATATAGATGTCTTGGAAATCCAGAATACCAATGAGATCAGATCTTGAGCTACTGCAATGTCTACTGATACCTCATGGCTCAGGCAATGGATGGCACTCCACTAATACTCAGTCACTGGTGTCCCAACAAATATAAAGGGGAGCTACAGTTATTTTTTTATAACTGAAATAAAGGGGAAAGTAAAGAGAGAAGCTTGATATAATCAATCCCATAGTTAACAAGCATTAATGTTGGGGGGGGTTAGTAATTTGCAAATATCTATTTTGCATCATTTCCTACAACTACCTGAAATACAGAGCACCACTTACAATGAAGTAAGCGGCAAATAATAAATCCCATATGGCTAGGACCTCCGCTCCATTCTATCCATGATGAGTCTGATAGGAAAAGGTGATATCACCATAGTCACCATATTGATTCCAAGGAATATTAAAGGTGGAAGGGCATGTTCCCTCTTCGTTTTTTTTTTTTTTTTAATCAATTTACAATCTTTAGGTTGAGATCTGTCACAAAAGAAAATGTGAAAATTTTAGAGCAGCTCCACGTGACATGGTATAAACTTAAGAGAGTCTTAAACCAATCAAAAGAGGCTATTTAAGGACACTAGTCTGAAAGGAGCTTTTGGAAACACTATAGGTGGCAATGAGTAGATTTTATAGATTTGAATGAGGTTAGAGAGACGGTTTGATGGGGAGAGAACAACATGATGGGTAAGAAAAATGAGAGAGAAATTATCACAGAAACTTCCACATGGCATTAAGTAAGTTGGGATTAATGATACCAGCAGCAAGTAAACAGGACAATGAAGACTTGAAGATGAGGCTGCTGACTTTAGACTTGTCAATCTCTCTATATTCACTGAGGGAACAATGCACTGAGAATTAACATGTGTCTATACTACATTAGCTGGGCACTGAAGTCCAAATCGACCTTCCTCCATGCCTTACAAACAGGAAGCCAGCATTTTACAGTCTGAACCTGACAGAGAGCTATCTATACATGCAGTAAATATCCTATATCGTGGGAACAGCTGACAAGAGACAGTTGGGATTTGTGAACAGAGCAGTAACCTACCTAAAACCACACACACACACAACTGTATGAGAAGGTTATTCTAAGAACACTGAAAGAGAGCATAGAATTTGGAAAAGTTGTCTTGAGAGTCTGAGCCTACTCTTGAAGTCCTCAAGTTCAGGTTTTGGCACAAATGGAAGTCATAGGAAGGGAAAACTAAATTACCTTGACTGAGGCTACAAAGTGCTGCTGCAGTTCCAAATTATTAAGGTCAGCTTTCAGTGGGATCCTTTGTAGGGTTGCTGAGTACTCGTAAGGAAATGCAGCTGTCCATGTTAGCATGAAGACAGAGTAAGAATTTGAGGCTGTAGATAAAAGCTCTCTCTGAACTTTCTCTCTGTTGGAAATACTCTGACATACTTGTAATCTCTCAAATAGGTTTTTGACTCAGCAGAGGAGAGAAGAGAGAAAATGACACTGTATAGCTAAAATTATGGGATGCTGACATTAAATTGCCTGGCCCCTGAAATTGAGTCCAAAGTTGTGCTCCAAAAACTGCTAACCTAATATTCTGGGCTCTCTTGGGGGGAAATGACTGTAAAACCCGCAATAAATCAGTTTACATATTCCAAATGAATATAATGAACAATTATAAAATAAGTCTGAAGTCAGCTGTACAGCTCTGTTGTAGGGAGCCTTGGGGCTATGGGGGAGGCAGGGGAAGCTGTGTGCATTGAGAAGGCCTGGTGGTGACACAGAACTGCTATTTACACCAAGTTGACTTAACAAAGGGACCCACGATAACAAATCACAGTTTGCGGAGAGGTGATGAAAGTATCCACTCCATAGTAGAAATTACTGAAACCCTCTTCTGTTAAGAGTTTCTATGACAGGGACAGACATCTGGGAAAGGTAAGTGTCAGCTGTGGAACCCTAGCTCACCATGATTCTGAACAGTAACGCACTAACTGCAATTTTGGGAGTTTCTTTGAAAACTATGTTAAAATTTTTTATTAGAAATCAAAGAGGACCGCTGCCTTAAGAACTCTTACCAGAAAAATACCTTCTTTGCCAAACAATATCAAGTACCTTTAAATCTACCTGAATAGATAAGTTGATCTGTTTTTGAGTAACTTGCCCCAGTTAAGGCTCCCATTAGGGGTAGCGGGACTCCTGTTTAATAGTAGAACATCAGTTAATAACCTGCAGGTCTCAGTGAAACTGATGCCAGTAGATACCTATCAACCCCATCATCATCTACCCCCATCCCCGGGCAGGTGGGCAGGTACACAGCTAAGTTCTCCCACGAAGACTGACAAGCTAAGTTCTCCCACGAAGACAGCTAAGTTCTCCCACGAAGACTGACAATCCTGATGCCTGCTACACTTACAGACACTGCTGGACCTCTTCAATGGGCATTAAGGGACTCCCCAGAACAAATCAAATTTCTGAATAAGTGTCTCTGTAATTTAGGTAGAGTCCAAAATGCATTATGCCAAGACAGAATATTTCTCCTTTGTCCTCATATTCAGAAGAATGATGTGACTAACCATTACCAAGAGTTTGGGCTTCCTGGTGTGAGCTCCTGAAGTTTCTTTGGCTTAAGTAGGAGGATGCTATTTAAGATGCCAGTCACTAGCTACTTGTGGTTGTGGAGCTTCTGAAAAATAGCTGGTCGTAAACTGAGATGGGCTGTAAGTGTGAAGTACACATTGACACTTGAGAACTAAATACAAAAGATTAAGATATCTTAATAGTCTGTATGCAGACGTATTTCAATGACAACAATACTCCTGAAGTGAGTATAGCTGGTTATTAAGCTGAATTGCACTGTTTCTTTTTATTTTAATGTGCTATGGATAACTCTAACCACACCTGTGTGGTGCCCATCAATGTTGGGAGTGGATGGTACCACCAGATACTGGCAGCATTATACCAGGGGGTTCTATTCATAAGCAAAGCCTCAATTCTCTGCATGGAGATGGGTTAACAAAATGGGCTTCTTGTCCTAAGAGGTCCAGACTCCTTATATAAACAATGGGAGATTAAATATAGCTACACCTCATAGACTTAATGAAAGGCTAAAATGACAATGTGTGAAAAGAACTTAGCCTATTAGCTAACAAGTACTCAACAATCATTAACTTCTATTTGCATTAGACAGGAAAATAGTTTGATCCTGGAGAAGATGCTTTAACATCTTTGATAGGACAAATTCTGGGCCTAGACTGGCGAGGTCCACTTCAGCTAGAATAATCTCGCTGGTTGTAGACTAAGGATGCTCTTGCTATTAAAAGAAAAGATTCTGGGCCCTCCCTGGGTGCAGCAGGTTAAAGCACAGCACTAAGAAGCTAAAGCCATTTCAGCATGAGTTCGATTCCTGCCCCGGAGGTGACCCACATGGCACAGCAGACCTCTCCTGTCTCAATCGCTGCTCCCTCAGCAATGTACTTCATCAGTTGGTCTGTTCTGCTCCCCACTCTGTCTCTGGTGAATCCTCTCACTGCCCCTGAACCTCTGACCTGAACCCCACTTCTGTATGCAAAAATAAATACATCTTAAAAAAAAAAAAAAGGATAGATTCTTACTTGATCCTAACATCAGAGGAGAATGGAGGCCTTTTTTTTTTTTTTTTCCTTAGCAACTGCTTAGCTTTTATTTGGTTAAAGAAGAATCTTTTCCTCATAATGGTGCCTGATAGATCATCTTAAAGAGAGTTTGCAAATTCAAATGCCAAAGAATCACTAAACATGAGGGATGTTCATTGACTACTTCTTTAAAACTTAGATAATATTTGCATATCAAATATTTAGATTAGCCTAGCCTTCCAAAAAGATAAGTTTTCTTCTTAAAACATGGCCCGATTTGTCTTTTGCCTTTAGTAAAAACAGCTACAGAGAAACACTGCTCCATTATGAGAGAGAGCCAAGCACCCCAATAAGTCACAATCAATACCTACGTTAAAAGCAGGGGAAGCTCCAAAAATGACCTGACTTGTATCAAACTGAAACATGGATGTGAAGCTTAAACAAACTCAGCGTAAACATGGACCACCAACAAAAACAAATACCCAGGTGAATTAGCGAGAGGATAATTTCATTTGAATTTTAAGGTGATCTTACTCTCCTCCTCCTTCTCCCATCATTTAGATATTATTATCTCCTTCTGGCTTTGCCAGACATATCACAGATCCAGGGTTATCCTAGCAACTAAGAAATGTGGAGGTCTGCATTTATGTCACTCCTCCCCAACTTAAGGCATCACTTGAACTCTTAAGGAAGTCACGTCAAATAAACCTTGACTATGGGCCAGTGAGGAACAAGTTCTTCCAGTGTGCAATTTTGGTTAAGTATTGTCTAGGAAGTGTTTAATTTTTTTTTTCTAGCTGCCTCGTTAGTTAATGTCTATATTTTTATTTCCCCTTTTGAAAAAAACAAAGACACCTATCCCTACTTGATGCTACTATGAAATTATGTGGACTAAATAGCAACCAATCAATGCATTTTAGAGTTAGATATGTGAGAAGGGAGACATGAACTCCTATGTATTCTGGCATCAAGTACAAAGTGAGTTAAGGTAATCATATGCACACACATAAACTGTTCAAGACATTTGTTCACTTTTCTCAGTAAAAATGTCCAAGGGTGATTATTTGTGAAAGATGCCAGGTACATTGGCAGCAGAAGAGGTTGCAGAAGAAAGCTTTTAAGAACAGTAATTTTCCTTAAGGCTACTGATAAGGCTCATGTTGTTCAAGTGAAAAAGTAGAATATATTATTAAATATCCCACTGCATTAAGCAATGAAAATTTAAAACATGAGAAGTACAAGATTAGAAACACAAATTTTAGAACTCGGATCTCCAGGTAGTGAGAAACTTAAGATTATTTTACTTTGCCCTTTGCTTTTTGGATTACTTAATTTTCTTCTTGGTACTCCTGTATTTAATTTTTTTCAAAAAACACCTTTTGAGTTTATAGTCAGAAAAGATGTGCAAATGCATAAAATTATATTTCTTACCACCTACAACAGACAGCCAAGTGATTTAAGGTAGGGTGATAATTTGATTTTTTTGTTTGTTTGTTTTCTTGTTTTTGGAATTTGAAGGGGAAATGCCCATTTAGCTCGGGTGACTCACTAGATGCTCTCGTTTCCTTGTCCATAATCAAAAAATACAAGACAAACAAACTCTCATGGATCAAGAGCTTTGGTGGCTAGGAGTCAAAGGTTTTAGCAGTCAATTAAACGGTCTGTGAGACTGTAGCTGGAAAAAAGCTACTGCTTTAACATAATAAAAAATCTGCCCAATAAAAAAGACATTCAATTTGGTTTCTATCTGCCATCCTAGTCAAAATGTCAGGGTATATTTTACTCCATTCCAAAATATATATTTCTTATATTTTATGGAAATAGTGTCATAAATATTTTATATACTTATCTTCTGTCTACAAAATGCAGCAGTGTATCCTAAGGTTCGTCTTTTCAATAAAATTCCTTATTAGAAGCACAGAGTTCTCTTTGAGCCAGACTCTAATTTGAGAGATAAACCCTAAGAAGAAAGGAATGGAAACTTCCACAGAAAACTCAATGCTCTCCTTCTTTTGAAAGCACCATAAAATCTTATACCTCTGACCAAATGCTGTCCATTTTCATTGCAAAAGCAGTGAAACAAATGATGTTTCCCTCTAGATACACTTACCTTACAGAGATGTGTTTTCAAAAAAGCTAAGAGCAATTGAAGAAATTTTTAACACCACTATTCATTAGTAAATACATTTCTTTGTGGATTGATATTTGTAGCTATGGTGAGAATAACATGCAGAATCAACAATGTTTCCCTAGTAAATATACTTATGGAAATTGTAAGTGTTCAATGAACGAACTTTTTCCTGATTGCCAAAGTCCTACATAAAATGAACACAGAAAAGCCTGCTGACCTAACTTCTATGACTCTATAAACTGAAGAGGGTAACATTTCCATAGAAGATCCTATCTGCTGAGGGTTAAATATAAAAGTGTCATTTGACATCAGCTCATTCTTGCAAAGGTGAACATGTATGTTAAATACCTGTTTATACCAGCCACTTACATGCCAACTGATGTCAACTAGGGGATTCTATTGGTTGAGCCTACAGTTGTAGTTACCTCTGGATGTCAAAGCTACCATTATCCTATTACTGACACTTTGATGTGTCAATTACATTCTTCGCTATTGGGCTTAGACACAAAAAAATGTACTGTTTCAATAACATGAGGGATGATGGCTAGATGAAGCAGCTAGGATTGACCCACACTTTTTGTGCTGACTATTACTCAAGACAAAGAGATAAAATGCATACCATGAGGGGGAATGACCCTGGCTTGTAATCACAAAGATAACCACGGAGAAAAACTATTGTCGGTAATAACTCCCACCCCATCCCTCCTACCATCAAACATGGGTATGACCTAATCCCTCGTTTAAAAAAAAAAAATGGCAATATGTCATACTCCCCTACCTAAGTGTTGCTTCACTATGTCAGCACTATTAATGCAATATATCTGTCAAGCTTTATTAAAATTCTTTTTGATGTGTATCTTGGCTCATAAACCTCTACAGTGCACTGATATTGCCTTAGGGAATGTCCTTGTAACATTGAATCTCTGAAGATGGGACAATAAAAGAAATCCTCCAAACTTTCAAGTTCAACCTATGAAATTACACAGCCCACACCATCTCCTAGTGGCCCCCAGAACATGCTTTTGCATGTGTAAGCAATTACAGCAAGACTGTTTCAAAGTTTGTTCCACAGAACCTTCTGGAAGCCAGAGCATAAATGCATTCACAGATAAGTATCCAAGAATGTCATCAGTACTGACACCAGATTAACCATCGGGTCCATTTTTCTTTATGAAGTCATTTTCGAAGCAGCATTTGTTGAGTTACAGCAGTAGAGTTTTATCCTCGAGCTGCTTTTACTGTGTTGTGCCTTAATTGGCACATTTCACCAGTGGATGTTCCCTATTAGGAACAAAGATGTCTGCTTGTAGCACACATTTCCACAGCCCCAGAGGAGTTCTTGTCCTAGTGAGGCTCAGACATGCCAATCAAAATAGGTTTCCAAGAGCCCATCCTGGTTGTAAACATAGAGAACTGATCCCAGGGGAGGGAGGCCAGGGCAGGAAGGCACAGAAAGGGGACAAGAGACCCTGAAAACAGGCAAAGAGAAATCCCAAACACTTTAAGAGAATCAATCAAAATGGGTTCATCTTATTTTCCTGTCCTTAGTATTGTTCTGGAAGAGCACATCTCAAGTTGTTGGAGGTTCAAATTATCTGGACAGTCTCTGGCTGACAGTTTGATGTGTCCTGATCTGTCAGGCCCAGATACCTGTTCCTACTGACTGCAATTAAAATGCAGTTCACATCACAGGACAGGCCCAAATTCAACCTCAAGGCTGAGTCCATTGGTGGTGTCTTGGTTTCAACACTGTAGAAATTGTTATCAAGATTCTTAAAGCACTTCCAACTTTTGTACTTATTTTGTCACAGAACTATGCAGTTGGCTCAGCAATGGGCACCAACTTGTGGATCATTTTCCTTCAGTCCATTCTAGCATGTATAGGGACAGAACAGTTACCATCTCAAGCCAATGGGGTAAAAGGGGTCAATGATGTGATGGAGTAAAGAACTGACCTTCTGGTGGTAAATTCCATGTACCTGATTAAAATTCTATAATGCTATAATACAACCTGAATAAAAAATTATCTTAAGAAAACCCACTCTAATCAAGCTACAAATGTTAAAGATAGAAACCTCCTAATGGCCAGCACCATGGTTCTATTTTATCTGTTCCTCCTACCTAACATCTGCCACTGTTTGATGCTGTCGATTACTCTGTATTTTTAAGAATCACTCTCCCTTTACTTTGAGGACACTATGTTTTTTTCTGGTCCATGACATTTGTCTTCTTTTTCTGTATCCTCTTTAAATATTGATACTTCCTGATGTTTCATCTGATCCTGCACTCTTCTTTCTCTAGCTAAATGTTACCATCCTTTGCCAACAAACATTTATGAGTTAGAGCCACAAATCAGTCCACAGCCAGTCAACTCTTGCTAAAGGGGAGCATCCAGGGTACCCGAGGCTGTGCTGGATACTGGGTATGGCTGGAAAGGGCTGTCACATAAGCATGGCATGTGCTACATCTATTAAGTCTCCCCAGATGCACCCTCCACTCGGCTCCACCTGCTCCAACTCAGGTCTCTTCTCCACTCAGTTTACCTTCTCTGCACCTGCTCTCAGTCTACCCCCACTCCAGTTTGTCAACTCCCTGAAACATCTTAAATAAAATCTGAACTCCTATCTGTCTTTTGGAAAATCTTGGCAGTTAACTACTGTCCTAGGCAAGTCCTTCTAACTCCTAAACTTGAAATACAAGACCCAAATAATGTGGTTCGATTCCACCTTCCTCAAACCATCTCCAAATACCTATCCCATCCACGATTTATGCGTTTGAACCTGCTGGATCCTTGGCAGAATCCCTGTCTCTTTCCTTCCTCCGTAAGACCCTACTCATCCTTTAAGTACACATCTACTACCTACTCTAAAGTTACTTCTAATTTCCGCAAGCAAAGGAAACCATGTAATTTTCTTGCTTCATGCAAAATTCTGTTCACACCTCCACACATCAATAGTTACTTAAGGACAGTGCTATTCACCGTTTCCTCTGTTTTCTTATAGAACATCTAGCACAGACTAGATCTTCAGCACATTTTTCCCTCGAAAGTACTAGAATATTTATTACCAAAAAGATTTTTGTTTTGTTTTCTATTTAACTATGTAGGCAAAAATAAACAGCTACAGAATCATGACTGAAATGCTTTCTAGTCAAGAGTTTAGTTCAGGTTGCCACCCTTTTCCTTCTATTCACAAAAGCACTTCCAGCCTTAGAAAAACCCCAAGCTTGTAGCTACCTGCACTCGTTCATTTTCATGTCTATGCATTTGCTCAACTGCTGTCCCACCTGCACATTCTTCACCATGTCTGGTATCCTCATCCTCTGACCAATGCCAACACATCCTTTGAGAAGTTGCTCAGGTATTTAAAGCATTACATATGTCCTTGCACCTCTCTGTTGCTGAAACATTTATTGCGTAATTACCTCATTGTATATTGACATTATTTTGCCTCCTCTTCTTAGCACTTCAGGTATTTTAACTTGCTTTAGTCCTTGAATCTAAAGAACTTATTAACAATACTTAAGAAACAAAACACAGCGAACACATGCTCACTTCTGATAATGGAGCTGAATCTCCACAATGGTTTCACCTTTACAAAGATCCAGATTCGCTGAAGATGAGTGTTGGGTTATTATAACTACTGTAAGGGAGAGAAAGATTTTGCCTGTTCAAGGCAATATAAACAGGTCTGTGGTTCCTAAACTTTTCCTAGTTATAACTGCATTTAGTCAGAGATAAGGAATATATTACATTCTCGTTTCAAATAGGAAAAAAATAAAGTAAAATCAAGAACGGTGTTAATTTTGGTGGAATGTCAATAGATAATATGTATTACATACATACATACAAATAAAATGAAACAGCTCAACTTAGGCATAATTATCAAAAACAGACAAAAACAGAAATGGAAATAAGACAGGGTACGCAAACAGATCATAGCACAATAAGAATAAATGATTTTATTTTCCTCACTTTTGATCTTCTTAACTCAACCATTTTCCAATTTATTTACCTAGGCTACATGTGTTTAAAGAGAACTTAAAATTAGTAAGAAATATTTTAATTGTGTTAATTAACACAACCAAAATTTTTTAAATGAAAACGAGACTTCTTTTACTTCTTTACACTAATCTGTAAAATTCCACATACCATACAATTCTTGAGGTGAAGTGCTCTTCTTCTGACACCTGGATTTTCTAATACCTTGTGGTTTCCAGTGCTTATCACAGCACCTGGGCCAAGTGAATTATACTAATCAGTTACTTTCATCATGATGATTCTTAGTTCTAATATCATTTTGTTACTATTTTTTTTCATGATATTACTTATTTATTGACCACAGAGTACTTTCTAAATATAATATCAATAAAGCAGCAAACATATATTATTTATGCTGATTTAAATGTGGTAATCATAGAAGCATTATTGATAATTTCAAAGAGCTTACCTATTCTTCCTAACCCTGTATGTAATTGAAGTAACCTGTACTGAATAATCATCAATTACAGAAGAGAATAGACAAACCACATAACCATGAGTGGTTTCATTCAAAAAAAAAGTTTTTGCCATATTTTCCGTTTCTGGATGAGTCTACAAAAGCTAATTTCAATCAAAAGATAACCAGAGAGGGAACAAAACAAATAATTCAGGTGATAATTAGAACTAGTAGTCTTATTTTATATCTTAATTTCTTTCCTAAATGCAAACAACTAAACAAAGTATCACTTTACTACAAACCTTCCCCATAGTAAATACTTCAGCATGGTTTTCATTGTGATTAGGGAAGTACTAATGGATGAATTTCATAGCCTGTATCTCCCAAATTAGATGACAATTTTTTTTAGCCTTAGAGTCCATCAGCCACATTACTGCTCTGTTTTCGGCTTCCCAGTGACACACTGTCAATACAAGTCTGTTCACTCAGATGAGCCAGTGGAAGAGGCTCTTCAAGTAAAAACAATAGTCAGTGCGACAGACAAAGGCAGGTATCTCTGGGTGGAAATATTTTAGTGTTAGTAAAGAGTAAATCAAAGGCAGACTGTCTTTTCAAGTAATATCCCACAAACAATAAAGATTTCAGACAGACAGATAAGACAATGTCCAGCCAAGTTCAAGTTCTATGGCTCAGAGCTCTCTTACCCACCTAATTTGCCTGGATAAAAACAATGAGAAGACTTGCAAAGTGACACTGATTATTTTTGACACAGTTTACAGCTTTGAGTCATAGTAGTCAATTTTTTCAATGCAAGATGCTATGACGTTACAGCTTGTTTGCTCAAATGGCATCACTGTGGACTAGTGACAACAACGGTGTCATTTCCACTTCCGCCTGATGATACCTAACTGAAGCCCAGGTGAGAAAACAACCAGTGAGTGTCTTCAAGCTGTTGAGTTCTCTACTTTCTTCACATGTTTGATGAACCCTCAGAGGAACGGTTGGCCCTCACACCTAATCTCACCGCTGGGTGTCAAGAAGGACTGAGGGTGGTATTTTACCAGAGGGGTGATGCTAACAAAACACCCTGTATTCTCTCTTTCAAAGCGACCGTATTATCAACATTTCTCTCTGTGTCCATTTGAGAACTTTGCCTCCCATGCCTACCCAACATCATTCCCACAATGTGGAACATGGAAAGCGATTGGCTAACAAACCCAGGGATAGTTGTGAGTCTGATTAACAACTGAGAGCAGCTCAGGTACTCAATCATCTCCAACAGAAGAAAAGGTTCACAGATGAATGATGGGAAAGTCTGACCCCATTCAATAGTTGATTATAAAAAAAAAAAAATCTTAAGCACACTGGCACAAACACTCTTTTGGCACAAAGCTTAAGAAAAGAGTAGGGACGGCCATGGGCAATGATGGAGGATTGTGGGTGCTTCGGTGATGGGTGAGCTGTGGTAACAGCTCTCAAAGGGAGAAAACTCTAAAAAGTAAACAATTTTGTAAACTAATATCACCTCAATTAAAAAAAATATGTGCTATAAGAACTTTAGGAATTTTAGTATGTTCCCCTCTGATAACATCTATGGCCTTATTCCCCAAGGTCACCACCATCTGTTTGTGTTTTTTTTTAAACTTATTTTGTTTTTAAGATTTAGTTATTTATGCATACAGAAGTGGGGTACAGGCCAGAGGTGCAGGGGCAATGAGAGGCTTCACCAGAGACAGAGTGGGGAGCAGAACAGGCAGATCATCGAAGTACACTGCTGAGGGGAGCAGTGGGTGGGCCAGGAGAGGTCTGCTGCACCATGTGGGTCACCTCCGGGGCAGGGATCAAATTCGTGCTGAAGTGGCTTTAGCTTAGTGCAGTGCTTTAATCCGCTGCACCACCAGGGAGGGCCTCTATTTGTGTATTTAACTTAAAATTGTTTTTCCCCAGAGTTTGATCACACATTTATTTTATTCCTAAATAATTCACTGTTTAACAATGCGTGTTTGGGAACTTTAGATACATGACAAGCATTCTTTGATTTTAACTTTTTCTCTCAAAATGAGGTTTTTGTGATGCACCCATGTGTGTCTATAGTCCACCTCTTTTGGAGGCTTGATTTGCTTTCCTTGTGTGAAGAGATCACCACACATGCAGATGAAACTCTGGTGCTACCTTTGCTTGTACGATATTGTAAAGAATGCCACTATGAACATCCTTCTATATCTCTACTAGGACACGTGGGAGACAATTTCTCCAGTGGTGGAATTGTAATTGTACCAGAAACTCATTCTTTTTTTTTTTTTTTTTAAGATTTATTTATTTGTGCATACAGAACTGGGGTACAGGCCAGAGGCTCAGAGATGGTGAGAGGTTTCACCAGAGACAGAGTGGGGAACAGAACAGGCAGATCGACGAAGTACACTGCTGAGGGGAACAGCGGGCGGGTCAGGAGAGGTCTGCCACACCATGTGGTCACCTCCGGGGCAGGCGGGAATCGAACTCATGCGGAGCAGCTTTAGATTCTCAGTGCTGTGCTTTAACCCGCTGCGCCACCAGGGAGGGCCAGAAACTCATTCTTAATGACACAAGTAAAACTTTCAAATCACCATGAGAAGTGATCACACTATTTACTCTTCTACTGGCAAAGTATGAAGGTCCCTGACTCTCTGGACCTTTCCAATACACAGTTTCCTCTGTGTGTTGGAAACTCACACTGGGGTAATAGCCTGGCTACTTGAGCACAGAGGCTCATGTCTAAGTCAGATCTCAGCTACAGTTATTTAAAATTAACTTGGTCTATCCAAAGACTAGAAATAGACAGTGTTATAGATCCAAACAAGTTTTAAAATAATTATGTAGCTGCCTACAGTTTAATCCTCCATTTCTGTTAAGGAAATTCCCTAAGATATTGTGTCAAAACATTTGTATCAAACGCCTGTGTTTTGCCAAAGAGATAGGCTTGCCAGTCAAAACAATTAATTAGAAGCTATTAATGATGCCTTCCAGATTTAAGAAGCCACTGTACGAAAAGCTAAAGTAAAAAAAAAAAAATATATCCCCCAAGTCAGCTTGCAGGACAGGAGCTAGTTTACTGATCTCACTTGAGAATTTTGTCTTGCTTTCCTTAACTCTCTGCAGCCACTGCACCAAATCTAAATGATCAATTAGCAGACCACAAGGAGTGCATATTTATAAACAACTTAAACTTCAAATACCATTTTTGCTTCTCTTAATATACTTAGTCTGTGTAATATGTTATTTTTGTTACAAAAAAAATCATTGGGAGTGCTGAATTTATCAGCACCCAAATAGTTTTAGTAGATCTATTTCTGGTGTTTAGTCTGCTACAAATCATCTGGTTACCATTAGGCAAGAAATATCATTAGTAAGAAACATGAGTCCCTAGGTCATGAATTACTTGAGAAAATTTTCTCACTTTAAAACTAAGACTGTTTCCTCCCCTTCCCTCCTTCCCTCCCTCCCTCCCTTCCTTTCTTCCTTCCTTCCTTCTTTCCTTCCTCCCTTCCTTCCATCTAATTATCACTTAATAGATTGATCCACCCACACGCCCACCCTCACATCCTCACATCCATCCATCCATCCATCCATCCATCCATCCATCCAAACACCCATCCATCTATCCATCCATCCATCCACCCACCCACCCACTCATTCATCTCAATGTGACCCTCAGATATCAGAAAGGGACTGATGATTAGGGTAGATCAGGGCTAATCGACCCCAGCTCAGTCAAGCCAATGACTACGTAGAACAGTTAACATTCCTTGGTTACATGACCACAAACTATACAGCAAATCCACAGGAGCTTGTCTGTAAATAATGTTGGTGATGAAGGAATGGGGAGAACAGTACCCACCAGTACACCACTGGTGGCTGTTCCACATCAAACATCTCTGTGAAGAACAGTATGTTTTATTTTGAAAGCCAAAAGACTCAAACTGAAACAGTCAAGGAATGAGGAAGGAGAAGTGCCTTTTGGGGGCTGTTGTTAATTCCATCCTCTGAGAACCTACAGACAGTCAGCATGAACCTCCCCTGTGGCATGTTAGACATTTTGCTGGAAAATATTCAGTTACTTCACTGGAATCTCCCCAGACCAAAAATATATATCTAAATAATATTCACACTCAGTTAGAATCAATATAATAAGGGATGTTGCACATTATCACTCCATGCTTTGAATTTCTTTCTACATATTTTCCAAAAGAGATCTGAAAGTTTCATTATTCTACAAAAACTAGGCTTTAGATTGACGCTGTGATTAAACTTTGTTTTTACATAAACTTCTATCTGCTCAAGATTATTCTTTTTTATATATTTGTCTATATCTTACAATCTTGCAAAATTCTACCTGGCCATGTCCTTCTGAGTCCACTAGTTCTCTTGGCATCTAGAACACTGTTGATTTCTAACATTATTTCAAACACTGATTTTTCAAAAATCAGAGTTGTATTTTCTTCTTAAAGCACCTTGAAGACCCTCTTGACAGCCTTCTTGCAAACAATCTTTCCACATGCCAAATATGCTATTCAAAACAGACAATTTAAAAAATAGACAACGGTGAATTTTACAAATAGTGCCATAGAGAAATATGGATAAATGAAGTCGTTAGGGCAAGTTCTAAATATTGAGGTGATCAAAATGGGAAAAAAGAAACATGGCAGAATAGTTAATTTTTCATAACAATAGTTATGAATAAAAATATGTGGTTTGTTGGCACAGACCTGCAATAGGAAATTAGTGTTTGGTAATAATCTTTGTACAAATATGATCGTGTTGGACAGCACAATACCAAATTCCTGATAAGTATATTTTCCAGTTTACCTCTTAAAGTAATCATCTTTGGTTTATTTGTTGTGCTCACCTACAAACATGCAAGACAAGCTCACTTTATAAGAGCAGATGAATGTCAATGGAGAATTTAAACAAAGGCAGTTTTCCTCATCCCAGCAAACAGTCAACACGAATAGAGCAGAGGGAAAGTCCCTTGCATTCAAGGTGTAGTGATTTACACTTTCCTCGAGGAAAGGGCCCGCCAGGTGTGAGTGATTTACCTTTGCCAAGGCCCGCTGAGTACATGGTATTGAGTCACCGAGAGAATGCCCAACGAAAGGACTTCTCTGTGCTGTGTGTCCCTGAGCACTCCCTATTCCACACTTTCAGGCGTCAGACAGTGTATCTCCTCCAGGACGGAGGAACCACACTCATCCACTCCACGCACACTGTCACCTCCAACTCCCTGCAGGAATAAAGCGTATGCATGGAGTCTTTCACACGTATTTATCAACCTTAAACCCTGATCAGAAATGCCAAGTGGTCAAAGTCATAAGGCACCCGTGCGCACCATTCCTGACTAACCACTGCAAAGTTCCTAATAAATACTGACATGATGGCCTGAAACCCTGTCTCCAATCAATGTGAGCGGAAACAACCATATTAAATTTGCCTTTGAACCGATGATTTATCCAAGGCCACAGTATGTGCGCTTTTCTACCTTGGCAATTTTAAAGAATCCATTAAGATAGAAAGACGACGAGTTGACACTTACCTTGGAAACCCGGTTGGCAACTTCTCTGCCCACAGTCAGCCCCTGGACAAATGTCCGGGCAGCGATGAAGGCGCGGGTGACCTGGATCTTCAGTTTCCGGGGCACGTCTCCGAAGGGCTTCAGCTGGTCGGTGTACTTGCTCACGCACTCCAGGTAGTCCTCGCTGAAGTGGTACTGCGGGTTGATGAGCTGGAACATTCGCTCGAGGAGCCGAGCCCAGAAGTCATTGAGCATCTCCTCCAGGTTCACGTTGCCCCCAGTGTAGTACCTTTTCAGCTCTGTGAAGAGGTCCTGGAACACTTCTGAATTCTGCATATACAGCATCCCGTAGGTACGCACGAACATGTCGTTGAGTGACTTTTCCGCGTTCTCCAAGAGCTCTCGGAAGAATTCTGCAAATTGCACCAGGAAACAGTGCTCAATTAATAAGATCTAGAAAGTCCACTGGACCTGCTGAACTTAAAGATGACTGCTGGTGGGCCTCCCTGGTGATGCAGAGAGTTAAGTCTCAGCACTATAAAGCTATCTGCAGCTACCGCAGGCCGGTTCGATCCCCAGCCAGGGAGGTGACCCACAGGGCACAGCAGACCCCTCCTGTCTCCCAGATGCTCCCCTCGGCAGTATATTTCAGTACATCTGCCGGTTTTGCTCCACATCCTGTCTCTGGTGAATGTGTCTCATCATACCCCTAAACTCTGGCCTACACCCCAATTCTTGTAAACATAAATAAATAGAATAAATCTTTTAAAAGATGACTGCTGGCAGTGGGCCTTTTATAGAAAAACGGATCCTGTGATACAAGATTCAATAAAACAAATATAACAATATTTTAATTGATAGTCCAATTGCATTTATCTTTAACATTTAATACTTCTCCAAGGACATTCGCCTCTTTTCCCTTATTGTTAAATTTTAGAAAAGCCTATGGTTTCACAGTAACTCAAACCGTGTTACAAAATATTCTGAACATAATAGCAACTACATGCTGATAAAAACATTTGTTCTACTCTATGTACAAATCTGTTCTAATGCTAAATTTAATTAAAATGATTTTATTTGGAGAAGTTCATAAATGGGATATACAAATTAATGTTTTGGACACTTTGTAGTTGCTATATATAGCAATCAATTATTAGTATTTGGTGACTTATAATACAATTAAATTCACTTAATACCAAAGTTATAATGAATCTAATTTAGGCTATCATAATGAGTGCAGAAGTTGTGAAGTGCCTCACGTTGTCATTATAAATATAAACTGGCACTTTATTGAACTTGACTAAAACATAGGCAATTGAACTTTCTGGTTAATAAACCAAGAGGCGAGCTCTTCTATCCAGCAGCTGCACATGATGGTCACTGGAAATCCTTAACAGAATGCACAAACTAAGACAGAGAATAAGGTCTCTGGGTCTCACTGGTCTCATGGCCTCCTATCTGTTTCCCTCAAGAGCTCATTCACGTGAGCAGGACACCCGTCCACTTGTGCAAGGGAGCTCAAGCAGAGCAAATTCAAGTTATGTTTCACTTGGAGAATGTAATTGGGGGTGGGGAAAGGCTAAAGAAAGATAATGCTCTGACTTTGTCAAATTCCCAACCACTGAGACTTGACTTCTCTTCTCCAAGTTTCCTTTTATTCCCCAAAGCTGTGTCCCTTCTCAGCCAATGCAAGGACATACCCATCCTTGACACTCCCAGTAGGAGTCATTCGCTCTGTCTCTCTCTCCTGCTCCCTCCCTCCCTCCATCTCTGTTTCTACATCTCTTCTGTATTTTTTTTAAGAGTCCTAGGGAATATTTTACCCTGAGACAGAGAGAAGAAACCTTATAAACCTCCATAGTTTCCATGGGAGCAACATCTCACTTCACTTTATCAGAAGATGCCTGGAGAAGCACTCAATTTAGCTACTTCAAATCTAAGTCATATAGCCTTACACAACTGCACTGATAATTAACTGGTATCTACAATCATGCTGATGTTTTATACTTGTTTTCAAATAAATCCCAACACCAAAGCATTCTAGTCACATGCTTACCCTCTCTCCATGAGAGGGTGAAATAATGTATTTTTTCTTAAGCATAGAAATTCTGTTGCTACAGTAGCAACACAAACTGAGGGATAATTTAAAAGTTGTAACTTTTATGTCCCGTATGATTTTGTTCAAGGAAGCAAATAGTTATTTTAAATTGGCCCAGATATAAAATCAGATTGAGTATACTCAAATTCTCTATTTTTAAAGGATTCAGTAAGGAAAATCATAGCTGAAGCTTTCAAAGGATCAATAGTCAAAAATATGCTTATATGTTTTATACGTTGCGCTACATGTTGGTATTATTATGATTTTATGACATGAGTATTATCTCAAAAGTTTTTCAGAAACACCAGTCATCTAGTTTCTCTCAAAAGAGAAACTATACCATGTTGTTAATATTAACACCAACGTACAAAAATATCACTGGAAAACCTTTCAGTCTTGAAATCAAGGGTGAAAATAGCTAAGCTTCACTGCTATGGACTAGGATAAAATATGGTAAAGATTGTGAAAGAAACTAGAAAAGAGTAGAAAAATCACTGAATTGAAAAATACTAATATAATGAGACTGGAAAGTGGATTTTAATCATGAGCTCAGGACAACCTATTCATTTATCTTCCTTTTGAGGTCAATTATTTTGTTGGATTCAGGAATTAAATCTTAATTTATTGAATATAGAGCACTGCCTTCAACAATGAATAATTTGTAATCAATAGTATGGTCTGGATTTTGCAAAGAGTTAACAAAAATAGAGGGGAAAGAATCTGCCCTCATTGCTCTTTGAGACTTAAGTATAAATGCTTCTCTCTAGAGAAGAAAATTTTATCTTACTGTATATAGCATTTCTCAGCTTATCCTTTCCTAATACAGGAAATCTGAAATACTGGGCTGCAGTCTACTTGGAAACAAAATGGTTAAAATCACACCACCAGTCACTGTGTCTTCCAATTGACCTAAATTAAATTAGTATTTACGGATATAGAAACCAACTTATCAACTGCCACTAAATAGGACGCAAGAAACATTTCTTTACATTCCAAGTTTAAATTTGTATCTGAAGGGTATGTCATCGTCTCTAAAGTTTGCTATTAGTTTCACTGATCCTCAAAAGTCAAGCTATTACTCCTTGTTCAAAATCATTATATGGTTTAGTGATCTCCCAGTCAAAGCTAATATTTGGTATTGAAAGGTATTAATGTATCAGGTAATTATGACAAATATTGCTACCATCACTTGTATTGATCTTAGATCTTATGAAAGGTGTGAATCCAAGGTACAGAAGCAAAATTAATGTCCCCCCAAAATAAGTACACTCGTTTCATTTTTAACATGCTCAGAGACTTAAGCTTCCATCTCTTGAAGTTTGACTCTTTGAACAAATTATTTGACGATTAGATGAAAATTGGTACTCTCAGCAAACCAAACATGCTGGAGAGTTAAAAAGCAGTCACCAGACGCTGCTGATGAAGGATCATGCCCAAAAGACAGTACAGAAAACAAAACTGAAGTGTAAAATACAAACAATCTCAAACTAAACTCTTGTTTAATCAAGAGGGCAAAGCTCGCTTGAATCAAGCCTTTGTCAACAAAAATTCTCATCTGCAAGAAACAGTTTAACAGAAGAAAAGAAAAAAAAAGTTTTGATTATTTTTTTCTTTCCCAAACACAAAATATATATCAAAGGTGGCTGCTTAGGGCTCCGTTATGCTTCATAGGTGCACAAAGAAACGTTCCCAGCCTGCATTAGCCTCTGGGAGGATTTTATTCATCTAGAGGGGAGATCTTGATGTAAACATCTGTTTGCTGCAGGGCAGACAGTCTCAAGTGGGAGAACAATCTTGTAGATAAAAACCACCCTAGTTTCCAAAGCAAAAAGAAAGTCCGTGCAGCACCTGAGTGCTTGAGAGGCCTCTTAAGGGGCAAAAATAAGCTCCTAGGAGCCAAGAGGTACCCTAAGGATATCTGAGAAAGGCTTCAAAGGAAGTCTCCAAATGAATGGATCAAATATACAGTGCACATAGGGCCAAAGTGAAGTGGAAGCAAGAGAGGAAAGACAGATGAGAGACTCTCTAGGAATCTGTAGTCCACATGAGACAGCAAAGTTTCATTGAATCAAGCTTGAAATGTCTCATTAATACTCTTAAAGACATGCATATTCTGTAGTGGAATGGGCATGGAGACCAGATTAAACATTACCTCAAAATGGTAGCGTTTTTTTATTCTATCCCTCTAAAATACTTCTCAAAGAAAGGTCACTTAGTATAATGGTGTAAAACCATGAAATCACAGAACCAAATGAGTGAAAAGCTCTGGGTCTGGAGATTATATTAATACATGACGACAGAGGGAATTTGTCCTACAGGCAGGAAGACGGGGTACTAAATTCGCTTCCCTACACCCATGTTAATTGTGTTGAGTTAAAAAGGGATTTGTGTTAATCTCTTTCTTTTTGCCCTCCCTCCACAAAATCATACTAATTAACTTTAGCCTAGAATGCAAGCTTTAGCTCAGGAAAGACCCGGAGGAGTTGGCGTGGAGGTGCAAAGGGTTTGGAAAGCTGTTACTCTGTGTGGATTATGTATAATTCACAGACACAACAAGCCACCACTGCCTTTTTCAACATATTGCCAGCAGGAGTCTCCTTCCTCATTCTGCACATATTTGCCATTTTTCAGGAACATGTTTTGAGATGAATTTTTTCCAGAAATCTCCTAGCTACATAAGACGCTGATATGACCACCAGGAAAAGACTGAGTTCATGGGAAGCATGACAGAAGCATGACAGAGTAAGGAAAAACCACTGTGCTGTTCAGCTCTGAGGTTGAGAACACGGGCTTATCTCTTTTTCATTGCCAGGGTTAAGATTTTGAGAAACCAGATGAAAATGGGGCAGCTCAGAGAGCTCTTGCTACATGAAGAGTCATCCTTAAAGTCCAGCCCTCTACATCAGGGGTCTCAGCCTCAGGATGTTTGGCATTTCAAACTGGACAATTTTGTCATGGGCTCAGGATAGTAAGGAGCATCTCCAACCTTCACTTACTAGATAACACATCTTTCCCTCATCAGTGACAAACGGATGAACCAAAATATATCCAGACATCATCAAATATCTCCCAGGGGACAAATATCACTCTCATTTCACCTACTGAGAGTCACTATTCTATTGATAAACTCCTACAAAGTGGTCTACAAAAAGGGTATAAAACTATTCCAAGAAAATTGTAGCACATTTCTAGACTAAGCAACCCCACAACTTAATTATATATCATAGGTTTGGGAACCATACTTTACATGATGGAAGATGAAATACTGTCTATATTCAAGGATAAGGTAATTGATATCCTATATTACCATTTACAGGTAAAATATTCATCACATGTAGGGCTTTAAAAAGTGAACAGGGTGCAAATATGTAGACTGATGGATGAAAAGAGCACCCATTACTTCTTGGCCATTGGGTTAAAGCCAAGTTCAATTCAATGCAATGAGATGCATCCAACTGGTGTGGGTGCTGATAACACTGTGGGCCAACTTCAGAGGTACAGAGATGCTACAAGCCACTTCTTAGGACAGGACATTATTGACTGACCTCTGCTCATACTTCAATGACATATACGTAAATGTTCATATCCTCCTTTTCTCCAAGTTCATATGCATCTATACTTTGTCCTGTGCTCTCTGTGTAAAAACATGCTGTTTACCAACCTAGTTACAAGTCCTTGGCTTCCTCTATGAACAGCTCTGTCTGGCCTGCCCTTCATTTGTCTGCATTCCTACGGCTCTCCTGCTGCTGGACCTCCAAGCTTTGACCTCATAGCCCATGAGCTCACTGAGCTGATTACAGTCACATACTTGGGTACTTCATTTAGGCCATGGCCAGCACACCACCACTTTGGAGTAAACTCCCAGACCGCATTTGAGTCTCTCATTATGGAAAAGGCTCCTGCCATTCAATAGCTAGTATGTTGTACTGAGCAAGTTCAATTTAGAGATTGTTTTGTTTTGCTATTGTTTCAATAATCAAGAACACAACATATATTATTTTGTCAAAAAGGTTAAACATTTATATAAGGAAAAGAAATGAAAAAAATTCTTTGAAGAGATATACTATTCTCTCTCTCTCTCTCTCTCTCTCTCTCTCTCTCTCTCTCTCTTGCTGCACTACCAAGGAGGGCCATTAGTAGTTTTTATTAAATATAAGTAATTCTTGTGTACAAACAAACCAAAGTATGCATTTTTAAATTATGGGGCTGAATGGTATAATTTATTTTTCAAAATAATAATTTGTTCAAAAGGATAAATCCGAATGCATAATTGTAGCAAGAGGATATAATTCTAAGCAAACATTTATTGTGTTTTGACACTTGGCTACATATTAATTTATAGTTTATATTGTTCTATGTGTATGTGTATATTTTCATAGATTAAGTTTATTATATTACAATAGTCATAGGATTTACTCAGTCGAATCATCTTAGGAATTAATAGCACTCTAATTCCTAAGTGGTCTAGTAGAAGTTACCTACACCTTCCAGTTTGAGAGGTTCTTATGGTCAATTTTTTGTACTTTAAGCAAGAGCCCGCTCTGTTCTTCCAAATGTACACATGAACTAATTTAAGGTGAAAGCACAAGGCAACCGAGTACCCTTATTATTTCCATTTTGTCTCTAGCATATGTTAGAAGGTAAGTTAAACGTCACACCTTAAACAGAGAGAGAGAGAGAGAGAGAGAGAGAGAGAGAGAGAGAATAGTATATCTCTTCAAAGAATTTTTTTCCAAATTGATTTGAAAAAAATGAACATTCGTAATTTCAAGTATTAGGAGAGACATCACCTAAGAAGTTGCCTGGGGCCCACTGGGTAGCAAGATCATTGTCAGACACCATCTTTATGGGCTTTACATTTATCGTGTGCAAATCTGATACTAGTTCACAGATAAGGCGACTAAAGCTGGAACATGTTAAGTATGTTGCCCTTGACAAGTGAACTGGCATGCCACAGAGACCAGCAGATAAGGAAAATTTTAAGAAACAGAAAGAAAGGGGTTGGGGTGGGTGATGGGGTGTGGTTACTGTAGTTTATCCTAAATCAAATATTCACACCATGGTTTAAATAATGAATGTATAATAAGCTCTTAGGATAATGGGCAAAACCATATTTAAATGTAAATTAAAAAGTGCCTTGTTAAGTCAAATATAAATTATTTATAGAAATAACATTCAGGTGTGATTATTTTGCCACTAGTAGTTATTAGATAATGGAGGTAACTGAGACTGAAGAGCACACTCAGTTCTCGCGGGCGGAGATGGCTTTTGCAAAAGGGTCACTACATTAGAAGAAAATCAGATTATAGCTACAGTGCGCAGGCCAGTAAGTGAACACAGAAAGAGGCTAACATACTTGATTCAAAGTGCCTTTTTGTATGATATATGTACAGATATATTGTATATGCAATTTACAGAAATATGTACACAGTGCCAACAAAGACACATACAGGTGAAAACACTCATCTAACACAACAATTTTCAATGTTTGATTAAAATCAATTAAGTAAACAATAAACAAGCAACCACAGAGAATTTGTGTGGTTCAAAATGACAAAAGCATTTAATACCCAACTTTATAGAAAAAAAAATGCCCATCTCTGGATTAATGGGTCAAAATTTGAAGTGAAATGGTTTAGATAAATGAATTGAGCAAAATATAGGACTTCTTTGAATGCCTGCAGGTAAGAAGACAATTTAATTACAAGGCACATTTCTTAGTAATAGAATAAAAGTTTCTTTCAGCAGACACCCTTACATTTTTCTAAAGTTATGCTCTAAGTCCTCAGGGAATTTCATAAGGATAATATACCATAGTAGACCTGATATGTGAAATACACAATTAGAAATGAATGAGGAAAGAAAAACATAACACCTTATTCTGATACTAGCTAAGGTAACTTTTTTTTGTGTGATAATTTTCTTTCCCAATTTCCCTTCTGATAATTGATGAAAATAGAAATTTGAATTATCTTACAAGGCACTCCAATAAAATACAAAGCTCACCATAAATCTAGGATACATATTTTCAGAAAATTATAAATATGGCATCTGTTAAAAATACAACACATATTTCTAGAAAACTGCTCACTATATTAAGTCAAACTTTACTTTATTACATTACTCCCATTGTATGTTGCAAGCTCTTGCAAATTAGATTTCAATAGGTGGCCAGATGAGAGTTCTGGGGAACGACTCCTATATGATAAATCAAGAAAGCCAGGGGGAACAATACATTTTCAAATGCATGGATCAGCTCAATTGAACAACACAGTTTTATATTTTTCCAATGTATCTAACCTAATTGACTAGACATTTCAATGAAGAAATTTTTAATGAAAAGTCATCATTTTATAATTATGAGTATTCATTAAAGATAATCAATAACTTACACCAAAGTTCTTCAATTTAATGTCAGGAATGGAAAGTCAGCTAAAGAGACGGAGTACAAGGAGACTTTCACAGTCAGGTGTATCAATCAGTTGAGAAAAAGTTGGGCCCTCCTGGTGGCGCAGCAGGTTAAAGCGTGGCACTAAGAAGCTAAAGCCACTTCAGCATGAGTTCCATTCCCGCCTGCCCCGGAGGTGACCCACATATAGCGGCAACCTCTCCTGACCCGCCCGCTGCTCCCCTCAGCAATGGACTTTGTTGATCTGCCTGTTCTGCTCCCCACTCTGTCTCTCACCACCCCTGCACCTCTGGCCTGTACCCCAGTTCTGTATGCATAAATAAATAAATCTTTAAAAAAATCAGTTGAGAAAAGGAATGTTACTGGTAAGAACTATGAAATAGTTGGATAGAAAGACAATTTGATGCAATAAAGCAGTTTACAGAAATTGTTGAAATGTGTTGGGCTCATACTTCACAAGGTTAAACTTTTTCTGTAACTAGTGATCCTTTACACATTAGTTTGATGAATGTTTTATTTCTTCATAGGAGATTTCTCCCGAAGATATCTTGTAAAGTAAGAAAGACTGATTAGGCCATTTATGTTCACAAGGAGGTATAGATAAACTATTAATTCTGGGAATCATCCATTAAGTTTGAAAGTTGCTGACGGTAGATGCCCAAAGCAAACAACAGTTTTGAGCCCGCAGACTGTGTTTCTAGCTCGCTGGAATCAATGCATATGGAATTAAAAGCCGAGATGCCTTCAAATTTCACTTTCATCATTGTGCAGCTTCTTAGCTTCCGCCTACATGCTGTGCCCCTCAGGCCTTGACCAAGACACAGCTTCCATTTGTCTTTCAGAAGTGACATTACCCACAACTTGCGATGCCTGTTTAGCTCACTAGACAACAAAACAAAAGAATTAAATCATTTGGAACTTATTTTTATCTTCCTCAACTGAAAAGATAAGTCAGTTGGGTTTTGAAATGGGGATTGTTTATTTTATCCCACTCAAAAACACAGGTTTTACAAACTCTAGTATTTGTTGGCCCATGGGATGGAAAACCTCTCCAGAACCAGTCTTCTAGAAGGCTCTCTTGAATGTGAGGTCAAAGCTACTGGGTAAGCAAAAGGTCAGGGATAAGGAGCAGGCTTTATTGAAAGAAGAGGTTGTGTGGTCTCTGAAAGAGTGAGGAGGAACTGCTGAATGGAAAGCACTTCATCCTGCTTCTTCATAGAGTTTACTGGTTCCAAATTTTGGCTATCTTTAAAATCACATTTAAAATCTTGATGCCCAGGCTGTGTCTTAGACTAAGTGGGACTCTCAGAGTGCTTCATTGATAATGAGAATATGTATATTTTTCGTATTCAAATCAATATTTTTAAATATAATTTTTCTTCTACACAAAAGATATCTCAAATTAGTGTAACCAGTAACCAATAAAATTCCATCTTTCAGTATTAGATGTGTCAGCCTAAGCTGAAGAAAGGAACAACTCTGGTTTTCAGAGATTATGAGGTTTCTTATTTTCTTTTTTTTTAAGGTTTATTTATGCAGACAAGAACTGGGGTACATGCCATAGGTGTGGGAGGGGTGAGAGGACTCACCAGAGACAGAGTGGGGAGCAGAACAGGCAGCTCCGCTGAAACATACTGCTGAAGAGAGCAGAGAGATGGGCTGAGGGATATGGGTCACCCTGCTGGCTGGGGTCAAACTCATGCTGCAGTGGCTGCCATTAGCTTAACGATGTTGTGCTTTAACCCATTTGCCACCAGGGAGGCCCTGAAGATTATGAGTTAAAGGCAAGTTTTCTCTCTAGTTTTTGATGGAGATTTGATGAAGATTAGTGAAGGATAAGTTATAAAACTCTAAGAATGTTTCTATAAACACTGCACAACAACAAGAAATTCCAAGGAAGGTTAGGAGCTTTCTAACCTCTGCCACATACCAGACACTTGGCGTTTTGGGGGAGGACTTGGAGATGACACAGTCCCCCCTATGTTGTACCTTAGGAGTTGATTCCTTAAATCTATTGAAGAGAAATGAACTTCACCCCCCCAACTTTACATTGTAGATGTGTAATTCAAAGGCAATTTTATACTTCTAATAAATCAATAAATGATAGATAGCCAGTATAGGTCTATAATGACACTACCTTTCTACCATGTAAGATATAAAGTCAAATGAATTAATTTAATATCGATATCCATTTAACCTGATTAAATTTACCTTGCCAATTATTCACCGAATCCCCAAAGAAAATATATTGCATTTAATAAGCTCATGTTATTTGATAGCTACTTTGCATTTAACATTATTCGTAATATAATAAACATCATCAATTCCTTTCAGACATTTCATAAAGTATCAACTATTGAGTGCCACCATCTGTGAAATTGTACTATGTTGAATGTATATACCTTTTTTTTTTTCATATTAAAGTCAAATTAAACCCTAGATAAGGAACATGTATATTTTGATCCACTGGTGTATTTCAAGTTTGCAAAAAACTTTGAAATTGCTTATAATTCCACTTTTGAATTATGTAGGTCATGTGGAAAGGTCCTCAAAAGAAGACATCCAGTGAATAATTTACAAAAATTGTTATTCATATAACAATTGTTATTCATAGAAAGTCTAAATACCTTTATAATTTTATAATACTGGCTTATTATTAGTCACACATCATATTGTTAGCTATGCATTATGTCATGATATATCACCCCTCTTTTTATGCATATGGGTGTCCTATAAAGCTTCCTCAAACAACTAGGAATTGCTTTCACAAAGGGATAGTACTTATTGGAGTATGTGATACCTACATATTATAAACTGTGATCTCTACAAAGCACAGCCATAAAACAGCTCTGATGGAGAGTGGGGGAGCTAATTTAAAGGGCTCTGCAAAGCTTCATAATATAACTGTCCCTTATTTGTGGTTTGTTTGGAAATACCTAGCCTAGAAATCCATGACTTCATGTACACTCCCTCCATGCCTGTTTCCCTGTCTCTTTCTCAACTGCTGATGATAATGAATCTCCTTCAGCTCCAACCACTGAGTTCAGTTATCATCAGGAACAGACATAAACTAGCACTCTAATCTTGCTCTGATGGATAGAATACTAACCTTTCACAAGATTAGAGACAAAAGGTGCTCTAGAGATAATAAAATTCAAATAGGTTTATTTCAAAGGGCAACCCAATCTCGCTTTTGTTCATGGGTCACTTGGCAGATGATTTGTAGTTTTTGTGTCTTTCCAAGTCAGGTTCTGGTTCACTGTGCCAAAGATGTCAAATTAAATGGGCCCCCAAAGCCAATTCCAAAGTCGGAGCAGGAAAAGTGGAGAACAACGTTATCTTAGTGCATGTGATAAAATCTCTACTGCCAAGAGTTCTTCTTTGACTTAAATCAGACCTTATCCAAATGTCTCCTGATTCCTACTAGTGTTTACTTTTGATTCTACTGCTACTGGTTAAGAACTGTTGACTTGGTATAGCTGAGAGTATTGTTGTGGTTAAGTGCTGATTTCAAGACATTATTTAGAGACTTTCATTTCAAATAAGTGCCTAATGGGAATCAGAACCAAGAGTTAAAAACCACAGTTTTTTTAAAAAAATTATATAGGATCTTAACACCTTCCTAGAAAGAAACGTTGATATGAATCAATGAGATCAAGCATGAATAAGTCCTACATACATGCAAAGTGAAAGACCAGGGCTAAACTTTTTCCTCTAAAAGCAGTGAAGAATCCTTACAAAGGGCTTTATGTACTCTTCAATCCATTATTTTCTCATCATTTCAAATTACCTCTGACATATACAAGCCTACAGTTACAGTCTAATAAGGAAACGGAAAAAGAAAACTGAAAGCAGTTTCTTTTTTGGAAGACTTTTAAATTGTGTATATCAACTTGCAGGATACCGTAACCAAACTATTAGATCAAGTAAAATATTCAAATTTAAAGATAATAAGTTCATACATTGTACAGGATACTGATGATATATGTTTTATCATGTATCCTAAGGATACATGTTTCATCATTTCTATAATTAATTTTGATTTTTAATAATTACATGTTTTGTAAAATTGTATAAAAACTTAATACATCTCTTAAAATATTTTACAAAGAATTTTTATAAACTGAGAAAGTTAACTTTATATAGATATATACAAAATATTTAAATTATAAAAAGTCCTTAAAAATCTAAATGTTACGTCATTAAAGAGATCTTTGTGCTTACTTACATTTTGTTTGCTTTAAACATCACAGCAAAATTGTTGTTCCTGAGATATTTTTACCCTTACTGTATTTTTTTAATTAAATGAGCTCTTCCAAATGAAACAATCATAATCAATTGCATATTTAAAATAAAATATTACGCAAGATCGTTTGCTCTTTCATTTCAATAATGCAGCTGAAAAACATTTCAAATAAATTCTTATTAAAGGTAAATCTGGGACTACATTCTCCATAGAGGTTATACACAATTAGAAAATGTTAATTAGAATATTTAAAAGATGTTTAAGACATTTTTAGAACAATCACTATATATTTTTCCATTTATTTTGGTAATATGAAACTGATGAGATTAAAATTATTATCTTGTTCTGAGACACAGGTGTTGCTAAGCTAAAAACAAGTATGAGCAGAAGAATAGTTTCTAGGCTGGGTGAGCTGGTTGTCCAAAGCAACCTCTGAGCTGGACTGGAGTATTGTCATTGAGTCACTGGGAAGCGATATCACTGACAGCTACTGAGAACCATGACACTTAGTTTGACCTACTGTTGAGATGCAGATATACACACCACCTAGAAAACCACCTAACAGTGCTCATCTCAGAGGGTATTGTGAAGATTATAGGAGCTACACAAAATAATTAGTAGATGGTCTAGCCACAATAAGCACTATTACTGGCAGCTATCATTCATAATAATGACAACCGTGATCACTCTTGTACTTTTCAAATCTATCTTAGCATATAAAAGAAAGTGTTTTCCATTATACCAGCCCAAGCAGTTCTTATATTTTTGGTGGAAATGGCCAAAAAATGTCTTTGGTGACAACAGCAGATGGAATATATAAGTTGTGTGATATCTTCAATCAAAAATAGTTTAATAAAAAATTAAAAACAATCTTATAAAAAAGAGCTGCCCGGGGGGCCTCCTGGTGGCTGATCATGGCAGCATGATCAGCACTACGGCCTGAGTCTGCCCTGGGAGGTGACCCAGGGCGCACCAGCCCTCTCCTGACTCACCCTCTGCTCCCCGAATCTGTGGATGTCAGTAAACCTGCCTTTTCTGCTCCCCACTCTGTCTCTGGTGAATCCTCTCAGCCCTTCACTGCTGGCCTACACCCCAGTTCTTCCACATTAAAATTCAAAAAAAAAAAAAACATTAAAATATATGTGCAGGACTTCTCTGGTGGCGCAGCAGGTTAAAGCACAGCACTAAGAAGCTAAAGCCACTTCAGCATGAGTTCAATCCCTGCCCCGGAACTGACCCACATGGCGCGGCAGACCTCTCCTGACCTGCCCGCTGCTCCCCTCAGCAATATACTTTGTTAATCTGCCTGCTCTGCTCCCCGCTCTGACTATGGCGATTCCTCTCACTGCCCCTGCATCTCTGGCCTGTTCCCCAGTTCTTTATACATCAGTAAATAAACCTTTAAAAAATATATATGGGCAGCCTTTATTCTTCGTTACGTTGATGACCCACTCTCTCCACTATACTTTGGCTTGTGGGAAGCCTTGATTATCACATCTCTCTGCCTTATGGTCTTCCGGTGACTGATGCCGTAAGATATCACCTCTTCACTGAATGTATGAGAAGAATTTACCTTCTGTGAAATAAATTGACATTGTTGATAGATTTTGGGGCCATGGTGGACTCAGACATTATGCACATTTTTCTCTTGCCATGGGAGGTGTGGTGGGGGGCAGACATGCAGTGTGAGAAGCAAAGCGAGGAGCTGATATGAACATAAATAAAACAGCTTTATTTTTACATTTAGCATCAACTCACGGTGGTGGGGCTTTATTTATTTATTTTACTCTTGACAAATAATTTGACCATCCTTCACTCGGTAGTGCCTTTAAGTTCATTTTGGTCCTGTTTCTGATGTACTGAAACTTACTAAGGATTCTCAATCTTTTCCAAAATTCTGGAAAAGACCCTCCAACCAAACTGATTTTGTTTCAGTTCCCTCAGTAGATTTTGTATTCTCATGAAATGATCTATTTAAAAACATTGTGATTAAAAAAATACATCCACCATCCAACTAGGGGGAACTTCTAAATAACCACAAACTTGTCCTTACAGTATTTGCTGCCCAACCCTAACAATATTTTCCTAACCTGTTCAATACCATCTGATTATTATTTTACCCATTTTTTTTCTTTCAAGCTTGTCAATAATTATTCCTGGCGAAATAGCCTTGATAATTGCACAAAGGTCAAACTGGGCTGTAACCAGTGGGTCTCCCAATCTATAACATCAGTCACTTTTGTCAAAGCGAGAACTCAGTCTTGTTAGGCATGGCTGTTTTTGAGCAGTCCATGATACCTGCCACTTTGCTACACAATGTGAGCTTGCAAATTGATTGCCTAATAAATTGCTCCTGACTCCTTCCAAGAATGAACCTTACCCTTACAAGTAATTAATTCCCAGATATTTACTTTCTTTTCCTGACTTCTAATCATCTGCTGTGACTGTCCTTTTCCTCATTTTCTGGATCTGTGCCAGTCTGCTATAAATCTGCAAATTCACTTAAATGAATACAAGGTAATTTGATGTTGCATTTGATTTGGCATTAAATGCTACACAGTTGTTGACTTCAAAGTCAAATGCATAAATCTTAGCTGCTCTTGGCAAGAGGAAGCATTTCTTTGGAACTGGTTTGAAAATGACCATGCCTCAAGAGCAGATACACAAAAGCAGATGCCCTGTTAAACAAATTACTCTCCTAAGTACACAAGTAAGAAAATATACATATGGAGCTCAATATGATGAATAAAACCCTAACACATTCTTGGTTTTTGTTATGTGTCCTGGGTGTAGTATTTTTCAGATCCAAGCACCAGCAAATGTTTTCCCCAAGAGCAAACAAAATACTTCTACCATACTTAGCAGTGCATGTTTGACTTTTTGATTTGGGGCTTTCATTTTGAATTCTTTGATTTCAAGAGGTTGGCTCAGGTCCATCCACTTCTTTAAAGTCCTTTTATTGTGTGGTTTAATTTTAGCCCATCTCTGGACAGAAAGCATAAAAACTATTTATCGGCCCTCCCTGGTGGCGCAATGGGTTAAAGCACAACACTGCAAGCTAGCCACAGCTGCTTCAGTGGGCGTTTGATCTCCAACCTCAGAGGTGACCCACATGGCGCTGGAGACCTCTCCTGACCTGCCCGCTGATCCCCTCCAATCTGCCTGTTCTGTTCTCCACTCTGTCTCTGGTGAATCCTCTCACCGCCCCTGCACCTCTGGCCTGTACCCTAGTTCTGTAGGAACAAATAAATAAATCTTTAAAAACAAACAAACAAACAAAAAAAACAAAACTGTATATCAACTAGTTTTGACTCTTCTACAAGGAAATTCTACTGATCATTGTCATTCTAATCACTTGAATTACAAAGTCAGCTAGTGTGCCAACAAAACAAACAAAAAAATAAATATTCAAACAGAAGCAATCTTTTAGCCAGGACTGAAACTAGTTTGTGTCAGTGTCCAGTTATGGGCTTGGACCTCAATTATTCCCTGGGTGTGTGTAGCAATCCAGGGCACCGTCCCACGCACGAGCAACATGCTCCGTTTAATTTTGAAAACAGAAATAAAGGTTACCAGAGAAAGCTGTAGTGAAGTGAACTCAGGTTAGCAGTCAGAAGTATAGTCCAAAGCTATTTTTATTAAAAAGTGATTGTCCTTTCTTAGGACCAAAACAGATGTGAGTGTCAGCTGAACGTAGCAGGAACTCAGAGTTGACTTGTGCCCAAGGAAATGCTGGTTGGTCACTAGTCTGAGTGGATAGGAGGAGCAAGAAGGAGCTTCGTCTTCAAAACAAAGTTAATGAACACTGTCTGGCAAGGCCAGGCATTCAAAGGCCTGTGGGATATCTGTCTTGAATCTGATCCAGGATAAAGATCTGAGATAAAAGAGAGATGATAGAGACAAGAGTA